>NC_133587.1:29981130-30313630 GCF_964106895.1 Numenius arquata | reverse complement strand
CTGCAGAGAGCAGAACTTCTACGCAGCAGACAGCACTTGCATCAGTTCGAACCGAGTGTGAAATATGCTGCAGTTGTCTTAGATGTTTTTGAGAATCGTAGCCTAAAAGAGTCATACTGTTATTTTACACTGATGATTTTGCAGTCATTTAATTTAATCCTCTAACTAAAGATTTAAGAAATTACTCTTCCCAGGTGTTACTGATAGTGAAATTCCAATTAACTGATGTGAGCATCACATCAGTTAGCTGATAGGTGTACACATAAAGGCAGGCATAGTATAAATGTATTAAAATGCAGGAAGAGTTTAAGGTATTGTATAATGTATATATGTTTGTTCATGAGTAAATGTGACAAAATTGGGCATGGAACAGTTTTGAGCTATTAAATAGAAAGGAAGTCCCTTAGGAGTTTCCCAAGTAGAAGGAAATAACATATTTGTAACTCCACATCACTAAATTCAGATATTTTTTTTCAGAACCTTCTTTTGGAAAACTCCATTTGGTCTAACTGGTACTAATAATTTATTCCCTCAACTGAAAAATTATGGTCTCAGTTATCCGTATATCCTTTTTCAAGATCTAATATTTCCTAAACTTCCAAGATTAGAAAAGGTATCATATACCGTTAGTCTGGAACACCACTGTTCAATAATGCCGTTACCATTTCTAGTCTTGATGATCAACATCCTCAAAACCACAGTCCTTAAGTTAAATATAATTGTCCTGTAGGAAATATAGGAAGTAAGGAAGAAAAAAATATCCTGGAAACTGTTTGAAGACAACTAAAATTAGCTGAGAGCAGGTGATGAGAGAAAATGATGGTAGATGAATGCAGTTTATTTCATGAGTGCATACTTTATGGTTCTAGAAAGAAAGGTGCTTATCCTGGACATTGTGTATGTAGTTTTACTTTTGGATTTTTTTTTAAGCAGTCTGATGACAACATTATTGCCTGGGTTATCCTTTGTGTGGAATAAAATTAAGCCTGCCTAACTAGGCTTTATCTATTCCTGCAAAAAGAGAAGACAAATTTAGCACAAGAGGTGTCTATGAGTAAAATGACGTGGCATGAAAAGGTTCCTCCACAGAGGAGTAAAATTTCACATATCTATAAGTATACGTTTATGTTAATTAAGAACACATCTAGGGTTGGAGAGGCTTGAGAAATGGATATTACTGTACAGAATATATATGATCACTCTTAAATATGTTGTGCCTGTAACTGCATATTACTATATGCTCCACACTATACTTAGCAAGTCTGTCTGTCAGAAAGCTCTAATTGCTTTATGTGTGAGAACATTAAGCTGCAATAAATTCATATACACAGCTGTTCCATTACTGCGGAACAAGTTTTATCTCCTAATAAATTGATGTTTCTTTTTAGTGTCAACTCAAACCAAAATTTACACCCGAGAAGGCGAACCTTAACATCACATAATTAGTTCAGTGACACCAGTGGTAATAGAGGGTACAAACTGTACATCTCTTAAACATATTGATGGAGAAAAGTTTTGACTTCTGTTAATTGTTTCTTGAAAGCTTAATTGTGATTAAGAGCAGCTTTAATTGGAAAAGGAAAAAGAATCATGACCTTTAAACATACACTGCAAATAGCATGTCTGCATTTAGAAGGAGTTGCACCATAACGGAAAAAAACTAAAAGCCTCCTTTAAAATAGGATGGGGGGAGGGGAGGAGGCATTATGGTTCTGTATGGAGTCACATTTAGGTTAATGGAACAGAAGCTTAGACTGCCCTGGACTTTTGATTAATATTTAATTAATCTTCTGTAGAAGACTCTGATTTGAATTAAACTGGGTACTAATAAAGGAACCAATTCACCAAAGAGTTCACATAAATTTGACCTGCCATTATAAGAATTTAAATTAAAATGGCTGAAGTTTTGTTTTCTGCTCATTTTATGCCTGCTCTACATCAAGTGCAAGTAATTTAATAGGAGTGATAGAGCTGGGAAAAATGTGTCCTGAATTGGGCATTAGTAATAGAGCCATAGCTATAATAAAAGACATGCCATTTGGTTTATTTTAAATAAGTACCTTGAGATAATGAGTTGTATTGTTCTCTGAATGCAGACTTTTACAGCCCTTGCAAAAGAAGCGATTGCCTGTACACGACAAGTTGCTTTAATGTAACCAGGTAACCAGGCTTGTGTCTCTGTCTTTGGTTGTGTTGAGTTCAGCCATCAGGAGAATGAAAGGAGGAGGTCTTGTGTGAGTCGTTAGACTATTATTATTTTATTTGTGCCAATAGCTTAAAATAATATTGTTGAGTTCCAAAAAATCCCCAGAACAGTTCTGGGGAGCTCCTCGTGCTTCTACATTGTCTCTTACTCAAAGTAGCAGTAAAAATTATGCAAATGAAGGCTGTCCCCTTCAGCTGCTCTGACTTCCTTGACTCCCCTTTCCGTCGTACAGAGAGGTGGCTGGAGTCAGTATTGCCTACTGCAAAGAGAGGGCGGGGCTGAAGGGGCTCTTGCAGGATTCTCCTTTTTTACAATCCTGATAGATGTTTATCACCTACTTGACCTCAACATAGGAAAAATGAGTTTGTAGTTATTTCACTTGCAATTTTTTGTGCCAGCTCTTTTCATAGTCATGGTAAATACTGTCACCATCTTGCATGCCAGTCAGCTGCTAACTTAGTGAGCATCTTTGACATTGCCCTCTCCATAAATTTGAATATCTAAATCCCACAAAATTTCTCCAAGTATCATTTGTAAGGTGACTTTTCTCGTTCGGGTGTTCTGACCTTAGAAGTCTGCTCTGATATCCAATTAATCTTGCTTTAGGTGTCTGCAGTGTAGTCCTGTATAGCTCAGCTCCCTTTGTAGTCAGTGGGGAAGCGGGCACTGAGCTGAACACCTACTGCATCCATTTGTTGTGGAGAAAAGGACCATTTCGCAAGTGTGTGTGTGCTCCATTGTGCAAGAGCAAATCTGTTCTTAAACTGTACAATCTTTGGTTAAGGGCTGGTTGTAGGCAGTCTGTGCAGTGTCTGCTGCAGATAGGGTCCTGCTATTTGAGTAGCACTTAATGATGCAGAAATCTGGCAAAAATAATAAAAAGTAAATAGCAAAAGGGCAGCAAAAACAGATCTTTGTGGGTCCTGCTTCCTAAGGATATTTATTATTCTTTTCTTACATAGCCTCTAATTCATTCCTAGGTTTGGTTTCCCTGGAAAGCAAATTACTGTGCAGCTCCAATGGGAAAATTCACGGGAATTAAACTTTATCTGAGATAACGACATAGTAAAGTAAACTGTTCTCTGGAAGTCATGTCTTGCCTTAGTTATTTTGAAAAGTCCGATAGATACTCATGGTGTTTCTGTTACCCTTTGTAAGGGAGAAGCCTTTTTGGAGAAGGCTACTGCTTACACTAGTGATGTGCAATGTCTTCTACCGCTGCGCTCTTTACAGGATCATGGCACTCACACATGACAAAAAAATACAATGTGACCTGTTATAATGTAACCCTTGAATTAGAGAGACAGTACAACACTATGGGTTTATTTCAGAGATTAATTGTCAATACCAATGCAGTTTTGCGCTGATGTTTCGTCTGTCACTTAACAGCTCATTGCATTAATAAGGCTCATTTTATTAAAAAATACTTTTTAAAAAAATTAAATGCAATTCTTATTTTTTAAGATGATTGAAAAAGAGACTCTGAGTTTTAAACTCAAGGGGTAGAAAAAATTGTTTTAATACATTGTTTTAATAAATACATTTGTTAAAAACATCGTCTTCTATATAGGCCTCTCAGACAGTTCAGCCTACTTGGTTTTTGGCTAGTGAAGAATGGTCAATGCCAGTAGAAACAAGTCTATAATTTGCATTAAATGGAACTGGCTCTGCAGTATTGCTTATGTTAATAGCTGCAGTTACTTGCTTGTAATACTTCATCTTGTCATTTAGGAACATGAAAGAGCATTTTGTAGGTATGTATCAAATTCTTCAGGTCAGCTGGGTTCATAGTTATGCAGGCCCACAGTTCTGTAGCTTCATTTTCTTCTGCTGGTAGGAGTTCCTCTTTGCTGGAAATAACCAAAGGAAACTCTTAAAGAAGATGTGGAGAGCGTTAGAATGGCAGGGTACAACTTAGCCTTCTGTCATTTCTTTAATAATTATACATTTTCTGGTGTTGTAACAATTAATTCCTTTTAATGGAGAGTAGTTATGCATGAACTTTAGATGGACTTATTAGCTGTTTCCCTGGAATATAAATGCTGCTATCAGTTCTTTGAAAAATTCCGGTTTCATCTCGATTTGATTCTGTCATCTCAGCAATGCCTTTAGAGTCTTAATCCTGAAATAAGAGAGGAAAGAAGGGAAAACATCAAATAATGAGTAACAATGGCGAATTTTTGTTTTGGGGGGTTGTTTTTCATAGACATTTGTTTACTGTATAGATCAAATGCTTAGTGTGTCCTTTGACAAGTGCAGTCCATTAAATGCTTTATTCATGAACTGGGATCAAGGGATTGTCTCAGTTCTAGCCTACTCTCTGAAATAAGATAATACAAGCAATTTCTATTAAGTATTATGCTTTAGGAGAGTGGGGGGAAAAGAAGAAATTCTTTAATCTCTTTGATCAGATTTGAATGGCAGAGAAATCTTATGCATTAATGTTTAAAATTAGAGATTTTTATCAGCAATCATTTCAGTAAGTAGAACTTGGGCTGCTGTGCTGAATAAATATACTTCTCAGTATGTGTAATGTGTTGATTTCCCTGGAGTTGCTCTTTAATTCATTGTAGAGAAAGAATGAGGAACTAGTAAATAACAAAAAGAAGAAACTGAGTGATATTGCTGTAAGTGGGCATGTTCAAATTGGAATGACCAATCGGTGCATTTTTCTGGTAGCCCAGGAATAACTTATCAAATCATTTCTATAGCAAATTGTTTCAGAATCAATCCCTGAATTTTATACTGATAACAAGAAGCTTAGAGCTCAAAATTATTCATTATTTCTTCCCCTGAAACCTTTTCAAAACTCTTGGTGAGATCTTCAGATGCCCATAAACTCCCAAAGCTCAGCTGGATTCAATGGTTGCGCTAGTTAAGGCTTAAGCCCAGCATTGCGTTTTAGTGCTCTGTACGGGAACTGCCATGGCTGTTCTTTAGTTAGAATCACATATGGAGCAATTTCCATTTCAGTGAAGCTTATGAATTAGAAATCTCACTTTTTTAATAGCGTTCAGGAAATAATTTCTGGTTTCTATACAGGGACTCACGAACTGAGCGCACGTCAGATGCTCCAACGGCAGCAGAAGGTTCTGGTTTGTGGCGGCGTTTTTGCTGCTGGGCCTCATGCCTGAAGTGTCTGAAATAGAATTACAGTACAATTTATTACATTTATTATCATGCTGTAGAAGAAAAAGCATTTTCATGTTTTTATGATCTGACTGAGGATCTCTAACATGTGGCTCATCTGTTATATTTGGGGATATCTGGCCAGTACAAGTTTGAAGGGCAGTAACGCGTTGATGGCTGCACAGCCATGCTCAACATCTTCAAAACTTTTTTTGGTGCTTGCCACTTGGACTGAAATCTTCCTAATTAAAGATGCCAGGATAAAGCAGTATCTTAGAAATCCAACTGAAACTAGGTAATGATGACAAAATAAAGTGATATCAGTTTGGATATATTTTAACATGATGTCAAAACACATTGTCATCCAAATCCCTAGAGACACCATTATGGTGTCAAAATGAAACATCATCAACCTAAGACTACAAGAATAACAACATGAAATAATACCATTGTAACTTTGTAATGTAATGCCAATATCATGCAAAAGAAATTTGACGTACTAAGTGGAATTACTTACTATACATATTTCATTTCTTTCTGTTTACTAAAAAACATATGGCAATTATGTTACTCAAGAAAACCCTATAGCATTTGCATAGCATTTGCTGAAGTAATGTGGAAGTTGAAATACAAATTAGCCATACTGAGGAGATCTTAACCACAGAAGCTGTTATGTTGCAATCCTTGGCTTATTTTAGGCATGGCTATACACATCTGTATGTTTCAAAAACTAAATATCTTAGTGGTTTTTTCTATAAAGGAGAATTACAAACAGTAGTATAGTGTACTATGTAAAGGACCATTAAAATAATAGTAAAGTTAATGAGAACTGGTCGTTGTATAGACAGGGTCTCAAAAATAACTTCTTAAAGAAGGCTATTGTCCAGTTGTGGGTATGCGAATGCAAACACAGAGAGGCTGACTTTGAGAATTTTATTCTAATTCATTTTTCTGCCCAAGGATTAAACTGCTGGGTTATACTCCTATGCTAGTTGACTATCACCTTCTATCAGGCATTCCTAGTACTAGATTATCTTAGGATAATTCATTTTTCACCTACCTTAAGCCGAAGTTAGCCATCTAGAGTGGGATCTATCTGCCCTAATATAGCTGTTGAAAGCTACCTATCTAAACCTGAGCTTGTCCCTCTACTCTTCTTTGTCAATGAAGAAAAGTAATGAGCTCTCAAGGGTAAGTAATTGCATCCTAAGACAGGTGCTTTTAATTGCCCTATGGAGTAACTTATTTCTCTGTATTTCCCTTAGAAAGGCTCTAGATGGGTAGTTTTAACTACATGCCTGCCTTTTAGATGATTAAAATTGGTTGAGAAAAATCCTACCTTACCTTCTCCTGGTAAATAAATTAGCTTTCCTATAGCCTTTATCAGGCTAATTTTCTTAGTAAACAACTGAAGTGGTGTTACAAGTAAATGTTGTATTTCTTCTGCAGCAAGAAAAATACATGCTTTTGGGTATCTGAAATCTGCACTTGAGTTGAGACTAAGCAGGTCAACAACAATAAATATTAGAATTCAGGATTTCTAATCCAGTGTTTCAAAACATAGCAAGACTCTCATCAATTACTGAGCATCCTGTGCAGTACATCTGAAAAACAATTCCAGAGGAAAAGACATTTTCAACATTTCCAAGAGGAAAAATAAGTGCAATAACTTGAAAATATCTTAAGTAGTAAAAGTTGAGTTCCACCTGATTCACTAAATAACCAACTGAATTTTTGGATAAAAGGTAAGTGTTGTTCTTGTCTGTCAATTCATTGCCTAGAATTGATTATTTTTGAACTGTAATTTTATGGTAATTTCTAGTTTTAAAGTTAATCAAGACAGTGTGGTGGTAAAGCATTATTAAAACATCCATTTATTAAAATCTTCATCTATACAATAAAATGCTGAAAGGATTTATCAAAAAATCAGTTGTTTTGCAAAATATCATATTGAGATTTTTTTAATCTCCATATGCAGATAATATTTAATTAAAAATCTTAATTGGTTTTTGTGCTAATCTGTTTAAATCTTAGCGATCAACTTCATAAGAATGCAACAGCCATGTGAATTTAGGCACCAATTCAAATAATCAATCTTAGCTTTGATTTTTGTTTTTTTTTGGTTGAGTCATATGGGAAACTGCATGCACAGGCACTAAATGATGAAATGCTTAACAGTAAGCTCAGATTTAAAGTTTTATTTAGAGGTTGCAGATTATTTGGTGCCAAAAATAAAACAGCGATTCCACATTTCTCTTTGTTTTATGTAGAATTTCTGATGTACTACTGATGCTCCTAGGGAGACCTAAATTTCAGATTTCGGAAACTGTGTGAAGCTTTGACCTAGCCTTGGTATCCTTAGACCAGTCATTTTTGTTTGTTTGTTTTTAACGGACAACTTCTCCTTTTGCACTTGGAAATTAGCCTATAGTTAGAGTCAAATATAACGTAAAATCAATCAAAATATTACTTTGTGATTTATAATGCAATAGCCCCTCCGTCAGAGAACAGAAATAATTATACTATAATTATGTTAGTGGCTGGTAAGGACTGTGGGAGCAATGTGAACTTTGTGTAATGTATTATCTTTTTAAACGTTCAGGGATTTTAAAAAGATGTCTTTTTCTATACATCACTGTTTGTCTAGCGATGTCCTGCTTGATACTGTAGTTTTAATTCTATTTTAAAATGTCATTTTTAGTGAGGGCAAGTGTCCACAAGAGTCAAAAACGTTCTGTTGTGTTTTTCTAGTTGCAACACTCTGATACGATTTTCTAAGCATTTTCTGTGGTTAAAGAGAAATAAAACAACATAAAATATTTTTGGGGTTTGGAGTATAACTTAATGTCAATGCATTAAGCAAGACCTAAATACCTTTTAAAGAAGTTTTTTTTTTAACATTGAAACAGAGCTAAATTTCACCCTTTACAAGCACAGTGTAATGGTGCATTATTTGAATAATACATTACTCACTTTTGATGAATCCTTCTAATCAAACTACAATTAGGATCATTTTTTTTTATATTTTTTTATGTCTCTAGACTCCACCGATGAAAACACATTGACTTTGTCTCCAGTGTTGACTAGATTTGGGCTCTGAAGCAGATTCAATTCTGTAAAGTACAGTGTCACCGCAGCAGTAGCCGAGTTGTGTAAGGTGTGGTAGCGGGGTTATACCTACGTAACAACATTCACACTACACAGGTGGTGTTGGCTACGGACAGATGTTCCTTTTTGCAAAGAGCTGCCGTGCTTTGAGAAGTGACTGCTCCCTAGCTGCTTGTTGCTGCCCCTCTGCTGAAGATTTCTGCCCCCACGTTTCAGCCAGAGAGATCAGAGGGAGCTCTCCCTAAATGGCTTCCAGCAAAGCGGCTGGATTATCTTAAACAAAACAGAGATGAAGGCTGACATGGCCTGAAGCCCACTAGGGATCTCTCCAATGATCCCTTCTGTTGGCACAGGAATGGCCAGCTTGGTCCAGGAGAGGATTTCTTCTCTGTGGTCTTTGTTAATTGTCTTTGTATGACTGTGCCAGGCAATCCTCCTCGTGTTGACACAAAATAGCCTGTGATGCCTAATTGTGGATGTTCATCAGACCTAACAGCACTGGAGCCATCATTGTCTGTTCTGTTTAGGATAGGAAGGTACTTAGAAGGACAGAGACTGCTTCTCCCCGCCTGACTTTGAAGTAATTTTGTATTTCATTTAGAATCAAAAATTCAAATTTCTCCTTTGCTTGATCATCAGTATTTTTGTTTTATTTTCTTCTCCCATGATTTACTAAACTTTTGTATGTGTATTTCTGCCATTTCCTTAACTCCTTCATAAGAAATTCTCAGTTAGATGTCATGTATTTTATTTTAGGTTACATGTGGTGTTTTCTTTTTTCTTTTTAAACTCAGAAAACACAATACTCTATGGCAATGGCTGTAACAAGTTGTCTGTGGCTGAAAATTGGCTTGGCTTATATCTGCAAAATCTAACAGCTCCAAAGTAAGGCTTGGACTGCGTGATAAACCCAGTAGCTGAGTATCTGTTTTCAGATGTTTACAGCAAGTTCCTAACATCTCTGCTTTTCCTTTTAGTAGAAGAATTCCCCTGAAAAGTAAGACTGGATTTCTGTCTCCGGTGTGCAGGCTCTGACAGGCTAATAAGGAAGAGTGATGGTGGCAATAAAAAGGGTCTTGGGTGCATTCTTCAGATTTCACTGGTTGTAAAATGATGGCCCTGCTACAGAAGGGCCGCAGAGGGACTCAAAGTGAAATCTAGTCTGGAGAGTTTGAAGAGACTGTTGTGGTGAAGTGACCTCCCTATCAGCTCCAGCTCTCCGCGTTGTTTATGGCCATCACATCAGAAGCGAGTTCTGAGTTAAGAGTATTTGAGACTACCTTTTTAACCCAGAGAATATAGATGTATGTTGGTTTTTTTTTAATTATTTACTTTGTTGAAATTGGTGTGAAACAACGAACAAATCACGATGTCAAAATTTTTAAATTAATTTCTTTCACTGAAGAAAGTGAGTGTGTTTGGGGACTTCTGTAACTTCTTTGTGGTATTGGAGTTGATGACTACCACTGTGAAGGTAAACTGGAAATGACAAAAAACTTCCTGATGAGCTGATTTCACATGCATACATATTGACATAAATCCTAGGTTTTAAATCCTTGTTTTGATGGAATTAATATGCTGCAGTGTGTAGGTATGTGTACAGGTAACATATTAGATCCTGCCTGTCACATTAAGCCAATCCCTGAATTTAGCTGCCTTCTAAAACTGCAGACTTTAAAGGATATATAATGCTCTGTGTTCATTTAGCAAATATGAAATGGCAAGAGAGGAGGATTTTTATAACCTTGTGAACAGTAGAAATAAGCCAAGATTGAAAGAGATCTGGGGGAAAAAATTCAGATAGGATGTATACCCTTCAGCATGCAAGAAGCTGCCCTTGTTAGAAACTAACTTTGCATGCATAATGAATTTGAGCAGCACATTCCATTTCTTACAACTAGAAGAGAAATTGAATTCAGGTGTTTGGTGAACATATGGGGGATTTACTGTGAATTTATGACCTGTGGTTTGAGTGTAAAACCCCAAGATACTAGCTGATAAAACTTAATGAAGCTTGTTCAGAGAAGCTATTTTTATTTGCAGATTTGTAATTGATACATTTTTGGTTTTTTTACACCTCTCCCCCACCTTTTAATGCCTTATTCCCAATAAATTCTTTGACACTTAAGAAAAACAAAAGTAGTGTAGGATAAACCTTTCTATGCCTCCCTCCAGGTTATAACTGCACCGTGTTACAAGTACATTTGCAGTCTGACAAATTCGATCTCTTGCCTAGCGGAGTTTTTTCTCAGACAGACTATAGCAATTCTGTAATCACAAAACAGCTCTTTTATACAACGCCGGCTGTGCTGTTCCTGTTTGTGTACCATGTTTATGTGTGTTAATATCCATGTGTTCATGGAAAATCTATTCCCTGGTGTCTCAGAGGATGTATGTAGGGCACACTGGAAGAGAGAACCAGCCAAATGCTTATACTAATGTAAGCTTGAGGAGTGGTATTTAGACACAAAAAAATAAACCACAGAACAAAAGACCAACCTGCTCTGGCGAGCTGGTGGCAGGAAGGAGCCTGTGTGAACTTTGTCGCTGCTCAGCCCTCATCAACCCCGTGGTTTGTGGGCACAGTCACCTGTGTCACTGACCGTTAACAAATCTGTTTAAAGTGAACAGACCAGCAGACTGTGCATTGGATTCTGGTGCTAACTTTAAGCCTGGTAAAGGGCATACTTTCATTTTGTTTTACATCCATGGCTTTTTACGACAACCTGACAGTTTCTGCCTACCCACCCTCAAGGGCCATCCAAACCAGACAAATCCATCTGCTGGGGAGTAAGCACCATGGTGAGAGGGTGCTCAAGTTTCAGTAAATGTAGCAGAAGCTTTCATATTAGATTATAAACACTCTGCTTTCTGTTGGGCTGCTTTCATCCTGCTCAAGCCATGAGGGACGAGGCTGAGTCTGTAGACGCTCAGCTAGTTCTGAACTTTGGTAAAGATGTGTGCTGCCAACTAAGGCACGGCCACCAGAGCAAGGACATCGTTAATCCACAGTGGGATGGAAATAAACTCTTTTTCTGCTCTTCTCTACCTATCGGCACAGGTAGATTAAAATTCAGCTCTTGATTTTTAATGACACGAATAGTCTGTCCAAATGAAAAGGAGTTTATCTTATACAAATAGGTGATAGTTATTTGCCAGCTTGAAGTAAATAAGAACCCATCTGTGTTTTATAACTGTTATCCAGAGATCTAAGCAGCCGGTCAGACCAGCAAGTCCCTGGCAGCTCCAATCTGTGTTAAAAGATTTCAAGGTGTAAAGAACACTGTTTGTTTACTAACCTTTTGGTTATTCTAGTCATGTTGCAACTGCCTGGTGATGTTGTTAAGACCCTTTTCCATGCTTTTTCAGGCCAATAATACTTTTTTTTTTTCCAAAGCTTTAGTCATCCCTGTTCAGTAGCATGTTTGTATCTAGTTTATCACACTGAAAATCTGTCTGTTTTGAAAGGATTACAAGTCTGTACATCAGTGCGTGACATCACACTGCGACATTGCTTAATGATCTGTGACTCCGATGGTCATTGCTGTGGCTGCTTGTTTCTGGAAATATATGACAGCTCTGGCCTATCTAAGCCTTGCTTTACGTTGCATTTTTAGCCCATGCTGGTGGGAGTGTGTTTTAAAGCAGCGCTCACAGAATAGCTGATTGTGAAATGTGCCATGTGCAGATGGAAGGCAATGGGGTGCCAAGTAGAGATGTGATACAATGAAGGCCAGCCGCTTTGGAATCCAAGTTAACTTTGGTCCTAAAAGCCTTTCCTTGATTTTTATTTCTTTTAGGAACATTTAATAATGACAACACTTTGAAAGAAGAACATCCGATGCTAGGAGGTGCTAATTGTCTTCCATAAGTTCACAGCCATCCTGTTACTAAGTGGGCTGGGGGAAAGGCTGACTGGGCAGGCTGTGGTTACTGTAGAGAGTTGTAAGTCTGGTTTTGCTAAAAAGTTTAAAACTAGCTTAGGTCAAATATTCAATAAATTTTGGGTGGATTTGAAGTTAAACTCTGTCCTTCCTGCTAGTAGTCCTGAATTCTTTGAGGTGAATTTGCCTTCAGATTTTCAGTCCATCTGAAAAAAAACTCAAACAAAACATGGTATATTTAATTAAACTTTTGAGGACTTGCAAAAGTCAAAAGGGAATTTAGGCAGCAAGAACACCTGCAGCCCTGCATCCTAGTAGTTTGTTGATATGACCCTCTCTTGGATGAATTTATCCAATGAGTCAAAATTAATTTTGCTTCAGACTGGCTAAGGACTCCGCACAGTGGTTATAATTTGTTTAGATCTGTCCCGAGGGATAATGATGTGACTTACATAAAGAGTTGTAGATAAAAAAGAACATCTCGGGACATGAAAAGGAATAAAGTTAGGTTGCACTTTTGGGGTTTTGACTGCAAAATTTTATTTGTGACCGCTTTTTATTGTGATTATGATTTTTGCATTTCCCTCTGTCTGGAAGTAGTAATTGTTGGCTGAGGGTTGAATGTGTTATCAAGTGGGAGTACCAAGTGTTCCCTGAGTGCAGTGGGAGACATAAAAAACATAGCAAAAAAACACTGATTATAAAATTAACTGGATGAAGAGAGGCACGAAATGAAATGGGAGATAGCATGGCAGGCCAGGATGGAGATGTGCAAGCCTTTGCTGGTGCAAAAGTTAAGGCAGATGAATAATTTAACCTAGAAAATCAGAACAAGGTTGAGAAAAAAATGGAAATGAAAGGAAGTCAATGTGAGATACAGTCTAAGCCCTCAAATAATATTTTCTTTAAAGTATCTTAGCCCCTCCTTAGCTGCCTACCTTTTCCCTTTTCCTCTTCTAAATAAAAATGTTTAATTTTTTTACTATTATTATAATAAAACTGCTGATTTGACCTCACTTTCTGTGTCTCACAGACTTTTTGAACACAAAGAAATTTAAGTAGATACAGAAGTGGTTTTGTCTTTTAATTTAGCTCTTTCATTTCTGTGAAATAGTCCTTTTTTATAATTCACTTCTTTTGCAATTTTCTAAATTTGGGTCATGTCCCTTGCTTTTCAGATAAAATAGAAATATTGTTAAAAGATTTATCTTCTCTGCCATTATCAAACCTTTTAATAACTTTGAATAACTTTTCTTAAATCAGCTTGACTTCTTTTTTTTCTTTTTTTCTTTTTATTCTTTTTTTTTCATTAGAATAAGTTCTCAGATCTGAGACAAGTTATTCATAAATCCCAGGATCCTCCTTGTCCTGTGTTGTTCCATCTCTGCAGTGTAAAGGGTGTCAAATTCATGCTTTTGCTGTTTGGGAGGAGACATATGTTTTGGCTTCATGGCATGGACACTATGCATTTGCTTGCTATTTCTCTGTTGATCTAATGGTTTTAATGAATAACAATCACAGAATGTGCAGAAGTCCTCAGATCTGTAATAACCCTTCCAGTAGCCCATTTTGGGGCTGGTAGAGTATGTTTGTTCCTTATAGCACACAGGGTTTAGTGCAGTACTTTTGGGGCTTACCTTCTATTTTTCTTTGCCATTGGATTCTTGTTCCAATGTCACTTTTGCCCTGTGACCACTTACAATTTGAAACAACCTTGATTAAGGAAGGCTGATTATTTACCCATCATTTTGAGTACTTCAAGGTGTCTACATATGATGCTTTCCTAGTAATTTTGCACCGAAGTTCAATGGCATATATATTCTTGTACCTGAAATATTTAAAGTATTTTGCTACATAGTGCAATTTATCTTACAGAAAACACTGTCTGTATAGAAAGTACTGGACTACTTGTTTGCTAGATTAACAATACCAGTTTTGAAAATCAACAGACCATTTAAAAGTATTTTGTTGTCTTGTACTGGATTGTAATGATTCCGTTTAAAATGTGCAGTATATAGCAATGCATCGGAAGAAAACCCAAGTTGTTGTATACTAAAGCAGGGCAGAATTTGACAATAAAGGATAAATTTACATAACATAAAACTGCAAATGGAGATAAGCTGTTCCATAAAATTAAGTTGAATTAAGGAAATAGAATTAGCAACACACCTACAATGAAGTGGAAATTTTGAAAATGCCAGTGTTTCATTTCCATCTGTTCTAAATAAAGCTTTCTTTAACTGTACTTTTCAAAATGGCAATTTGCCCATAGAAGTTGACCTACTCTACAAACAAAGCATTTCTTAAAGGCCCTATTTGCAAAAAAAAATTGAAATAAAACACTTCTCTAAATTCCTTCCTTTTCTTTGCCCTTGGTTTCAAAGAAAAGAAAAAGAAAACCAAACCTCTTTAAAAATTAGCCTTTGCTAGAACCATGCTATTTTTTTCTGTTTGGCCAACCAAGCACTGATAAGCTACATTTAATGGCACTGAAAAGAGTGGGAGGTAACATCTCGAACACCTACAGCCTCCAATCTACTGTGCCTACCAGTCCCAAAAGACATGGAAATCAGTCACAACCGGACTCCAGAATCATCTCCTTTCATATGAGAGAAACCATGGGATATAAATTCACTGTGGTTTATTGTACCCTTGTCCAAGAACAGGAATCTATGGATTTGCTTTCCATTGTCTCCCTGCACTTTTCTCTTTTGAAACAAAGTAATAGCTGACCATTCCTCATCAGTTCTTTTGAAATAAACAATGAAATGCAGGGCTTAAGAAGGCCATAATAAGAGATTAAAATGCTTCTGGTTAGTCTTGATATAACATATTTGTTTGTCAGGCATCCTGTGATTCCCACATTAACATGTTTGAAATACGGTGGGGGTTGTAGGGGTCAGGTGGGAGCTGCACAGCTGGAAAAACAGGAACAAAATTAATAAATATCTACCTTTCCTCTGTCCCATGAAATAAGCCATTCCTGTGCATATTTCATTACGATTTCACATAAACCTGCGCTATGGAAAGCAGATTACCTGCAGTAGGCCTTCTGAAAAAGATGGACGGTTTTGAAAAATTCAAGGTTCTGGGTGTGCTGGTACGTAGCGGTACCTCTGGGGCTGAGCCCCCCCCTGCCCACCCGCGCCACGGGGTGTCAGCCAGCACCCATCTGCTGCCCGGATGCGTTCCTGCCTATGGCACCCTCAAATGGATTGCTTTTCACTGGCCCTCAGGCCTTTTAATGCTTTTAGACTGATCAGTTTAAAAGACTTGTTAAAAACAGAACTAAGGGATGACAGGCTCTTATTGATTTGGGAAAATAATCAAATTTTATATAGGTAGGGCCTTCAGACATTGTAATGAATTTGATGTGAATAGGGATCTGACAGTACTACAGTTTATCGATTGGGGAAAAAGTATTTTCATGTTTATTCAGTAGCAGAGATGATTACAACTTTTCTCTTAATTTCCCTTTATGTTAAGTCTGACACTAACACGTGCATTCCTCGTCATTTCTAAGTAACATAGATTGAAAAGATGCCAGCAACTTTTGATGATTTGTAGCAATAGCCTCATTCATCTTATCCTTACACCATCTGAAGTTTCAGACAGCATTAATCACCTTTAAAAAACTAAAGATCTTTGTACTAAATGCTTGGAAATTATTTTTAAGCCTGTACTCCTACACTGTAGTAGCAGTCTCCTGCTAAGAAATTACAGATGTAATTCCCAAGTATATTGATCATTTCTATCCTCCTTCTTTTAGCAACAGATCCACCCCTAACAATCATGACCGGATACAGCGCCTGAGACAAGAGTTTCAGCAAGCAAAGCAAGACGAGGACGTGGAAGACAGAAGACGTACTTACAGTTTTGAGCAGCCATGGGTAAGTGTACAAATTCTGTCAAATCTGGAAAGGTTCCCGGACTCGCGCTGTACCTGGGCTGATTGAGAGCAAAGTGGTACAGACACAGGGTCCTCTGCCTCCAGTCTTCTGCCCTGTCTGTTATCCCCATTTTTGGTTCATTGATGTTTATTTAATTTTTAAACTTCTTCAGCCATCTGTCCTGTGTGCGTATAGCACTGTTTGCTCCGTGTTTAGACCCTCGACACTGTGAGTTACACCTTGGGGTTTTTTTGCCTCAAAGGCAATATCAATTATTCTGAAATTTTCTAGGAAAATCAGGATAAAACACATAGTAATGATAAATAATTTAGAGTGAACATGTCACCCTGTAAATGGTATTTTCTCTGAAGCAATATCACTGTGATTAGTTCTTTTGCTTAAGAGGAAGAGCAGTGTATTTTCACAGTAAAAAAGGAGAGATAGGGATAATAACATGCTTCACAACAGTACCCCTCTGCCACTTATATTAGCCGAGACAGTTCTGTCTTGAGATATATGTCCTAATTGATCATTTAAATCCTGTTCAATCTGATCTAGCGATGTGATACAATTATGTAAATCCATGTGCTTATCTTGTTTAACATAATTGAATTAATCAGTGTTGCATTTTCATCAATTACGTATCCTGAATTAGGATCCTTTAAATATGGGACAAATATTTTACTGTATTTTTGTTTAAAATTCCACAATAAAGACAGTGAACAATTTGCTTGCATTCCCAAAAAAGTGAGAGCTGTATGATGACAGCAGCAGAATCTCTCACAGCTTCCTCCAAAGCGGGTGTAGGTGATGGGTTATTATTACTTAGCACTACCATGCACACAAGACTGAGATGGAAACAGCGGGAGATCTGCATCTGTGTGTATGACGTCACTGAGAACAACCTCGGTAACATCATAATGCATATGTCCTCTTTGGTTGCCTATTGTGGTAGATACAGAAGATTTTTTTACTTTTGTTGGGTCTTTGTGTCCTTCTCCATCTTAAATTCACCAGTTTGAACCTGTGGCATTTTTGACATGCAGCATGGAGAGGAGCAAAGGTAAATGTATCCCTACATGACCTAACGCTGCTTAACATGCTGTATCAGGATATGGGCTTCTCTTTTCCCATGTCAGAAAACCTCTAACCTTCTCTGCAATTGAATAAATAAAATAAACTTCTTTTTTTTTTATGACCAGATGTTTTCGATTTGATGTAGTGTAGATAATGTGATAGCTCATCACAGTTATAGTGTGGCAGTTTTTAGGTGAAAGGGGGCTGGGTGTAGGAGGTACTTTCCATTATGCATATCAACTGCTGTTTAGTCTCCAAATGAGAGATTTGAGCAGCATTCTTGGGAAAAATGTGTATGAGAAAAACTTGCACTCTTGAAAACTTGGGAACTTAACTACTGAAGGTCATGGGCCAAATTGTTGTATATCTAAATGCCATAGCAACTTTAGACAGGCAACTTGGCTTTTATTATAGTTTCTTGTAATGAGCGAGGAGGGAATTATTTGGATGACAGGCTGATTACCTTAGGAATGGAATAATTTCCTAAATTGTGGGTCAGAACATTGACCTTTCCTTTTTCTCTTATTCAAACAAATGGGATCTCTCTGTTTACTCCCCTTCCACAGATCATGCAAATGAGCTCTAAGTGACTAATTTAGCTTAATGTATTAATATTAATTCTGAAGCTTATTGTTGCTTTTGTAGGAGCAGCTCTGTTGTTAAATACATAGGTAACCAAATGTTTTATTTTACATATGTACTTTAAAAATAATTGGCCCAGGCTATTTTTGAATTATAATATTTTTTTTCCATCGTGTACTCCAGCCTTTCAAGATCACAGTGCTTGGAAAGGATAAAGCAGTGATCTCATCCATTTCAGCAGTTCACAGTCATTTTGGTGCTAAGGAACCATAACCCTCTCTCTTAAGGAGTGTGTATTACTTTAACATATTAGTTTAAAATTATGGACTTTGTTAAGACACCCTCTCAAAACAGATCCAGATGTATTATTAAATACCAGTGACAGAAAAAAATGCAAAAGTGGTTTATAGTACGTATGCAGAAAAATACTTAGATACATCCATCAACTTCTTTTCAGTCTTCACCGTCTGTAAGCTGTTGGTAACAAACCACAGCAGTGAAAAGTGCACCTGTACGTGGACCCTTGTTGAAAAGTGTGTTTTCACCTGAGGGAGATGGGCTGTGCAGCCTACATAAACAAAAGGCTTTTACAGCCAGAGATGCCTCTAAGCTGCATGGCAGCAGCCAACTCTGACCTGGTTTGGATAGAAGGAGAGAGGGGGGAAAAAAAAACTTCCAGAGAGAAGTGTGTGCTATGAGGTGATAAGTAGTTTGCATTTCTCATTAACAAGATGATGGGAGGGTTGAGGATAGGGAACAAAGTGCTGATGTGATGTGGGACTATTGGTTACTTTAAGGAAGTGTAAATGAACACAAAGTTTGCAGTGTAAGTAATGGATACTGACGGAAATCTGGCAGCTCTGTGGATATTCAGAAGAGCTCAATAGCTCAGAAACCCTCTAATATATTATCAAAATGATCCTGTGAACGTCACCAACTCCAATCCATCCCAGACCATTAATGGCCTGTGACACAGAAGTCTGGTTACTTGTGACAAATACCTTCAGGCTCCTCCACAGGTTGGAGGCAGAGCTCCGTACCATGGAGCACTACATCATGCTGGCTCTGAACGATACCCATGGCAGAAAGACCGGTGCCTGACCCCATCCCTTTCTGGCTGTTCCCATCAGGTGAAGGTTATTTCTCTGCAGATGAGCTATGCGACAGAGCTGGACTTTTTGCCCGGCTGTGTTTGCCCGGCCGGTAAACAAAATACTTGACTGCCTATGAGTGTTCATACAGCATCAGGCAGCTTAACAGACACAAAAAGTGATAGCTCTGGAATGAGATGACACTGTCTATTAAGCAGCATAACATTTCTGCTCAAGGCCATTTGAATGACACACTGTTAAGGTTTAATAACTGACTAACTGTCGCACCATCTCTAAAACCCACTAGTTCTGCAATTGAGTCAAAGCTTCATAGAAAATGTTTTCACATTTGTTTATTTTAAGATAACTTTCTCAGGCTTCATAATTTTTTTTTGCTCTTGCATGGCTTTTGTATTTTTTGTGTTTCAAAAAACAAGGTATGAGGGGCTTTCAAGGGCAATACTGTATGCCTGATGTTACACGGGGAAAAAATAAAAAAAAAGAAAAATAACATAAAGTATGAGTAATCCCTTTTAATCCTGCTGGTGTTAATTCCAGTCAGAGTTTGCAGAAATGTGTATCTGGGCATGCAGAATTGCATGGAATCACAGTAAGTCCGCTAATATTTAAGGCCATTGCTGTTGCTATGACATTTTTATACCAATACAGGATTTATTCATTTAGGGCTGATTTTTCTGTTTGGTACCAAAGTCAAGTCTCTAATTTTAGTACTTTTCTGGGTAATATTGGGTCTGCTGAGGTTTATCCTTGCTTGCACCAGTCCTGGGGTTAGGGGATTTTGGTTGCAATTTGTTCCATATCTTGTATTTTTGCCTAGTCACATCTTAATTAACAGATCCCCACCTTCAATAACAAAACCACATTATAGCCCTAAATGTCATGGGAGTGAACAATCCAATTAAAAAAAGGGTTTATTAGATCAGTTGAAAACACTCCAACTGCTTGCCAGATCTGCTTGTAGAAGCAGAGCAATGATCAAAAAACCCCACAAAGATGCAGGAGGGACAAAAGTTGGTGGTTTATTTCTTCATTTTTAATAAAAAAAAAAAATCAGTACTAAAAATGGAAAGCGGTAAATTTCATTCAGAAGTACATTCTTCTCCAGTCATCCCAAATCTATTTGGATGGTGGGAGAAAATTGGCATCGAGCAAGCAGCTGAACAAACTCTACTTTAAATATTTAGGAGTCAAATAAAAAGATAATTTTTTTTTCTAAAGATAACAGCTAACTGGGTCAAAATAAATATACTACTTGACTCATCTGAGTATAGCTTTAATTATGTGCAAAAATTTATGAAAGGTAAATAACTGCATGATTTTCATAGAGGAAAGTCTCCAGAGGTCCTAATAAAATACTTAGGCAAGACTTGATAGATAGATGCTCAAAAAATTAGGGACTGTGTTTGTTTTTTCAGCTGCTAGTTGATGTGTAGAACTTGTCTCTAAGACAGATTTAAAGAAAAAAAAATTCTTTTTTATCTGTTTATGGTACTTGTATTTTATCCCTGTATTCAGGTCCTTGACCTATTCAAAGACATAATGAGTTCTAAATAATCTAAAATTCTTTTAGCAAAACAAAAGTCTAATTTTTATTGCTGTAACTTTGTTATTGCTGTAAATATGTTACTTCCTGTAACATATTTTACCTGGAAAAATTAATAACAGACTACATTAATAACAAGCATTTTAAAGTTTATATCAGGTTGTAAATTATGTAGAATTACTCAACACATCAATGAGAAAGAAAAGTAGTATATTAAATCTTTCTATTTTGAATCCATCTCAAGAGTCTTTTTCAGGATCTTTTGTTCAAGATACTAGGCAATATCTCATGGAACATTGCAGTAGACAAAGAACACCTTAGGAGCTAAATTGCTGTTTTTCCTACCCCAATCAGTTTCAGAAAGGAAACCAAAGTTATTCAGGGCAGCCTCTCCACAGGTAGTTTCTCTTCAGTTGTGTACTTAGTATCCATTCTGTGCCAAATCTGGGAAGGATTTAATGAAATAGCAGCAATTTCTTACCATGATTTAGACTCTCACTTTAAAATTTTGTATTTGAAACTTCTTCCCCCCACTAGTTTCAATCCACTAATTTCTTTGAAACAGAAAATGAAGGTCAAAGATTTTAAAAAGAAATGAAATAATTTTGGTTTGTAAAGCAAATTTATAACTCACAGGCGTGCAGTGCATGTAGATACCCCAGGCAGCATTTCAGGGCTCTCTTAAGTGTTTGTTTCTACCGTACTGAAGATTTTCTTTCTGCTGCTGCTGTACACAGAATGGAAATCTTAGTCCCATACCATGCCATTCAGCTTCCTACATATACACCATAGAAAGATGCACAAAGGGGTGGGATTTTCTTATTACATGGTGCTAGAATTAATACATACACCTGTTGGCAATTTTAAAAAGGAATATTGCTATATGTTCTGGTCACCATAGCAACATAAACAAAAAGATGGAAGTAAAAATAGTTGTCAAGTACATTTCCCAGAACCACTGAATGTTTTTTATCATTCTGAATTTTGATATATGCAGTTACTGGATTGTCTGTCATCTGTGCCAAGTACATTTGCACATAAAGCAGGCAAGGTCGTTTAATCTTATCTATTTCTAATTAGTGCTGAACTATAAGAACTGAAGAATTTTTGGGGGGCCTTGCATATACCAACTTCCCTGGATGAACTTGAAACTTCTTCGTTAAACACGGAGTTTTATCTGGAAAAAAATTAGCACATTTATTTTAATACTAAATAATGGTCTTTCTTAATAACTGGGAAAACACTGAGGGATTTGTTCCTTTCGTAATCTCCCTATTCACCATTTCTTTATCAGCACAAAGGAGTTCTATGAGTTTGTGTAAACATTTCTGCCAGCTTCTCCCTATGGCAGTAGGCTGTGAGACAGGTGGTGAATCACCTGTCACCCGAACTGGCTGGATCTCCCTGAAAACCCAGTGCCCTGGGTCACCCCCATGGTCTCCTCTCTAATTCCTTGGCAATGTTGATCTGTGCCCGTCCTGGAGGATCCATGCTGCCACCACTCTGAGCTACCCTCCATGGGCAGAAATGCCACGCTGCGGGGAAGGCTGCCCAGTGTAGGCAGCCACTGGTGTAGTTAGGAAAAGGAAGAGGTACCTTTACCCTTAAAACATGCTGGGCTTTATGGCTGATAGAGGTCTGTGCAACATGAGCCATGGGTATATTTTGTGTAAAAGGGAAAAACGTTTGGATAAAGTGAGAAATCTGTAGAAACCTTTAATTTTGCAGCCCTATTTTTAAATTAATATCTCTTTGAGAAGAGAGACATGTAATTTCATGTATCTTAAAGCACAATTTTACATGCTGAATATTGTTTTAACAATGCTGAATGCAATAACTATCATTGCCACTTAAATGTATTGTGGAAGACATGAACATACATTTATTTGTATAATGCAGCCTTGGTTGTTATTGTGGCCTTGACCGCATCCTGATTTAAAAGGTCAGTGCTTGTCATACGTCTCATTGCAAACAAGGCCAGAGTTCTTATCAATCTGTACTGTGAAGACCGAGCTGTTGCCAGGTTTGTTGGATGATTTCAGGTTGTTATAATTGTACTTAGCCTTGTGTTGATACCAGTGTTAAAATTACTGTTGTGTGTATTCCTTATACAAGTTTCTTTGTTGCTGTTGAAAGATGTGAAAATAGTTCAACTTTTTTTTCAATTACCTCCATTTTGTGCTGACATAAATGGCATATGCATCTATATAGATGTATGTTTGTGTATATATTTATTTATATTTTCTATAAATATATATGTATAAAAGTATACTTTGGGGATTGAGACAAAATTACCAATTAGCTTTTGAAGACTAAGGTTACTTATGATAAAAATATTTTTGGTTTAGATATTTTAATTGAAATCATATTGAAAACATAAATCATTGTATGGAGATTTACACTTTTCTGAACAAGTTAAGGGTCTATAAAGGAATGTTAAGGCTTTATATCATCGTAACCATGTAGCAAGGGCATTCACTGTGATATCACTGAGGTTTTTAATGAAAAGATTTTTTAAAAAGGCCTTCTACTTTATAAGATGATTGAATGTACCTGTATGTGTATATATACGTAATGTTAAGGAATATGTGATTATATACATAGGGGGTATTTTTATGTCTCATTGCCATATTTTTGGATGCTTGAAATCAAATAGCAGAATATATGAACAGCTTATTGTAGGTGTGAACAACATGCAGACAGGACTCTAAATAAGTATCCTTTTGAGATTAGTTAAGTATTGCAAATCCGCTTAGTTTAACAGGGCATACAGGTACTCATACCTTCAGAAAATCAGATAATGGATTTTAGATGTTTGCCTTTAGACTCATCAAATTATAAACGCTGTCCATTAGATGATATTCTTTGTGAACTGCTGAGAATCCAGATCTGACTCCTCAGATCCAGTCAAACTGGCCATGTGCGACAGAGAGCACGCAGGCATGACAGACCCTGCCTCTGTGTAACCATCGGTTCCTGCGTGCATTTAGGAAAAAAATCTCTGAAACTATGTTGTGATCTTAGTTCATTTGTAGTCCATTATGGCTTTCAAAGCCTTTATCTCTTTAGTAAAGTCTTTTTGTGGTACCTTCAGTTGTCTGCACATGTGTGTGCGTGTACTTGCATTCATGCTTTCTAGATGATGCATTTTAGTGTCTTGCATAAACCTAAATTGAGGAGCAGCTCAATTTTAGCTCCACCTGTTTGTTAATTTATCCATTCCCTGCACTGTAAAATGCTTTAATCTGTTATATTTACAGTGAACTGAAAAAAGTGAAACTGTGTTTTCAAATAAAGAGAAGCAATTCTGATTTCATGTCTTATCTGTGATAACTTCTTTCTCCCATATGACAGAACTGCAGCTTTCCAACTCTATGCAAGCTTTCCAACATTGTTAAAGTGGAACCCATGAAATGAGGAGATTTGCTCTAAAATCTTAGTTTAAATGTTTTTATTCCTTATGGAGAAGTTGAGATGGGAACCTCTAAGTTTCCCCCTGGTTCCCTGTAAGCTGCTTATAACCACACTGGAGAGAATTCACAAATAAATCTTGTGATTTTCAGGTAATCACTCGCTTCCATAAGCTGAGCCCTTCAATAAAATACCAAATGTCAGAAGACTCTCAATAAAGTCAAGAAAGTTAGAAATGTTGACATATGCAATAACTGAAACACTGCTCTGTATGTGTTGCCCTTATTTAATATAGAAGGAAATCTCCATGGGGGCTGTTGGTTTGGACATACATATGTACAGCTTATTCATCTCTAAGAAAATTTCCCACAGGGCTGACACACGATTCTGTTTTCTCAACTTGTTGCTTCATCATACCATTCCTAAAGCATTTTTCATTAGAAACACTGTTTTACTGAGGTTTTTACGGAGTAAATCTATTCTGAAGTAGACACCAATGTTGCATTAAGGCTTCTCTTAAACAAGATCTCCATTACTCATAGTCTATGCTTTCACATTCTGATTCTTTTGCACAATAATTCTCATAAGGGGAAAGGCAGCTGTTCACCAAATTGTATCTACCTGTTAAATTCTGAGCTGAGACTGATACTCTGTCTGAAGTGTATTGTTCTTGAAAATGAAGTTTCTAAAAGTTGTACACCTGTTTCAAATATGTTGTGTTTTTGGCTACCTGCAGGTACTTGACTACATAGTAAGACAAAGGAGAAGTTTATGTCACAAATGATAACCTACTAGTTCTAAAACTTGTCTTCAGCGTAAGAAGCTTTGAAAAGCCTTTTATCTTTCAGATATTTGTCAGCCATTATGGTATCTTTCTGTTGCAGAAATTATAATGGTGAAAAGCAAAAGAGATACTCGTTTTGAGGGAAGGCACAGACAAAAAAGGCAGAAAGTGCTTTAACAAAAGCAGGTTTGAGACAAGCTGTTTCAGTCCCAGGCTCAGCCAAGTGTCTATGCTCTCTAACCTCCCAGTGATTAGACTTACATGTTTTGAATAGAACTGGCAATTTTAAGGAGATAAAATAATGTTCTGTTTCTTTGTTAGCTGAAATCTTACTATTAAAACAACAAGAAGAGCCCATAACATTCTTTGACTTATGTGGCACCCTATTTTGCAACTTGAAATCATAAAATCTACAAAAAGTAGTAATGTAAAATGAAAAGTGATATCTCTACAAAAATAAAATTTTTCATACTCCAAAGATCTTGACCAGTAATGCTCTGTATTCCCAGAAAGGCCATCCATTTTCATGCGCTCTTTAGTATTGGCCTCAAAGTTTCAAATCGTCATCTCATTAAGATGTTATCTAAAATTCTCCTCAGAGATACAGGATTCCCCATTGTCCACAATGGAATTGCTAAATTTATCTACTTGATCATGTCGAACCAGCAAATGTTTCCTTGTCTCTCAGAAAAGCAAGCGGTGCATGTCTGGACAGCAAAATCGGATGGTTCCACTAAGGGAGAGCATCGCTTGAGGGTACTGGTGAGGTTATAAGAGCTGCCGTGTTCCCTTCTCCGTCAGATCCTGTGTGGTGTAAAACTTAGCATTACCATGGCTAGGCTAACTTACAGTGTCTGAAGAGCTGTTCCACTGACTGAATTTAAATTTCAGTGTTACTATAAAAGCATAACTCATTCTGGACCAATATTTTCGTGATGCATCTGAGAAATGGTAGGTCGGAAACAGAATCTGTAGCACTGGCCACTGTTATGGGTCAGAATTTAACCCAATTATTATGAAACAGCTACCTGAACCATATCTTGAAACGAATACAACTGCGTGTGTACAATAGTAATTTAAATGATAGCTCTTCTGTGTGTATTTTTCTGCTTTGTTCAACACGTTTTCATTTTCATATTGTAGCCAAGCACCAAGACGTACTCACAGAGTGGCAGACACTCAGTATCAGTAGAGGTTCAAATGCAGCGGCAGCGGCAAGAAGAAAGAGAGAGTTTCCAACAAGCTCAGCGGCAGTACAGCTCATTACCCAGGTATGGTAACTGTCTGAAGCTATTCAGTGTCTATTAGCCTGGAGCTAATTTTGTTTGTGGAAGGAAAATGTTGTACTTAGTGCAGACACTTTTGTTTAGCATTGATATAAGGTGGAATGTATTCAGTGTGGAAGAAGCATAAAATTTCTTAAGTGAGAGCATGTGGTAGCTGTTTATTTTAGGAGAATTACTTCAGAGCTGATTTCAGTGGGATTTGATGACACTCAGCACCCAGCAGAATTGAGACACTAAAACAAAGCAATTCTTTGTGGGACACCATCCAGTTTAATTTTCTGCAATTACAAAAGTCTCCTGAGCATGACGTAGGTTGTCCCCTTTTGACATGTCAGATGATTTTTTTTCTGTTGCCTAATTCTTTACTGGGTAGAAATTCTATCTTTGTGCTGCTAATACTTTTTTTCCTTTTAAGTTTTCCTCTGTATCTCAAGACCTCAAGCAAAAGAATATGAGATTGAGAAACTCTATCCAAACAAATCAGTTTCCAGTTTCCAGTATATACATTTCTTCTAAGTTACTGGGTAATTAGCAATGGAATGCTGAAAATTAATAGACTTTTTGTCTAAACAAATTTGTTTGTTTATTTTTTAAATCTTAGATTTTTTAAAATGAGCTGTTTGGGCAAAATGTCTTTTATTTTATACTTAGCTTTAAGAATTATTAATAATTCTTAAATTATGTTGGCAAAAATACAATTTGCCCAACTTGTATTGTAAAATAACTATCATAATTAAGCATTATGCAAATAGACTTTGCATTTTCAAATATCAGTGGCAATGGATGAAAGGAGAATCCTGTATGCCAGAGGCTGGTGTCAAATTCCTTTCCAGCAAGGTTGTATTATTTTTTGTGCCCCATGTGGAAATGGTGTGGAAAAACTTTTTTTTATGACATTATGTGTTTTACCAAGTGTATCATAATTTTTTTTTTTTTGAAACATATAGAAACTTCATAATCAAAGTCATCTAATCATGAACTCTTATCCTACCAACATTTTTGAAAATAAAACAGATCTCTTAGATTTTCACATGCTATAACACCTTTCAGTGTAGAATTTTTGTTAAGTTTGGAAGGTGAGAAAGGAAAATGTAAAGTTACCGTGTTTCCTTAGATTGTTAGTTTGTCATTTTGGAAATCTTTGTATTCCTTTTGCTTCTTATCTCTACCTTCCTTCTGAAGTGACCAAACCTATTAATGCCATATTGTTTTTCCTGATAAATTCTCTTTCAGTTTTGCTACCCTCAGCAATTCACAGATTGAGTTGAAGAGCACAAATGTTAGTGTTGCTTTTAAGTTGGGGGGTTTATTTTCAGTTTTAAAACGATGATTCTTAAAAGTTGCTTCCCCTGTTCTGCGCAATCATTGGTAGCATTTAAAAGTTGGAAATCAGTTGCAATGCATTTCCAGTGGTAGAAATTAATAACTGTAAGGAGAAAATTAATCTACAAGAAATTTGGAAAATAATGCTTTGAGTCATAGAAATGCTTGTTTTGAAAAGAGTGACTGAGAATGTCACTCTGTGTTTTTCAACATGAGAAGTGACTAGCAAGCTAGCAATGCATGTTACCAAGTAATTAATGATAATTTAATGACTTTGTTTGAGCACTCTGGGTATTTGAGCTGTGCTGAGTGCAGACAGAATTTCAGTATCTTGGGCTAAGGTTGGGTGCTGTAAATACCACGATACTCCTATAACAAGCTGGGACATCCAGTTCTCCAGCTTTACAAACTGTTCATAACTCTGTGATCTTTAAAGAAATCTTACTATTACTCTGAAGCTTAGGTCCCAAGCTTAATGTTGCAACTATGACTGTGCAATGATTAAAGTTTGTGCACTGGCTTCGTTCTTGAGCTTTGTTGCTTTTCATCTTGTATAGTCTCTAGGAGCCTCCTTTTGTTCCCTTTGTACATTCAGATCATTAGTACTGAAGGCAAATAAACTCTTGAGTCAATTTTAAAGGATCTTCCCAGAAAGGCAGGGAAAGTGGGCCAACTAATTTTGAACAAGTACCAGAAAACAGTAAATTAAATCAGTTCAACTAGTCATCCTCTTGTCCCATGTGAAACTGTAAAAGCAATGTTTAACTCCAAGTTGATTTTCTAGTACTTAAAATTTATCTTGCTCTAGATCAGAAATCTGACAGTTTCGTAGCCTAGAGAGGTTCATTCAATTTGCTTTTGTTCCAGAGAGTGATAAAACATGGCTCAGAAACATTGTTTCTTTGGCAAAGTTGGATATGTGAATACCAAGAACAGCTATAAAAATTTGCATAAGAATTTACATTATGTTGTAATTTATGCTGTAATAATTTACATTCATCTGGAATAACTATTTTCATCCAGAGGTCTCAAAATCTATTATGAAAGAAGGTCGATATGGTCATTTTCAAGTTATATGTGTGGAAGGAAGATTGCAAAAACATTAGGTGACTTTTTACTTTTACTAATGGCAGAAAAATTCTCCGTTTCCTGTCTCTCCACTGTATTTTCATTGGATGAGGCCACATTGAGTCATGTGTGTTGACATGAAAAACCAAGCCATATATAAACAACTAAATGATTTTCTTATTGACTAATGTCGCAATATATTTTGTTTTACTGCTTGATTCTCGTACGCTAATTTTAATCTCAAAGTGGGTATCTCTTTTGCTGCAGCACAAAATTGTTTTACTTTATCATCAGCAATCTTATTTTATATTCATAAAAGCATCTAGCAGCTTGATAGTAAATTAAAGCTATTTCAAAACCATAATCTGTCTTCAAAATAATGTGATGATTTATTGTGAAAAGAGATAAGAATTTGTTATTCCTATATGTATTTGATTTATTTATCTACCCCTTGGAGCCAAAAAATGCACAAAAAAAGGTGATCTTTGCCTATTCTTTTATAAAAGCTATAGCAAACTGGGAAACACTCCTGAGAGCAGGAAATTCCTTAGTTCTGGAAATGGGAGGAAGAAACTCTCATCTGTGTAACTACCTATCAATAATGAGCTTTATCTTCTGACTTGTGCAATGTTAGAGCAAGTGTTTTAAAGATCTACCTGTTGCGTTTTTATCAAGTGTGAGTCCAGATTCAAATCTTTCATGAGTAACTTTTCAAGTTCTGGCTGTTACCTGGCTTTTTAGGAAGCACAACAATGTGTATGGTATTTCCTAGACTACACCTGAACTGTAGCACTTTTCTTGAGAACATGATGGTCGTTGTCACGCTGGCTGGATTTTCACAGCATATTCCTTCTGAAGAGGCCCAGAAATATAGTTCAACTCTATAGGAAATGTTCTCCCAACAAAAGAGGCAAGATGTCTCTTTGGGGCAGAGGAGAACATGACTTCTGGAGAGTGCTATAGCGGGGGGGAACCTGATGGCATTGCAGAAGCGCCCTTCTTTCCAGGGATTGTGGGCAACCAGAACATTTGTCTAAAAAGTCTCTCCCATTTTTCTTTCCAGGCAAAGCAGAAAAAATGCCAGTTCTGTATCTCAAGACTCCTGGGAGCAGAGCTATTCTCCTGGAGAAGGGTTCCAGACTGCAAAGGAAAATCCCAGATATTCCAGCTACCAGGGATCAAGAAACGGCTATATGGGGGGACATGGCTTCAATGCCAGGGTAATGCTAGAAACACAAGAACTGCTCCGTCAAGAGCAGAGGCGGAAAGAACAACAACTGAAAAAAAAAACTTCTTCTGAGGGGCCTAGCAACTATGACTCATATAAGAAAATTCAGGACCCTAGTTACACCCCTCCTAAAGGTCCTTTCAGGCAAGATGTACCGCCTTCACCATCTCAGGTAGCGAGGCTGAACAGATTGCAAACACCAGAAAAGGGAAGACCATTTTATTCTTGAGGTGAAGAAAATGAAGATCAACTTACCATGCAATAAGGAACATTTTCATGTAAAGACATATTTTGAAAACTTTTTAAACTGATGGTACTAAGGAATATATCCGTTGTCTGTTTCAGTGCCTTTAAAAACACGGGCAAAGCGTTGGTGGGCCTTAGGTCTTTGCCGTTCTGTCTCAAGTGTTGAATTCATGGAAGGATGTTCCACCATTTGACAATCATAGCGGATGTGAGCAATGCCGCCCCTGCGTACCGAGTCCCGTAGCCCAGTCCAGTAGTTGTCAACGGCTTATTACTAGGATTTGTTGTAATGTGTTTTACTTTGCAGTGACTTATTACACCAACATGCAACTTTGTGGCATAAAATTAATGAATTTGAGGTTGAAGGAAGCATTGACATGTCCTTTTTTATTTCTCTCAGGTCAGGAGGAGGGTTACATATCACTCTTGAGTGGGTAAGGCTTATCTCTACTCTGGATCGCAGTCGCAGTTCTAAGATGTTTTATGGTGGAGTCATTACCAGTCTTTGTTGATCAATATTTAAGTGTCTATATGCTGAAAAACTATCCTTCTCCTATTATGCACATATGCACTCTTTTTCTCTCTCTCTCCCCACTCTGAGCTTATTAAAAAAGCCTTTATCCTGACTCATGAGGAAAACAATATTAAGCTTTCAGTTATCCTGAGAATCCTGTTGCAATTGCCTTATAATCTTAATACACAGTCCATGACAAATGAAATAACTGGAGAGAGACTATTTATACAGTCACAGTCAAGCCCTTGATAAGTATATTTTACTATTTTATTAAAGATGGGAAATTATGAACAAACATACGAGTTCTGCTTTGCTTTACTTCTAAATGAATTTGGTCATATGACAACTGTGTCTAGGAAGAGAACGATGGAGGGTATCATCCCGTGGTCATCTTATACACAGTTGTCTTTGGGCAAATTTTGGAGATAGCTTAAAGCAAGAGCAGAAGAAATCAAAGTTTTTCTTTGGATCAAAAAACTGAAAACAAAACAATTTCTTCTTTTTTACAATTTATGAATCTTCATGGACAATTGCCTTGTGCTTCCATATACTGTATTGTGGCATTGTGATGCTGCATTAAAAATAAACCTTTAAGTATATGAATGAGAGATAAGTGGAGACAAACTGTTACACATCATCCTGGAAACATGTCAGTATCCAAAAATAACTAAAACAAAAAAGATTGCTCTAGCAGTGAGTAATATTTGAATGTGCATATGGGATATGAGAATTTCTTTTGCAGCAGCTGTTTTTATGTTTGTTGGTCTGAACTTCATGTATTGTAAAAAATGTAGCTGGGTTGCTGAAGTGCCTGCAAATCCTGATGTGAAAAGGCTTGAGAATGGATCTCAGCATATCATGTACAAAAAGGAAAGAGAGACAGCAAGAAAAAAAATCATGTATTGCGTGATTTAAAAAAATGCCTATTTTTTTTTACTGGCACATTTTATTTTTGCGCCAACTTGTTTCTAGAATATATGTGAAATATCAACACACATATCTGTGTCTTTTATGCCTGTTTGTTAACAGTTTTTGTTGTTAATAATGTACTCCATGTTTAAAAGTTGTTATTAGTGTAAGCACAGTGACATTGGATGACAATAGCTCTTTTACGCAGAATTTACAAAACTGTGTAAAACGGCTTTCCGTGTACATATGAAATTTAGAATAAAAAGCTGTTTCCATCCTTGTCTTGGTATTGCCTGTAGACCCTTATGAGAACTGCTGCAGACATTGAGTTTAAAAAATATTTAACAGATGTTATTTTATCCTATTCCTAATGCTTTGCGTGTGTCTTTCTGTAAGCATTTATAAACATCGGTGAAAAGAAAAGATTTACAGCCCAGCTGAACACCTGAAGACTATCCTCAGAGGAAAAAAACACTCAGTTTAACGTCTTGTGTTATTTTAGGCCATACCTGTGACATTTAAAAGGTGCATTCTTAAGACTAACCTCTGTGGCAAAAATCTTTTGTGCTGTAGCATGGAGTCCTCTCCCCAGGGAGAGCACTGTCGGAAGGGCACCCGCTGTTCTCTGGCCAGATCCGGGCACATGTGAGGAAGCCCCCTCTGCTTTGAGTGCGTGTTTCGGGCTCTGATGGCAGCCCTTCACAGGAATGTTGACATGGTGAAAAATGGGAAAAGGCAGATTTATGAATAAAGCAATATTTACAGTGCCAGCGATACTCTGTTTCCCCCATTAGTATTGGAGCTGTGTCTGGTTTTCTCTCTCTTCCCCTCATTCCTCCTTTTGTTGGATACTGCAGGAATGTCAATCATAATTCTGTATATGCATGACATCAGGCTGTTGCCATGGCAATAATAGTGTCAAATTATTCACTGTGACTTTAGTGTGGGATCTCAAGGGGAAGAGTAGCAGGAGCTGCAAGGTGGACAGGCAGCTTTCGGTGCCCAAATAAACTAAAAGCATGATTTTGCAAAAGACCTAAATGGTAGTGGCTTGCGGTTGTGAGTGGGGAAATAATTGCATTTGCAGTTTTGCAGGCCTTGCTGTCTCATCTCCTGACTGCATTCCCAGATTACATAGTTTAATGTTTCTATGGAATTATTTAGACAGGCAAATAATTGCAAGCATGAAAAAAGGCATCCACAGGAATGGAAAACAGGTTGAAGTCCTGTTCAAAATAAGGTCTTTGATAAACTGTTGTAGGAAAAAGGGCATATGTTTGGAAAAGTATGAAGTACTGGATGTTTTATGTGTGAGGATGGCATATGTTAAAGTTTACCCTTCTATGAAACTCCTCTTCAAGGTGTTAACAATTTGCCATAATTAGATGTGTTCATGAAAGAAGGCAGATGTTCTCTTTGGGCCATGTCTGTGTTATGTTAGTAAAGAATAAGGTCTTTTTCTGGCTTCATCATCCTGTCTTCTTCCTGACGTAGCATAGACAGGATTTCTAATATTAACTCCCAGAAGTTGCAAAGGGCGATAAGGAAGTGGGAGGGAGATATTTTAATAGAAAATGACCTTTAGTTCTGCATAGTGAATAGATTCAAAAGTTAATTGAGCTAACTGCATTACTGCAGTAATTTGTTTGTGGACGCATTACCATTATGAGATTAACTCTGTAACATTAGTGTATTTAAGAATGGTCACAGGACAGACTGTAAGGGAGTTTACAACATCGAGTGGGTGTAAAGCTTGCACATTTTTCTCTGTTGAAACCCTAAAAAAACCATCTGCAAAGCCTGCTGGTTTTTTATCAAAATAATTTGTTAATGCTATTGAAATTCCATGGGAAAGTTTAATATTACTAATGCAGAAGACTGCTGCCTTTCTAAAAAAAAAAGCCCACTTCCCCTCTTCTTATAGGGCCTCCTTGGAAACAAGAGTGAGGCCCTAGTGAGTTATGGCATGGGCCAGATAGTTTAATATATGTCTTTGAGAACTCTGCCATCAAAACCAGCAAAAAATGGCGTAAAGCCCAGCTGAACACGGTCGGGAAGTACAATTGCCATTTATTGCTGGCAAACAGCAGGAAGAACAACAAACCAAAATTTAAACCCATCGTGACTGTAGATATATGGCCTGCTTTTCAAAGCTGTGGTGATGTTTTGCTCATGGTCTATCTGCTTATGAGTGTCTGTAACATTGCATTTATCTGTGCTGGGTATGTTGAGAAAGGAAGGGAGGAAACCTTGGCCAGACAAGGAAGAGATGCGCCAGATTAGCAGTGTTGGCTAAACACAGGATATTCTTGAGTAATTCAAACCTTTGAATTTTCCTTGTTGAAACTTAAAGTGAATTTGACTATTGCATGTCCTGGCTTGCAAGACTATTTTCAAAATATTTCCTAATTCTATTTGCTGTGCCTGACTGTTTCTACATCTTTCTCTCCCGAGTCCTGAGTCTAGTTGTGAGGAGTTGTGAGGAATCTGTAAGGAATATAAAAGCAGAAAAAAACGCATTTATTTTTTATGCTACTGTTGTGCCACCACACCCTGGCCTTCCAGACTCAATTTAAAATTGAGCCCTAACTTGGCAGAGGAAAAGCGAGGGTCAGAAATCCAGGATGGGGCACCGACTTCATGAAAGTAAGGCTGACGTGTGTGTGTGTGTGTGTAGATGCGGGAGAGAGGCACAGATTGGATTCATTTGCCGTTAATTCATGTCCAGCTTGAAACCCTCTTCAAACAATCTTGTAGCATTTCTTCAGAGTTTTTTCCATCTGTGCAGAAACCAGCTGATGATTTGATGCACATGGTTATTGTTTCATGCCTTCTTGCACAGCCCTTCTATTTGGTATCAGCATCACACTCTCTTTTACATCTGCTGATTAATGCTGTTGCATTTATTTGTTTCTCTAAATGACATGCAATTTGTTCATATCCTATGCTGCTTCTTGCCAGTGACTGATATTTCTCTCTTGGCTTTGCAAACTTATTTTAATATTTTTCTGTCCTTGGGAGTAGTGTTATCTTTTGTAATTTACACTTTAATCATATTTTAAAAATTGAGACTGGAAGCTTGAGTTGGGATTACACAAAAGCAGACTAAAGAATATGGCTTTGATTTCTATTCTGTGTGCAGCACACACTTCCCAGGCAGTTGTAGGGACTGTACAGAGTACTGTCTGAATGAGATGAAGAAAAACATCAAGGCCAGGAGCTCTGGAGGAAAAAAGAAGTTAAGGAAAGTTTTGAAAATATTTATGCCCACTGCATGCTATCTACTGTGAAAAAAAAAATAATTCCTTAGAAGTATCACTCTCTGTCTGACTGGCTGATGGTTTCAGAGCTCAGACAGACGTGACTGTGGTTTGAAGAATGGCCGGATGGAAGAGGAAGCTGCTTGTGCCCTTCCAAAGGATACCAGGACCCTCTTCCCTTGCAAATTGGCTCCTGAAATACTGTTTTCAGCTACGCATCTTACAGCAACCAAGGTCTGGAATGGGCTTGCTTTCACACATTGAGCTGAAAACTGCAGTGACATCTGTCAGAGAGGAAGGGATGACAGCCGCGGGTGATAATAGCTTCAGTTTTTCAATTTTAATCTGCTTGTTTGTTCAAGTAATCTTTGTCTTAGGAAAATAAGGAAAGAAATGAAGAGTGAGGGAGAGGAGTAAAACATGAGCTAAAAAGTTCTCCACTTCCTTTCCACTATTGTCACCATTGCAGCCACTGGTAGTTAGTTGTCTTTTTTTTTCCCTTTATGCCCCAAAGCCATATATAAAAAGGGATAAACTAGCTGGCAGTAACCTCCGCACAAAACTCATGACCCTCCTAGAGATTCACACCATTGTGTAGTCTGTAAGATGTGAATTACTAATGCAACAAGTAAAACAACTTTACTGTCCCTCCATTATTTCCTCTGTGGGTTTCCCTGGGGTGTGTTTACATTATCAGTCTTTGGGACTAGGGCCTGTGTTTCATTTTTATACTATATAGAACAGAATACTATTGTTGGCAGTAAGAGCTAGTAAATATTTGGGGGATTCCAATGTGAAGGGAGCTTTTTTAAAGTGGTTTATATGGATTTTTGCAACAGGTACATGACTGTCTCACTTTAGATGTATTCCTTGTCCTAGCAATATTCTAATTTATAAGTACAGAGCGTATTGCTGGAACCAGTAATAGCTGGGGAGTTGCTACATTTGGCAGATAAAATGGTCTCTTTATTTAACTAAGGGACTGCATCTTTTAAGCTTTTATAGAGGGAAGGAGAGAGATATCTCTTCCTCATGGAAATAGGAAATATATTCCCATGGTCACATGCTTTGAAGCTGAAGCACTATCTAGAGGAATTTTAAGAGATTTTTGAGGAGCTGCAGCCTTCTGCCAGGAGCCCAGAACAGTTATCACCTTTGTGTTCAGCAAGCTGGAGAAGACAGCTTTCACTGCTCCACCAATATAATTCTTATTCCCACTTAGAACTTGCTGAAGTCTGAGACCCCCTTCTGGGTACCCATCAAATTTTATATCTTCCTTGGGGGAAAGTGCAAAGCTTTCTAATAATTCAGTTGTAGCCAGGCTATTAAAAGGCAGTAGGCCTTAGGAACAGGAATGTCTTTGCCTAAAACTTTGTGCCTAATCATGATGTACGTTTTGTTTCATTCTTCCAATCATCAGTTGGTTCCTGTCCATGACACACATCTTTCACAGTTTTCTCAGTGTATGGCACATTCCTGCTCTGCTCTGTGGTCCATCCCAAACTGCAAGAACCATTTTAATAAATGTTTATAAATAATACCTGATCCATTGTTTTCTGGGATATAAAGGAGGCAAATTTATGCTGGAGGAACTCCTTTTGCATTTGCAAAGGAAATTTAAGTCTTTTCTCACTTTAGCATCTGAGGGTTGATCTAATCAACTGCAGCATAACAGAGACTGCAAATGGTAGTCTTGTTTTAGTGCCTGGTTGATGGTTTCCAAAAGTCTATTTTATAATCTGGTCTGAGTTCATTGTAATTTTGTACATATTGTTCCTTACTTTGAGAACTGTATAAAATCACATTAAAAATAGAAGCCACTAAATTATGCAACCTGTTGCTACCCAAAAGCTTAGTTAATACTACAGCCAGCAGAATAGAAATAATTTGTGTTTGAATATCCCATTCTTTGTTTAAAAAATAATGCACAGAAGTTTTTATCAATAGTAGTATACAGAATTTGACAATTGTTCATTCTTGTTTTTTAAAGTCCGTTTGCATGAATAATTTTCTCATCTTTATGCAGAAATTTTCCACATTTTTGTTGACTAAAATATTACTAATCTAATTTCCTATTAAAAAACTCATTTCCAGCATTGCAGAGCTGAAAGGTGCTACCAAGCATTTAGTCTTCAATTTACATACAACAAACCCTGTAATCTGATGGGGGATTTCACACAAGGATGGCTGCATGCAATTACATGGGCAAAGAAAAATTTCATCCAAGGCTCTGCTCTAGAATAATTTCATCTGTTGGTCTCCCATTGAGAGTTCTCCTATTGTTAAATTGCTTATTGATGTGGCCTTAAGAGTAGAAAAATCTACACAATGTTGTCATAGTAGGTTTTCAATGCTCTTTGCGTTTCTTTTTTCTTTTTAATTATAATTTGGGCTTGTTAGAAAGGGACAAAGTAAACAGATTGGAATAATTCATTTGAGTTAACACTCATTGACAAGAAAACATTAAGCATTCTCCAGATGAAGCATCAGTCATGAAAGACAGAAGGATAATCCTAACATTACGACTCAAGTAAATTAGTTTTCGGATATATATTCCAGCGTTGCATGAAGCTGTACCAATTCTTAATACTGGCATAATAATATGAACTTTTAAATGATGCCAGAAATCATCATTACAACAGAGAGAGGATTCACTGTTTGTGTTTATTAATGTGGGAATATTGGAAGAGTATTTGGTATTAAATGTCACAGTCTACAGTGATTGGAGCTAAACAACTGTAAAACTGATTGAGAAGATTTGGGCAGATAAACACAAATGGCAAACAGAGCTCCACACGGTGCCATGGTGGAAACACATCCTGATGTTATGCTTCTGGCATTGCAGAACAAATGCAAGTCGGTGAATGCAGTGCAGCCCCTTTGGAAAGGTGTTGAGTGAAGGCGGAGGGTGTAGGACCATGGTAAGCATGAGCCTGCAGCACATTTGCTCCTTCTGCATGCAAGGAAACCATTTGTACCTTAGCTGGCCCACATCTTTATTGCTTTTGAAGACTTGTACAACTTAGCTGTGTCTGTCCATAGGTGGACAACTAAGCTGCATTTTCACTTAATTGTATGAGGGTGGATATAAAATTCTGCCCCATCACCCTGTGCCAACATGGCCATCGTAGTTGCTCCTCAGAAGGTTTGACTCAAAGCTGGTAATTCACTGTCCATGCAGGACTCCTTTCCTCCAAACAGAGGAAGGAGGAAGGTGGGAGGAAAGCAGGGCAGGGAAGTACTCTGCCTTGTCTGTATGGGAGGCTGCCATTTACCGCAGAAGCAGCTGTTGCCATAATGTTAATGTAACTTAACTGTTAATTTTCTCTTAAATTAGATGGTGTGTTGTGAATTTCACAGTAATGTCCTCTGCTGCAGAAGGTTTGAGACGCAGGACTCACACTGGGAAGAAGCGTGTGGAAACCTGACTTGGTGCTCTGCTGGTCTTTAAAAAAAAAAAAAGAAAAAAGGTATGTTACAGAGCAGCTGATCTATCTCCTGCTTATACCACGTGTGTTCTCCCATTCCACACTAGACCATAAATGAAATGTGGTTAAGGGTTTATCTCCCTATAAATACCATGTATATTTATTAAATGGTGAGTGATTTGCATTATTATGACATTTGATCGGTGGTATTCGAATCCAGCTGGTAAAGTTTCAGCGAGGAGCCAGGAGAGCAGCAACAGTCCTTCTATTGTCTTGAGTTGGCGTTGTGAGGCAGCAGTGAAAGCAATACAGCCAGCGATGCAGTAATCTAATACAGAATACAGGCTGCTGCTTTTGTTAAACATCTTCTAAAACTGCTGGCAAGTGCACATTGTTTCCTTATCGTTTTTTCCTCTTGAGAGATTTCAATTCCACTTACCCCACGGGCCCAAATCCTTCCTGAACACATGAGTTAGACAGCAAGGAGGATTACTAGAAATAGTGCAGACAATGACCAAAAGCCGTCTTGCGTGCCTTTTCTTTCCAGCCAGCCACCCACCTTTCATTATCAAGGGGATGAATACCATATCTGACTGCATAATCAAAATCCAGTGACCTGCCAGAGCAGGCAGTAAAATAAAGCTCTCTTGCTGTTTCCCTTTGACTAGACTCGGTTCTGGAACCCTTTTAACCCAGATTTTCTGACATATTGTAACTTGTAGGCATTTAAGGATGCAATCACTGAGATAATATGTTTTAGACTGTGTCCTTATAATATATATGGTATATTTAGTGTCACGATTTCTGGTACAATTGGAGCACCCTGATGCCAAAGTAATAGCCTTTAATTAAAAGAGCTACAGCAAAGAACAGTTAAAGCATATTGAACAATAGAAATCCCTGACCAGTTTTTTCCAGCAATTTTTCTGCCTGTGATATTTGCCAGCACATTCCTGATGAATGTCTAAGGTAAAAACGAATGCTCATGTGGATCTTGAATGCCATTCAGCATATGGAAAGAAATGCTTGCTTTTCTTTAAATACAGTCCCACATAGCCACCAATGAAAAAAACTTTGTTTCTTTTTTTCCCCCACTAATTCATTACAGTGTGCTTAGTTGATTAATGCTGGGCAAAAGTTCAGAGAAGGTCATACAAGATGCCAAAGGAGCGTATTCTTCTGTTGCAAAGTCTAAACCCAAACTCTGTCCCTGAGAGCAAACTCTAGATTTTGTACAGAATGGGAGAGAGCTTATTTTAAAATGTTTTTCCATACAGTATGTTTCCCTTGTTCCCTCTTAGCTGAGTCAAAAAAGCAGCACAGCTCAACACAGGCATAATACTCCTTTTCATAGGTTGCTGAGGGAAAACAGAAGGGCTGGTTTCACACCTCCAGGATAACCATGCTACCAAAGGGGGTCACAGAGCAGGTGCCCTGGTTAAGTCCCACACGTCTCTATTGCCTATTTGTCTCCGGGGTTAGAAAGTAGGCAAATCTTTATGAGGAGTCCTCTCAACGTTCTCTCAGAAATTTGCAGTATAGAGCCCCTCCATAGTCATTCCAGATTTCCATTTTTCAGACCAAGTAGTAGCTAATGTGCTGACCTATTTTAACAAAAGCTTTTCTGCATTTTTAGGGAGAATGACTCAGGACAAAAACTCCTGGGATTTCTTTTCTTACTTTTTTCCTTTTCTTTCACAAAGATGTTAAGTTGGTACCCTACCCAGCCGTTTTGCCCAGAGAGGATGAAAAATGGTTCCTTTTGTAAGACAGATTCTGAGGCTCCAAAAATGAGAAATGCTGTTTGTCCCATATATTAGCAAAATTTTAAAATTACGGAAGCCAGCCTATGAGCATGGTACCAAACTCAGCAGCAAGCAGCAGACTGCCTGATTGTATTGTGTTAACACTAGACCTAGATCTGTCTAAAAGCTCTTGACAAACTGTGTCTTGGCATCAGGCCCTGGAGTCTTTAGTTACCATTTTTTCATCATTGAACTGAATGAAAATTTAAATTTTTAATACTGATAGCTTTCTAATTGGTTGATTTTTTGAGTATTTCAGATTAGGCTGTACTCCTAGGCAAGTAGACTTTTATAGGCCAGATCTTCACAGCCAGAGATGCATCTTTGCTTAGTGTGCAGAAATAATATTTCTTAGATATCTATTTTGTGTGACAGAGAAAAAGTATCATAACCTAGTGGAAGATATTAATTTTTAATATTTTATTTCAAATTTTAAGGTGTGCAGTTGCTGGATAATGAAAAATACTTGGAAGCAAGCATTTTGGGGGAAATGTACATGAATCAGAAGGATGCTTATTTTGTATTTTCACTTCCTATGATCTTCAGAAAATGCTGACTGCAGTCAGCAACGTTGGCAACAGCCCTTTTTCACAGAACCCTTGAAGTATTGCAATATCTCATTGCCTGCAACAGCCAGCCAGGCTTTTAATAAATTAGTCCTGAATGTATGGATAGATTCTGGGGAGATTCTGAGGTCAGATGAGACCGCTATAATAATCTAGTGTATTACCTAACTTCCTTTTTAACACCAACTGTAGAATTTCGCTCAATACTTCCTACATCAAACCCAGTAACTTGTGGCTGAAATCAAGAAAACCTTTCAGAAAGACATCCAGTTTATATTTAAGATGATAAGGGATGGAGAATTTGCCACATCCTTTGGCAATGTCCTTAGTTTTTAATTGCTTGCACTGATAAAAATTTATGTTATCATCAGTCTGAAGTCTTCTAATTCCATCTTTGATGATGTTGCTGTGCCTTTTTGTTTGCTCACTTAAAAGCGTTATTATATAGGTGTAATTTTACGCACTGAGCATACCGTGCCTCAGTAAGAACTGGGTGCCAAATGAGAAACATTAGTCTTGAGTGTCAGAAATTCTGAGCATGGAAAATATGAGCACCCAGATCATACAAGAGGAGGGAGAGAGTGGGAGAGGAAGGGTGAAGCCCAGAATGATGTCGTGTGCTGAACTTCCATCTGCAAACTGGACACAGTCAACAATAGAGACCCATTTTGAAAACCTAGCCTGTCAACACTACAAATCACGGTCAGAAATATATTTTCAAGGTAGTCCCTGCTGTCAGGTTAACATTCTCTTGATGCTTCAGTATCTCCTTTTTAATGTTTTTTGAAGTTTCCGTAACTAAAACGAGATTTGTTTTACAAAGAGATAGTTTGCAGACTATTAGCCAATACTTTGACCTAGAGATAATTCTTAATGCTGCTTCTGTTTGGTATAAAATCATGATGTATTGTCACCTTGAACCTACCATCCTCTCGTAAAGGGCTTTAATCTTATTCTCCCTGTTGAACAGAGACATTCTCATATCCTTTTGTAGTCAAATCGTAGGATCTGACTGAAGCTGTTTTCAAAGAAAGGAATGTATTTGATAACTGAAATTTAAATTTGATTTGAAAAGCTAAGATAAATATTTTGTATTCTAATAGATTTTTATTTTTGTATTGAGGACAAAAAGGAGAGCAGGAACTTCAGCTTCAAGATAAAAGTCTGTTGAGAAAGCCTAAACCAAAACAGTAGGCCAAATCCATTCTTACCTTTTCTTTGCTGACAATTTCTTTCTGTTTCTTCCTCTAAACACAGAGGGATATTTGCTATTGCAGTGATAAAACTGTGAGCAACATAGAGATCAGTCATGCCAGGAAGAGAATATGATACTTTACGTGAATATGTCAAGGTAATGTCAATTAAAAAAAAAAAGAGACAAAAAAGAGGCACAGAGTGACTTTTTAAATCTTTCACACAGATCTTATCTATTCATAACCCAAATCAAAGCAACTCTGATTGCTCTATCAAGTGTAATATATAATTAAGGCAATTCAGTCCTAAGGTTTGGGGTTATCGCAGTTCTTTTGATTTGAGTTGCTGATTGTCTTAGTGAAAGAGCTGGTTGGGAATTTTTTGACAGAGAGGTTTTCATCTTAAAGAAAAAAACAATCTGTCAAAAGGAAAACTTTAGTGAGGACAAAGCCTGCAGAATAATCAGTCACCCAGGGGTTATGACACTCACAAGACAGTGGTGGTGCGAATCCCTGCTCTCTGCCAGGGCAATGCCCAAACCACTGGGCAGCTGAGACTGTGTCAGGCACTTTCTTCTCTTGTCTTCATTTCCATTTTATTGCAATAAATGCCCTAACTGCTGGGCTGTATATTCAGTCCCTCTGTCTCCCTGACTGGTTTTGACTTGGCCCTGATACAGGAGTGAGAAAGGTTTGAAATGCTAAGAAAGCACTCTCCTACACTGCACGTCTTTGCTCTGAGATTTTTCTGAACTGGCCTGCCCCGAAGTTTGACCTCTGCAGTCTTTTTGAATGTTCATTATACCAGAGACCTGGAGCATACATGAATTTCAGCATTTGTGTAAGACCCGTGAGACTGAAGGAGCCATACATATGCTTGCACTTCTCTGTACTCAGGACTACCTTCATGAGTTGGGGGGTGAGCAGCACACAGATTTTCATACTGTTTAATGGTGATGTTGCAGACATTTTGGGGAAAGGACTGTGCTTGTCTATACATATGCAGACCGCACTTAAAGCTGCACGTTAGCAGGATACAGTTAGGCTGAAAGGTATTAGCGGCTGCCAACAGGGATGTCCTGGCTCCAAAGAAAATAACAATCCTCATTAAAAATAATGGGTGTGCCAAGTAATCGCCCAGGCTCAACGAACAAAGCAATCAAGCCCCTTTATGAGGTAAAAGCAGCTGGTGGCTGAGGAAATACCGGCAGCACTTGGATGTAACTTTACAACACAGGAGCTTCGGCAACAAGGAGCTAAAGGAGTTCTTTCCTTCCTGCCCTCCTTCCCTCCAGCCTCTTGCCCACAGACTGCTGCCTCTCAGCACCAGCTGCTTACAGGGCTCAGCTGCACATAAATGGGGTAAAAAAGGGGGAATCAGTGATGGCGGGGTAGGACAGGGTCTCTCAAAACTATGGCTGCTACCAACACCCCAGCAACCGAAATAACATTGAAACTACAACCTTATTTTGTTCCATTGATTATTTTTTTTTACCTTTTTGATAGCTTAATATGATTTTGTTTTCATTGTGATTAAAAATGAATAAAATAGTGCAGTGTCTGTATTATCTCTAGAATACAAATTTAGTGCCTCATTACACATTTTACTGAATGTAAGTCTGAAAAATAGGAATTCATAAATTCCTATCCCAGCCATGCAGCTTGCTAGGATGTGTGTCTTTATCATGTGCACACCACTCAGGATGGGATTTACATTAGCTAACTTCAGCTGTCTAAAAGTTAAGTGTCTAGGATAAGTTACCCATATAAACGTATTCCTGAGTTAGCTGAGGGGGAGCCACCTACACAAAGAACTCCTGCTTATCCTAAAAAAGGGTTCAAAACTGGGTACTGATCCTGGCCCCAGCCTTAAAGAAAGCCTGGTGATCGGCAGCTAATTTTCAGAGTGCTGGTTAGGTGTGATGAATTCCACCCTTTTAAAATTAAAATCTTGTCCCACTGAAATTTAAAACAAGATTCCTGCGTATTTCAGTAGGATGAGTAGGATGAGGATGTCTCCTCTACATCTCTCTTTGAGACAATTTCTCATATTTTAAGAGGAAAGCATGCTAAAATCTCTGAGACCCCAGATCCAGCTGAATACCTCCCTCCATGTCCCATGACATGTTAGACTGGGAAGTGCTACACCGGGTGGTGCTAAGTGGGAGGAAAAAAGCAATTCAACTTGCTTTTTGGTAAATCTGTTTCTAATCCTTACCCATCTCACAAATATGGTGCTTCGGAAATGTAATTAATATTTACAAAATGCTTCCTAGGTGGAAGACATGAAAGCCTCTCTGTTTATTAATAACAAACACTTAAAAAGTGAGCACTGAATGCCTAGTCCTAATCATATATGCTACTGCTGTATTATGGAGGAGATGAGAAATCCAACATAACTAATCACCAACCTGACAAACCATGCAGCCCCAATCACAGAAATTACACAATTCCAGCAGGGAGCTGTCTTTTTAAAAAAATAACATTAAATAAAAGCTTTTGTTCCAAAAAGTTGTATTAAAATGCCCACCATCTGCTTTAAACTCACAATAGTGAGGAAATTCAGATTCTGAAAATCTCTCCTTAACTCATCCCATTGTGCCCCGTAGATGGAAAACCTATTTGCATCTAATAAAACAATGCATGCCAACAGAAATCTCATCTCTATTGGCAAGTCATGTAATTCTTTATAGCTATATACTAGATCCAGATGCTTTGGCAGGGGATATCTTCCTTCAGGAGTACTGCTTGAGGGAGCCTGTATTGATTGCCTTTGCAATTATAGATTGGACCATGGCAATCACTAAAGACAGGGAAACATTTTGATTCTGCATTGTACAGGCTCATTCTCGCCTTTAAAAACAAACCAAAAAAGCCATCTATTTTTACTGTCTGTATATTTTTAACAGCGCATCATAAAAAAAGAGATTAAACGGGCTATTAAGGAAGCTAACCAGCATGTCCTGCAGACATTTCCAGTCTTCACATGAGACATTCAACAATTAAAATAGTACAAGGATGGTCCAGCCCAAAAGTCCAATAAATAACTGCAGATCAAGACACTGATTGTCGTTAGACACTTCCCTCAGCCCTTGTTAATAACTCGGACAATTTAGGTTCACCAGCAGCTCGGCTGCCACGTCAGAGCAGGGCAAGAAATCTGCAAGGCAGTGGTAGCTGTTGCTACACCGCATACACAGTTGCCTTTTTGCTCAGAGCCTGTGACTAGACACAAATTAGACTAATTTGTCTTAATTCAGTTTAGTTGGATGAGGGCAGCTTGTAGGTGGGCTTATATTTATCATTAAGTAAATCAATTTAGCATGAGCTTGTAACTTAACTACTTATGCCAGTGTAAGATGTGCCTGTAATGTGCCAAAAGAAGGTCCATGCTTTGGCTTCTTCTGGCATACCCAGATCAAATTCAACATACCAGTATAAAATCACATTTGGAGATGTTTATAATCATCTCTTAAGTTTTAGGTGGCAGTTATGCTATTTAGTAGTCTTTTACTCTAAAGCTTCACAGTTCAGTATACATGTAGAATAGGGTTTGCCATCAAGGAGATGTTTTGGGAACATATGTGGACATTTTCTATCTATCTGTTGCATCCTCATTCCAGACTATTCCATTGATGATTTATTCAGTAACTTCCAGGCATTCATTGATGGCAATGAATTTAGTGCATACAAGTTCTTTAACTTTGCCTGATTCTTTTCTTTTTCAGTAGCATAATTAGCATAACATGTTTAAAAGCTGTCAACGTGACACTTGAGTTATTTACCTTAAGTGAGTATGCAGCTGGCATAAGACAGGTTTGCTCTAACTTGCAGGTTTCACAACAAAAAAACCATGGTTGAGGATAGTATTCCCAGCCTGAAGAGAACTTAGCCACTGAAAAAATTGTAGGAGGAAAGCAAAAGCAGGGGTGTTATCTACTTTATTTAGAGAAATAATGGTCTGAGAAAATGTGTCACACCTTTGAGTTTTGCCCATATAGCAGGAAATATGAGGTCTTTCCCTTAGATTAATTACACCTTCCAACAGAAGCCATAATGTTAAAGAAAATTTTTCTGTGGGCAGCCTTCATAACTTGAGAAAGCTTGAGTTCTGCTGTGTCTTTCACAAAGTGACAGCCTGCTATAGCGAAAATACTGAATTCTACAAATAATCTCAGAGTATGCTGCATACAATTTATTAGCTTGATCTTTCTTATTTAATTGATGTTTGTTGTGAAAATACAGTTCAGCCAAGCAGAAGGGGGGAAAAGTATGTTGTGCCGCATTAATTTTACTTATACAAGCACATAAATGGTTATGCGATATTTCCATAGGTTAATTTCATACCCCTGAGAGATGCTCAGTCTGGTTTTTTTCCCTTGTTAAAACTTCACATTCATAAATAAAATTGAGATTTCATGCTTTGCTAGACAGTCAAAAGTCAATGAAAGACACCTACTGTCCCTCGCCTTGACCACTCTGCTTTCGTTTTCTCTCGGGCACCTTTTAGGCAAGGTAAAAGTACTGTGTTCCTTTGGCTTGAACCTCCCTTCTCTAAAAGATGATACAGAGAAATGCTTTTCAGCTACAAGGATGATTATGCTGCTGTGTTCCAGAAAAAAACAAGAAAAACAACCAACAAAAAAACCCCAAACCACAAATAGCAGCACAGAATCACAAAGGAACAGATCCAACACCATTTGACATAAACGAAAATCGTTCAATTCACTTCAATAGGCTTTAATCGGACCAGTATTGCCTTATTTCCTAGTTTTGTTTTGAAGTATACTTTAGACTCGGAGATGAGAACTAAACCCTTCTCCGTCTCCCTCTTCATGTTTATGATCCAGGCCTTTTTAATAGTAGCATTTTCCTGCAATGCCTGCAGAATACCAATTAAATATTTCTATATCGTCAAGCAGGAGGAACGGTATTTACAATATCCTACTAGACTCCCTCTTTAGCTTGTTAGGTTCTTTCATCTGTGTCTTATGGCATATTACCAAATGCTGTGAGAACACAAGGTACACCTACACCTCACTAGAAACACAAACTGAATGACTTAAAACACATAGTCTTTCCATGACTGGCACAAATTTTCACCTGGAGAATACAGACTTTTTTTCATCTACACTGTTGTGCCAAATTGTAGTTGACAAAGTGACATAGTAGATAAGTTTAGATGAAGGTGTTCACTGATGGACAAGCCAATAAAAACTCGTGGCTCAAATGTTTTGAACATCCTGGACACTTTCCCAACTTGTTTTACTTTTTAAATGAAGAGCATGGCAGAGTTATCCAGCAAACAGCCCAATTGTGTATGGGAGTCTGTAATGCATGTTTGTTTTTAAGCATTTCTAATGCTGTTACTCTGATAGCAGTCAGGGTTTCTGGAAATAATCAGTGAATCCCAAATCAGAACAAAAGTGCTAATGTGGTACCAAGTTCCTGAGTAAATAAACAATTGCTAAACAAAATCTTTTCAACAGCATTGTATGTCTGTGTCAACATTGTGTTTCCTCTGTGAGTCATCTGGTCAGCAGCACTCCAGCTACACAGAAAAGGTCACCCACTTCCTACAGCTCCATGCCGAAGACTGAAGTTTCCTTACAGAATATACCACTCAGGGTTTCCTGTGAGCTGCAGGATTTGCATTTTTTGGCAGGATTAGAGACAAAAATCAGAAGGTAAGAAAATCCTGATGGGCATATTTAAGGGGAGAAAAAAAAGACATGAAGCAAATGCTGTTTGTGCCAGTCTCAGGGACCATTAGCTAGTAAGAGATAAGGAACATATTTGTACTTCATCACCCAACCATATAGATACAGAACTGCAATGCTTGGGAATGATGCCTCAGATATTTTGTATACTACAGATTAATAGGAAATAACTAACGAGGGACTGTCGGGGGTGTGTGTGAAGACATCCTCATAGGTACTCATTGGTTTATTTCAAATATCCAGCACTTCAGTAAAAACACTGGTTTCATATATCTTCAGAAGTGTATTCAGAATCAGGAGGTATCTGCTTTTTAGCTCAGATATAGCAAAGTAGCCATTCTCCTGAGTTTTTTTGATCAAATGTGGGAAACCCCACAGAACTCCTTCATTTCATGTGATTGCCACTAATTAGGAGATGTAGAAAGCTTACAATAATTAGTTCATCTGATAGGATTTTTGCCAAGGCAGTTTGAAAGAGCTTGCAAGAATTTTGCAATCTGTGTGTTGGTCCTGATTCAGCTTGAACCTGAACTCCGGGATTTGTTTTTTAATGTCCCCTCTACCCATGGCTTAGTTAAGCTTCTTATCTCTTGTTGTGGTGCTTTTCAGTGTCCAAGCTGAAATATTCAGCCTTTTTCTAATACAAAGACAGTAAATCTCCCCTCTGTCTTTATAACATAGGATTCTTGGATGAATCACTTCACAAATTTCAAACTAATAACTTATTATTTTTCACCGATATAACATGTAGGTGGATAACATTCCATCACCGGTGACTGTAATCACCTTCAGCCCCAATTCAGCATCCTAAGTTCTGGCTTGATTAAGTATTTGTCGCTTCTATTTCATCCTCTCCTGACAGAGATAACTTTGTTTTAATTCAAACTGTCACACTCTGGAGTTCAGGAAGGACATGAAAATGTCAGGTAATAATCCCTCCTCAATCTTGTGAGTAGTTAACACTGCTAATATGCAGAACCATTAGTATGTTAGCATGATTTTAACTTAATCATTTGCAGCAGCCCAAGCTTTATTGAGATCCGTTAAAGCCGATCTGGATAAGCGTCGCCCATCTTTACACGCTTTACTCTGCTTTCAGTGCTTAACAAAAGACACATTTAATCTTGCAACTTTTCCTCTATCTTTGTAACTTTATTTTAAATGAGTTTCATCAGCAATTTGAACGTTTCATAAAAGCACACATACCATTTTTTTCAAGGAAATAACCTTTTGGAAAGAAATCCAGCCCAAAACAGGGCCTCTATGTGGATATTGTTATCTCTGGATGACTGAGATTACCATGCTAGCATAGCTAGCTATGCAAATAAACACAAAATCTGTCTATATTAAATAATTAAACAGGTAATCAGAAGATAAATAACACCTGAAAGAGCTGATAGCACATAAATAATAGCTGGGCTTATGCCCCTGCATTTCCAGCTGGGTTTGTCTTTAGTAGGATAGTATTTGGTACCTTATTCCCTGATTCTCTCTTCAAGTGGAAGCATCAAGAAGGATAAAACTCACCCCAAGAGTTAAAACTACAGACAGGGAAAAGCATTATCTTTTTAACAGTTAAATACTTTACATGCTTACGCTATGAAGGTGCTAAATGTAAGGCCTCCAAGGCCTTTGTCCTGTTGAAGATGAAACTGAGTTTCCATCTACTGCCTCTATTAAATGATCATATCATTCCACTTTAGCAGGATGAGATTATTGGTGTAGTACATCCATCCACCTACCTACCTTTCTTCTCTGACTTTTTTATCTTTTGATTCATTGTTTTTTTGTTCTATAGCATATGTCAGTAGCAATATTCAGCACTATTACTTAAATATACCTACTTGAAATCCATGACACCTGCCATCTCTGTACCTTTCGTAACGATGACTAAACAGCCAAAAGGCAGTTTTGTAGCTGATGAATCAATTTATCAACAGGAGTAAATGACACAGTCTTGTTTGTGAGTAAGTCTTTGTAAACAGTCAGAGTGAGCACTTCAGAGATGAAGAAATTTTCAGGGCTGAGGACTGCAATTTGGTGTACATTACCCAGTTCCTCCATAATGTGGCTGCAAACATTATATAGTTTCTACACTAATTCATAGAGCATCTGCATGTATTTCTGAAGCCCTTTAATCTGAACTGGATCTCTTTAGAATCTTGATCTTCTCTCTTCACTTTCCCTTGTTATGTTTGTAGCCTGCCTACAACAGAAACACATCAAAAGCAAATATTTTACTTTCAGGCTCACAACTCAATAGCAAACTAATGGTCACTAAATCATAGCTTGACTGAATTCAAGTTGTTTCCATGAGTTCAGTTAAACATAGAATTAAAGAGATGATAAGTTTTCCTTGTGGGAAATCAGACCAAGGTCATAATCACTTTTCTCTCAACAACCCTTCAAGGTGACCTGAGGTCCTGCTCTGATAAGTTATTTTCAGTTTATCATTCGTGAACTTTTTGGCACTGGTTTCCCACTTTCTCACTGGCTCCCATGGCTTTTACCATATCACCTGTACTCATGTGGACCAGCAGTTATTGCCCTCTATTCGGTTCTTTCATTGTTTCCTGTGGGCTTTTTTCGGAGTTGTAGGAACAACTAGAAGATCCTCTTCAAAACTGCTAAGTCTTTGACAAAATAGCCACAATTGCACATTTGCTTAGTCTTTTCCATTTCTGTATGCCAGTTTCCGTTTCTCCTGACTGCAGGCATTTGGATTCTGTGGTGCACTGAAGCCTGCAAAATCTACTTCCAATAACATTCTTGGGCCCCCATAGAATTAAATAGAACCTCATAGTCAAGACTAATCTTCACTCTGCTTCACACACATCAAATTCCCTATGTTAGGGGAAAAAACTCTCTGAATATTTCAGAAGTAAACTGAGGTCTGCTATGAGTGCCTATTGTGCCCAAAATGTCATTCTTTGCAAAGTATGCCTTTAATTTAAAAAACACTTTTCTTGCTATCACTTTGAACAGCTCCCAGGTATAGTAGGAGGTAATTCTCCCCCTCCAGACTAGGCAGAAGGCATGCATATTTCTTGACTGTTAAAATTCAAAAGTTAGGAATCCTTGTAAAAGCCAGAATTCATTTATTTGGTGTTTCTAGCACATCTTTTTCCTTGCAAGAACATATTTTTTTCATTTCCCTTTCTGGTGTCACAAAGTCATTAGTATTTACTCATGAAAAGCTATTTAGCAAAGATTAAGTCTCTGGAATTCATGAAGGATCTGGTTATGAGGGATCAAATTTAATATCAACGAGATTAAAAGTTTACCAAGAACTGATTCTAGCTATTTCTGCTCTAGCTTTTTAAAAGAAAAAAGATGAAAGGCCAAATTCTCAACTATAGATTGGCATTGCTTCATAGAATGAAATGGAGATGCATTCCAATGAACACCAGCTGAATAGCTGGCTTTGAGATCATCAAAGCTAGCATGTGTTAACCCCATGTGGTTATTGACCACACATTTCCCACTATGATGGGCTGATGTGAACACATTAAATATCCTGTTGGGAAATTAACTATTCATATTATTGGGAGACATTAATCCTTACAATATAAGCAATTTCCCTGATGGAGGTACAAGAAATGATGCGTGTGTACTTTATTCTATGAATTAGTGTTCAGGAGTGTGTCTAAAAGCAAAGTTGGCTGAAATCAAACGTGTGTTTCACAGCACCAGAAATCTACATGTACATTATCATATTCAATATTAGAACAGAAGTAGATGAATCCTCAATGGTTAATGCCCTTGGAGAACTGTGAGTATGAGATTCAAATATATTAAAAACATTGGTGGCCTCCATAAGGGAAAATAAATGACAAGTGAGAAGAGAAATGGGAAAAAAAAAAGAAAGGTGTATTTGCTTTTGCTGTTCTTCCATATTTTTTTATTGCATTTTTATTTCCTGCTCAGATGATCAAAAGAAAACTATACATAGCTCAGAGAAAACTTTATTACAAAAGAAACTTGGTTTGAGGTTGTCTTTATTACCAGTAGCTTTTTAAAAGTAGCCTTGAATAGAATGGACTGATATTATAAAAGAATCTGAAATAGTGCAGAGGAAAGATATTTGCTTATTGCTGTGCATGGGAACCATTTTGTTTTCTTATTTTATTTGCTGTATTCTTCATGTTCTAATTATGTTGGGTCCTTGATATCAGCTGAGGAGTGAGCTGTAGGTTCCTATATTACAGTGAGAACCCAGGATAGCATCAAGAGAACACTGGGTAAACTGATAATTCAACAATTCCCTATTGTTTCTTCCTGCAACTGACATATTTTAAGATAAGAATAAGGGAAAAAAAGTCTTTAAGCTATTTGTTAAGTCTTGGTGAGCAGTGTGAAGTGTTGTCACGTGTCTATGCGTGGTGGTTGGATGGTTCAGTCACCTTCATTCCTTTCTCTCACCCCAAGTTGGCTACATATTTAACAAGTTAAGTGATGGAATTCATGTAGGAAACATTTCTACAGGAACTATGAATAGCTTGGCTCCATTCTCACTAAATTCAAGTTATATATGATACCACTGTTTCTTGTGTGTTTTGGTTTTGTTCACTGATAGAGGCAGTCTTTTGAAAGAGTTTACACACATAGTCACCAAAAGCTGTGAGCCAATGTATTCCCCAAACTACGGTTTCCTGGACGGTGCTGATGTGCTCCCCCATCCCTTTCTAAAATGGTGGTTTATAAGAACAGAACTACTTTTTCACTCTGAGAGAGTTAAATCTATTTTGAAAGCCATAACAGATCCTAGCTGTTTATAGCAGATTTATTCTGCAGTAAATGCCCCTTTTCATGTAGCTCTAATAATTAATTTGGCAGACTTCGGAAGAATAAAAGTTGTATTAAATTATTGTCCTAGAGACTTAAACATTTAACCTGAAAGTCATATGACAATTGTCAGGGACTGTGTTTGCAGGCACAGTGAAGGAAGAATTCCTTTAGGAAAAATTGAGATTTTAATTATTGACTTCTAGGAAGACATGATTAACAAGGGCTTCTCATCTTCAGTTATCAAATCCCAAGTGTCTGCTCCTGCGTCTACTGTTTCTTAAGTAAAATCCCCAAAGTTCCTTCCACTTCTCAGAGTAGCCTCATTAAATCAACTGTAGTTAAACCTTCAGTAGATTAGAACTTGTTAGGGGAATGTAGATGTAACACTTGATTACCTTTCTAAAGCTGATGACATGCATTGATTTTTAGAGATTGGTCAGCCCTGCCACCACCAGCGAGCCACCTTCTCCCCACCCCCATTTTTCCCAAGCACAGGAGTTAATCCATGCATTTAACAGCTTGCAGTAAACAAGCTCTTCTGCTCACAAGCAATTGTTGAAGTTTAACTGAGAATAGGAAAGCCCCACAAGTTCTGTAATCCACTGATACTGTATGTCTTGTATTATCTTTAGAAAAGACGCACTGCCAGGGAAAATGTTGTATATCATCACAGCAGAAGACTTTGAGCTATTTAGCACTATGTAATTAGATCTAGGACTAATTCTTAGCTTTTTTGAGGCCAAGAGCAGTTACATCTCTGCTTTTTCCACCAGAATAATGACAGATGACCTAAAAACACTGTCTAAAAACTGATTGTAATGAACTGGGTACATTTCAGTGTCAAATTTTGCTTCTTAATATCCCTTTGGATAACTCTTGTTTTCTTTTCATCAATACACATAAGATTTCTATCATATAAAGCACATAGTAATTGATCAAGAGTAATAAACAGAAACTATGTCCTAAAAAAATAATTTTACTGAATCATAATGTGCCTTAGATCAGTTTTGTAATAGTCTGTCTTGGCTATCTAACAGGTGAATAAAGGGAATGCTTAAATCAAAGTACTCTCTGCTGCTTTAGTACAAGATAAAACTTTATCCACTTTGTAGAATTTAATCTTGGTATTGTACTTCCTTGATAGGCTGTTCTTCAAGCTATTGTAGAATATTATTTTTAAGTTAGAGGCAACAGAACATTATCCCCCATATTGGCCACAGGATTAATTATTAAGTTGATTTTAAGATTTGGTCACTAACAAGGCCTTACATAACTTAAATCATCCTTTCAACATGATTTTTTGGTTGCTTATTCACAAGTTGTTTTCTTTGGTTATCTTCCAAATTTTTTCATTTGTCTTACATGTAAGCTACAAATATTTTGTATGTCATATATGCATTCCCACAGTACATGCCCTTGGCAATGAAGATTCACCACAAATTCAATAATTTCTGAATCAACCATCCAATTTCTATGCTGAAGTTATAGTTGCAAACTCTTATTGGCAGTTCATTTAATTGTAAAACCTTCATATAGTTACTTGAATTATCTGCTTAACAAAGGATGCATTCAATGATCACAGTGTTGGGTTTTTTTTTTTTCTCATAAGCACATTTCATACTAGAGAGTTCTCAAATTACACTCATACAGGAATTTTCTTCACCCACTTCTGAAGCTCAGTGCTGAAAGAGAATAATAATTATTCAGCTTTGACCAAAGTGTCTGGAAACATCCCTTTCTGCAATAAAAAGTGTCATGGTTCTCTGCTGTCTGTGAATTGCAAACACAACTCCCCTTTATGGAAGATCTTGCCTATGAAATATTCTGTTCTAAGCTTCACAGAACCCAGTTTGTCTCACTCAGAAGAGTTACTAGATTCTACCAGCTTTGAACCTACAGTTCAAGGGAGTCTAGGTTTTTCAAACCCAGCTCGGAGCACTAGAACAGCTCCTCCAGTTTTTGAAGTATGAGCTTAATGAATCACTCCCCACAAAATAGTTGCTTCTGACATTTCAGCCAAAGCCATGCTGCTTTTGCAGGATCCTATAAGCTTTTATCTTGCACATTGGTCTGAGCTGCAAAAATGTTCCAGTTTATCACATACTGTTCTGTACTGTCACTTAGAAATATGCTTGTGCTTGCTGAGTGAATATTGATAAGATACCTTGAGACTGTGATAAAAATGGGGCAAAGAGAAGATATCTTTCAAATTTGATAAATAAAGTCTTTAAAACAGTGATAAAAGACTTCTGAGAGTCCATTATTGAGAATGAATTCTCAGAGGTGTACATGAAGTTGGGGGCTTATTGTTTGGTCATGCTCTTTCAAAGGTTTAGGGCTTTTACTCTGTGTTTCTAAGAAAAAGCTCTTTGAAGGTCATGTTTGAATTCAAAGCTGTACTTATTGTCTGTTTTTCCATGCTATCTACATTACTGTTGCATATCGCATTTGGGAGCCCAATAGCTCCTGAAGGTAATATTTTCTAATTCCACTTATCCTACCCTCTGGTGCAGCATTTGTCAGCGCAGGTTTGTGTCTGCAGGTGTTGATAAGGTAGAAAAAGCTACCTGACTAACATTATTATACTGCTTATTTTTTTCCTAGGTAGTTTGAAACGATTATCGCCGCTGGACTATAGTCATGTGCTAAAAGATAGCATGCCCTCCTTCTGCTATACCCCCCTCAGCACTTTAAAGCAGTGGTAGTTGTGCAGATTACCTGGCAGTGAGAAATCTTACTGTAATGGAGAGTGGGTGGGGGGAAGAGAGCGGGAAGGAGGGCAGCAGGGAGGAGCTACTTTTCACTGCTGGTGTTATTCTTGTGCTGAAGGCTGTGACTCCTTATTCAGGTATCTGAGTGGGCAATTAATCTCTTGCTGTTAGAGCGCAGCGCTGAACATAACCACTAAACTAGTGATGGTAACGGTGGTCATAGAAAAAGAAGGGAACTGTAAATCGGAGTAATAAAATGCTCTGCAGTTGACTTTACCCTGCAAGACTTTGGATTCTCCACCTGCGATCCTCAGCAAGTGTAACATGTGGGTCCCTCAGCCCTGAGAGAGGTCCCTCTCTCTAGGCAGGGCAAGGGAGTCATCCCCCTGGGACCCGCCAGGTGTGTGGGGTGCCCGACACTGCTCCCTGGGGCTCGTGTGCCTCGACACCACCTCAGCCTGAAAATCATTTTTGTTTCATCGATATTTTTCTTTAAAGGTAAAAAAACCCACAAGTGCACCACTGAACCAGGAATGGAAGCATTCAGCCCTTTGATTGCCACATGATCTTGACCTGGCACTTCTATGAGGAGTTAAAAACTCAACTGTGTGCTCAAATCATAACAAATCAGGAGATGTGCCCAGGAACCTCTCTCAGCTGTACAGATAACTCAGCTCCACTACCTCCACAGCAGGTCTCTGTGCTTTCCTCAGCCCAGCATCAGACCACTTGTAGACATAAATACAACTTGGCATGTCCAACCAGACCTGCCTTTCGACACCTCCCATGTGACAAAACATTCCTCCTTTCTGTTTCTGTAATAGAAACAAGCTCCCTAAAACACATTTAGCTCTAATGGAGATAGGTTACTGCAGTCTTTCAAATCCCTTTTTTCCCCAGGCTCAGTAATAACATAGCACTGGGATCAAAACGTAGGTAATAATCACGTTGGGAAAAGACCATGTCTCTACATCATAGAAGAAAAGAGAAAAGTTTCTGTTATTTCAGCACTTTTTGATTTTCCCCCATTTTTGTTTTTTTTTTTTTTTTACTTTCGTACTCTCTCAACTTTGAGCTGATGCAAGATATTCTTAGCCTTTTACTCTGCGTACTATCATGATGACCAGTGTAACAGCACATAGGTTGGTAGGTAACCCAGCGTACGTGGGTTGTCAGTCTCTGCCATGAGAAGCCAGTATTTCAGTCAGCCACGTGAGTGTGAACAGGTTTCTTATTCCAAAATTTTATAACAAAGATATCTAAAATATTATCCCTGGATGCATGCAAAATATATGTTTGCCAGTATAAATATGAAAAACATTTTTAGCAGCCAATTAATGTATGTTGGACTAATTCTTTCTGCCTTAGTAACTGTAAGAGGATGAAAATACATTAATAATAATTCTGGCATAACCAGGATCTTGTGAAGATTCATTAGGTAATGTGTGAAAGTAACGGAGAACTCTTTTCTGTGACTCTCTCACTCTGATTTTAGGGCATGAACTAAACCTTAGTGAGCTTATTCTCAAAACCTCCTTACAGTTTGGGAATTATTATTCTCATCCACATGCCTAAATTCCAGTTAAATGGAGATTTAATCACACTTTAGTGGCTCAGTGTCTAAACAGGGGCATCTAGTACATATTATCAGACATATGAGACATTGCTATAGATGTGGCACCTGTGAGAGACCTATTATCCCTTTGGAGAAGCATAAGGGGACCAGAGTGGGCACCCACGAAAAGTGCTAGACAACTCTGTGAGAATAATGAAATCTCAAGAAAAAATTCAAACTGCTCTCTAATGCTCAGCATAAAGCCTGAAAGTGCCTGCAGTCATTAAATATATATGCTTTGGAGCCAAAAAAAAATTCTTCAGGTACCATAGCAGAGGCTTCTGCACCTGATCAGAAGCCCTGGCAAGAGAAGTGAAGAACCATGCCTAAGCAACACTGCAATCTGCACAGGCTTTGAATGACAAAAGAGACTTTAAAATCTAGTCATGTTGGGCTTGTATTGCAATAATTGTATTTTGAATAATCAATTAATTTCCCAGAATGGCTTGAGTGGTTGGCTCTCCTAAGCATGAGAACAGTTTGTCTCCGCAGTTTCCATGACCCTCAAAACTGTTCTTAATATCTTAACCAAACTAAGGCATATGTTGCTGTGCACAGCCCAAGGCTGGCCAGTGCCAAAGTACTCATGCAGTGGAGTGGGGGGACTCTTACAACGATCCTTGGCCATTCTGAGAGGATTGGACCCCATTTCAAGGGAGTGCACCAGCAAGCTTGAGGCAAGACTATGAAGGCGCTATTCCCCCATTGAATTTGGTTGTCATGACATCAGTGAGGCAAGATTAATTATACCAGAGAAAAAGTAAGAGTAAGATGATAAGTAGTGTATTCTGTTGCTGCAGTGATGTAAAGATCCTAGACAAGGGAGGAAACCTCAGTTTGGGATCCATCTGCAGTGTCTGCTTTTGCATGTATCACTGGATGAAAATGTCCATTTCATGTTGTGAACAGGAACAAGAAACCAGGACTCAGCTTATTTCCCAGGGCCATCCAACTTATATACAGCTTCAGTCATCTTGGATCTGTGATGATTGATTTTGGATTCATGAATTTTACATTACTGCATCAGCAAAGGTGAGTGACTGGGAAGAGCTAGAGGGATCTTTGGCAGAAGTTAGTATAAAGATGGCTTCCATAATTAAGGTCTCATCTATGTTTGAAGGTCATCACGAAAGAAAGTGACATTAAGTGGACTTTTGAACAGATGCAATATTTTTGACAGACCAAATCAAACTATGGGCCATAAGCTGGACATTCTTGCTCTAGCACATGGTAGAAGAAAAGATGACACCTTGCCTTCTTGAAACTTAAAAAAATATCTACACTCAAAATAAGCACAGTGTTTTTAATCTCTTATGGATAGAGGCACAGCTGGGAAAACCTTGAGATAGGTTCTTGGTCAGGCACTTGCAGTGCCAAGCTTTGTTACTGGCTTTAGGCTTCCTGCTTGACATCCTCCGGCACCCAGGACAAGTCTTCCTGGTTGCTAATGAGGACAGATGGTTCTTTGAAGATCCATCTGATTGCATGAGAAAATTAGGCTTTTTCTAGCTTGTGGAATTTATGTCACCATCTTTATACTCTTTGTGAAACAGGACTGTTTAACTACCCTCCCTGTCCTGACATTCAGTGCTTGAAGGGGGAGGTATGAATATGGACCTAAGTCTCTCAAGGTTATATCAGAAATACATGGCAGGAACTGAAACTACGTCTGCTGAGCTTGGGTCCTGGCCTGAGGATCTGGCAACTCACAGCTTTGCTATTTAACTTCAGCTATGAATGCAACATTCCTTTTTTTTCCCAGCTATGATGCTTTTTTATGATGGCAGCTGTAATTGTAATTATTAGTTCTGACAGGGCAGGGAAGAAGGAAATGTTATTACTCACAATATTTATTGTCCTAGGTTGCTTTTCAGTTAACTCATATTGAATATTTGTTTCATTTTGTTTTTTAAAATTTCCTCTTTGCTAGTACTGCTGAAAGTTTACTTTTAAATCTTGTTTTGGTTGTTTATTAAGTTTTTGATTAATGATGAAGAGTTCTAGAGTCCTGTTACTTCATTAGACTATCCAACATTTACGCTCCTTATAATAAGCACAGATATAAATAGAAGGTGTGTTCATTTAAGCAAGACCTGGTAATTTTTTTCATAGTAATCATGACAATAATGAAGTTGATTAAGTTATTGATCTTTCAGGATAAAAGGTAGCGTAAAAAGATGTGGAACTAGGTATTTAAAGCTGATGGAGATACTGTTTTTACATTAGTGCAGGATCTGACCCACAAATATAGTATGTCCCATCTGCTGAAACAATGGCTGTGTGCATACTACCCTTCTCCCCAGCATTTTTTCTTCAGAAATGAGGAAACGATCATTACTTTATGGCTACTCTAAAACCAGAATAATCATTTGCTTCTACCTGGTATGGTCATTATTCGTGCATGCCTCTTATTTTAGCAAAAGCTGTATTTCATAAGATTGAAGGTCCATTTATTCCAAATATTCTTGGCAATCTGTAGAAACCTCAAAGTGCATTGTTTTCATTTCTGACAGAAAACTATGCATGACACATGTTTTTTTAATGTATTGAACACATGTAGTACCTACTCTATAGCAAAATGTACAAAATTAATAGTGTATAGCTGTTCATTTGAATTCAGAACTGATGCATGGGCAAAACATATGCACTTAATTTATCAATATAATCCATTAAGATTAACCTATCCTGTACCTCATTCTCAGTGTAAAGAGGTTTTCTGCTGTGATAAGGTAGGTGAATTATCATGTGGTACTACTCTGGCTTCCAGAAAATGCAATAGTGACTCAAATAATAGCAGCTTCTATGCCTATACATCATGGCTTTTCACTGTATTTTTACTGCATATCTGCGCAAATCCATACTTTATTCCCCCTGCATGAATTTAGGCTGACAGAGTAAACCATTATTGCCATGGCAATAATAGCAATCAAGGAGTGAAGGCTGCGCCTTGGTGATTTAGGTCAGCCACAATAATAAGAGTATTTCTCCACTCATTCAAACTATTTGTTTTTGAGCCTTTCTAAAATGCTTTTAAAATCATTTGAGATACAAAATGGTCAATTCTTCAATAAAGAATTCTAGTTGGAGTAAGTTCTTATCACTGGCTTAAACTATTTATTTTTTTGTCGTAATTACCATGTTTGATAAAGTGAATGTCTGATGATATCTTTGTCCCTTCCCTTTGACCCACAAAATCTGCTGGTGCTTTAAGATATTAGTCCACCTTCTGAAGCATGCTTAGAAAAAGTTTAACTTGCACCAGGAGTTGGAATAGAAAAGCAAATTGAAGCATTGATTTCCCCATTTCGTCACCTCTAGAGAACAATTCATAAAGCATGGAAGTTTTAACTAATCAATCAATAGTTGCTACTTAAATCAGAGACATTGCAGATAGCCTGTTGTTATTAAAAGTGTTCTTCAGAAGATGATAATAAATGAAAAGAGAGGAACCAATTCAACCTCTGAGTGGAGTTCAAGATTGACATATTGAGGGAAGGAAAGCTGTACATGCAATTTGTCCTTTTTTTTCCACAGGCAAATGGGAAAAACATATTTCCCTAAAAACTTCCCAACTCTTAAGAGCAAAGATGACCTGAAACACCAAAAAGTTTTGTGAAAACATCTTTACTACATATGGCATGGAAGTCTCTGTCAGATCCCTGGCAGACTGCTTGAATCTTTGACTTCCCTAACCCAATCCAGAGGTCTGGGTGCTTCTTTGCAGCCTGCTCCCGAGTCAGACACTCTAATGTTCCTGTAGCAAAGGAGAGGCCTCGAAGTCTCAAGGCATAACAGACCTGCCTGAACAGACAGTCTGAGCTGGGAGTCTCCAAGCAACATTGGAACCCAGCAGTTTGAGCGTTTGATGCTCCTGCGTGATTTTTGGAACAGGCTGAGGAGACGTGGGAGTCAGGAGCAGCCAGTTCAGGAAAGCAAGACAAGGTTTTCATTTCTCTGGAAAACTTTAAAGATTGTTATTTCATTCTGGATGATATGCAGGGGTTGGGGGTTTATTTAAAAAATAATAATTCATACGGAATGGGAATTTTAAGCTTTGAACATTTCAGCTATAAAAGATTCACAATACTCATGCAAATGGTGCAGCTGACAAACCTGTTCCTCCATGTGATGGCAATGAAGGAAACTAAAATTATAGCACAAGATGCAGTTCTGTGTGATCTCTTTCTGAAACTGATCTTTAGAGTTGTGAATAATGCACACTTCAAATTAAGTTGATAATCTGTTTGTCAGCTATTGGAAATCTTGTTATTTTTCTACACTCATTAGAAGGGTGTATTTCTTGATATTACTTGAAGACCTGTGCACGTAATGAAATAACAGCAGAGTGGATAAGGTGTGATCTTGCTGCCTTTCAGCTGACAGCGTTCGAGTTGCCGGGGCACACGAGATAGGTCACAAGCAGCAGGGGCCACGGTGGGCAGCTGTGTGGATGAAGGCAGGAGAGATCACGATGGGACAGCCTGCCCTGAAGCAGAGGGAAACAGTGAAGGAGCCCCGCTTTGCAGCAAAATTTAACCATTGCATGCATAAATTAACCATGTAACCATCAAAGAAGCACATGGTGAACATGCTTAAATGTATATGATAAAAAATCTAGCAGCTACTGGGGACTGGAGGCACACCCTTGGTGAGGGGCAGTCAACACTAAAACCGGGGTCAGGGACACTCTCAAGGGACCGCAGCCCGTGGGTGACCCACAATGGGGCAGGGACATGCAGAAATTGTTTTGCATTCGCAGCAGGACACTGAAATAAGAATATGCACTCAGGGGCTTCCCCCTAGGTCTTGAATACACTGCAGCCCCATGCCTTTCCCTGCCCTGCAGTAATGCGGCACGGTGCTGGGATACCTGTGCCCCGGCTGGGAACAGATCACTTCTCCTTGTGGTCAGGCCTGAACCACTAGGGTGAACTTTTCTCATACTGCTCCTTCAGGAAGAGCTGCGAAGGGAGTAGCCTGTGTCTGTATGAAAAGACTGTCATTTAAATTCACCACCCAGTGATGTTTGAACCAATAAAGCTGGGCTTGCTGTTTCTTTGTTCTTTAATAAAGGGGGAAAACCCTCTGTTAACGCATGAACAGCAAACTGCAAAATGAGATTTAGTGTTTAAAGCTATTTCTACAGCTGTTATTAGATTTAGAGAACTCCAGCTATATCAGTACCCAGACATCAGTGGTAGCGTCAGGGCTGTGCTGCTCATCCCGCTTAAGAAAACATTATTTTTAACTAATAAAGTTTTCTGAATCTGTGCTCTTCTCTTACATTTAAACCATATTAGATTTAAAGTAAGATGCTGTTGAGATAACATCCAGTGACCTATTTGCATTGGCTATCTCTCACATGCTGATGTAATGGTGCATGACCTATCAGCAAGACATTCAAAAATGCAAGATTGATTGGGCTATGCGTTAATTGTTCTATTAAAGGGGAAAAGAAATGTCCCACACCCTCCTTCTCTTAACCTCAAGTCTGACCCTGATACTATCTGTCACAACTCAACATATCCTTCCTACTTCCACACGTGTACAATTAACCCTAAATAATTACAGTCTCTAATGGACCCAACATGTCAGGTTAAAATCAGATTCTCCAAAGAGATTTGATAAAGTGGGTTGAGGTAATTCTGTTTCAGTGTGGCAAATGAAACATACATTACTATTAGAAGATATGAGATGATGCTGAACATTTATAAGGTCCCTCTCTCTGGGAGAAGCGGAGATAATATGTCACCAGGAGTAAGGGCAGTGTGGTAACACTTTTGATGTAAAAAACATATTTTAGCATATGAGACAGAATAATTGCCTAGCTCACAAGACCTGGTGTATTGGCACCAGACTAAGAGCCCTTTGAGACAGGTTTGCCCTGAAAATGGGTTACAATTACAATATGCCCAAATTTCTCCTCCAGTGGGTAGGTAATACTCCAGGTGTGTGATTCTGCTCAGTTAAACTCTGAAACCAGTGTCAGAAAGAGCAGTAATATTGTGAGGCACAATGAGAGAAAACCAGGCAGCTTGCAGAGTGAGAAGTGACAGTCTGCGATTTTTAATTCATGACTATCTGCTTTCCTTGAGTGTTGATAGTTGTCGTGCTAAGCCTTGCAAGACGTGTATGGGATAATAAACAACAATCCAACCCGTTAAATTCAGCAGTAGTACTAGGAATAGTATGGGAGGTCCTGAGTCGGTCGCCATCTAAACCTCAGATTCTTTCCAAAGTAAGCCAGAGATTTCCAGAAAATTGATCACAGTCAGTCTGAGTCTAGTATCCGTGTCAAACAGGAGATTTGTTCCATTGCAAAATGCAACTGTTTGTATGGCCCCCTTCTCTGGACGAGCTCGGTGGTTTTGCTGACTGACAGTGATCTATTCACAGGCACTAAATCCGGTGGAATTACATTGTCTGAAAACATTGCGAGGCTCCATGGAGGAACAGAAGATACCAAAGGGGAGTAAAAGGGAATCAGTAAGTGGTTGTTGGGAGAGCTGGCATCAAAAAAGAACACATAGCTAGAGTTCACATCGTATGAATTTCATCTCCTCTGCAGTAATTTCCTCTTTCCTGAATTTGAGTAATTTAAGGCTTTCACAGAATGTCTCCCAGAACTACAATATCACTTGGTAAAGGGCAGATGTAGGCAACTGTCAGGCACTCTTAACAGAAAAGAATAACTGGCGGATTCATTCAGCTCCTAAATTACCCACTTGAATCTCATGCTTTTTAATAGATGTCAAAAATTCTCACAGATTCAGCCATATTGTTGACTGCATAAAAGAAGCCTGGCATTAATGGTCATCTGTGTGCATAGCTTCCTTTGAAATACCTTCAACATAGACCAAAATTCCTCTGTGTGAACCTACACAATAGGGTGTAACAGAAATACAAGTAATTATTTGAAGAGACAATTTCTCCCAGAGTAGAATGAACTTTACCTTTAAAATTGTATCCAATTTACTAAACTTTTAAGGGGAAACAGATTTGGGAACATAAGTAATATTTTACTTTGGCATGTGTATGATAGTGTTGGTTTGTAATAGCAGCTACTGTATGTCCTTTGTTAAATTGAATAGCTAAGTGCTAGGTCTTTAAAAAGTCCAGTGTAGATGAAATGTTTCAAGGGATGCTTTAACTCGCTGACTTCATTCAGGATGTGAAGGCACGTAACTGCTCAGAGAACAGCTCCAGGAGTCAAGTCTAAGTCACTGCTGCAACAGTGCAACAGGGAAAAGATCTTTTCAGGAGAAAAAAAACCTTTAAAGGCACTAAAAGTGCCTTTCAGGAATATGAATCCCACTGTCTGTCAGTGGCACAGGTTCTTAAACACTTGATGACCCAATTTGCAGAAGTATTTAGAAATCTAAAATTTAGATAAGCACCTCCTGCCATTTCAAAAAGCATCCATTCGACTTCCACTCAAATCTGCATCTTTAAGTGAAGAATTACCTTTGAAAACACACCTGAAGTTGCTTTAGAAAGGATTACACTCTTGCCAGTTAGACATTTGAAAACTTTACAAGATGATATATCACAAAAGCCAGGAAAGCAAGCCTCCCAATTCCTTTCCAGCTCCTCACAAAAACTGGAGGCAAATAAAACATTATTCCTAAGATCTTCACTCTCACTAATTAAAACCACACTGCATTCAGATCAAATCTAAATGCAACTTTTCAAAGTTGACAGTGTCTCTTTATGGCAAGTACTTTCAAATGGAGCAACTGCCAATGTATGGAAATTTTAATACTTAACAAGCTTGACAGTGCCCTTTTGATTAGCCTGGAAAAATGAAATTGCTTTTGATAGGAAATTTCATTCACTTATTTAAAATCTATACATATCATTCTGGAAAATCTGAATATCACCATTCTGTCATTGGAAAAACCTGGTAATGCATGCAATTTTGCACCGAAATTTAACCATGAGAAACAAAGATCTAAGTTTTCGTCTTTCTTATGTTGTTCTAAAAGATGCTTAGATTCAAGTAAGGTTTTTTTGGTTTGGTTTTTTTTTGTTTGTTTTTGTTTTTGTTTTGTTTTGTTTTTTTTTGTGCTGGACACAGCAAAAATTAAATAGAAAAATAAATGTCATATTCATGTTGGATCACACATGATGACCTCTTGCAAGAAGGGAAAAATTGAATTGGCTTAAGTATATAAAAGTAACTTTATTATTTCAGAATGATGTGTTTCATTAGTTCCCACAATTCTAGCCAAAATTAACCAGGTGACAAAGTTACTGCATATAAAATGTCATATGTAGTTAGCCATAATTTGGTCAAAATAGAGGAACTATAATTATAGAGGGAGAACATGAATGGGAAAAGCTGTTAAGATCAGGTATCTTTAACAAGTAAAAAGGTGGCTGGTGCATACAAAGAGATGATATCTGATGTTAAAATAAATCCAAGAACCGTGTTCTGCCTTCACTGAAGTCTTTCTTTTCCCCACAGTTACATTTAATGTCTAAAATCTGATTTTTATGTTGGCTTGGCTGCCCAGGAGATACCTTAGTGAAATTCTGACCTTGTCAGGACCAGGGAACTGAATGCTGCGTGACTGAGAGAGAACAGGATTTTTAGTCTGACATTTTGGGGTTTGGCTTGCTTCTTCTTTACTGACTTCGTTGATGAAATAGCTGCCTCACTTGAATAAGCGGTAGCAGTTTGCAGGCTGGGCTCAAGCCCTGTTAAAAGAGCATAGTGAAAAATTACAGAAGCATGGCTGGTACTGACACAATAAGGGTATTTCCTTCTGCTCTTAGACCTCTTGGACTGCTCTCCCCACTACATTATTTTTTAAAAATCAAAATCAGAGCTTTGGGCAGAGTTTCAGCACCCTTAAAGAGATGAGACATTATTTCCCTGAAGCATGTGAAGGGCTTTGACAAAGCTTCTACTCTTGGTATATATTAGAATGAGACTCTCATATCCATTCCTGTTAACCTAGTATCTCCTATTTTCCCCTTACATTTTAGAAGGGGAGCTGTTTCTATGTTCTGAACAATTACCGTGTCCTTTTTGTTCTTACTCTCCTGCTTTTCTATTCTATTTATTCCTTGTTGTCACCTCTTTCTTTGCTGACTCCCTCCTCTTTGTGATTTTCGGCCCCTGTTGTCGTCTCCCTGTCCCACGGCTGTGTGCATCGCTGGCATCACTGCCAGCTGTGCTGAGGAGCCTAGAGGCAACAGAGGGAGAAGGAGGGATGTTTGACCTGCAACTGAAGCCAGGGTTGTGTCTCTCTATGGGTAAGTTACATCTCTTTAACTTGCACAGGGAACCACCAGAGGAGAAGGCAAGTGGGGAAGAAAAGAAATATTGAAGATAAAGCTATGGGCTACAGGGTTGGTTTTGCAGTTGTTAGCATGTCAACGGCTTGAAATGCAGCAAAGTTTAATAAAAATATTGATTAACAGCAACAACGACAAACAAAGATGGGCTCCAATCCCTAATGGATATGAAGCATCCTCATGAAAGTCTCTTCTAGGCTACCCATCTGAGCTCAAAGCTTGTAGAACAGAGGAGGTATTACAATAGGTTATAAGTGCTAAAAATCATATCATAGATAAGACTGATATGCTGATCCTTATCTAGCATTGTTCATACAAGGTCTAAGTTCATCATGATATTTTCAAATATTTTTCTGCAATTTGGACTTACAGAGTTACTTTTCTTATGATTGGCAACATATGAAATTTAAAAGTGGTTTGATCAGCTGTTATTGTTTTATTGATTATCCAATAGTAGCTTAAGCTATGTTAAAACTGAAAATGCATAATTTAAAATGGAAGAAAGGATGTTTCCTTTGGAAAGATTTTAATGGAAGCATTGAGATTATCAAGTCCACTGGGTCTTTTTCCAAAAAATTATGAATGACGGAAAACAACTAATTATAGTAGAGGCCTGACTGAAACGTTAAGTATAATTTTTGGTGCCATGAACACTATAAAATGAAACTGTGCACTTACCTGCCTAGAATATATAGCTCTTCTGTGAATAACATTTTCATGGGGAGTAAAAGTAGCAACAGTCACAGTGCAAATTCAGTCTCACGTTTTAAGAAACTGCCTTATGATTGCACCCATTTAAAATGGGGATTTTACACTGGGCAAAATAAAGCATTTTTAGCTTTTTTGTGAGTATGTATTGTTTAATTTGGATTAAAAGAAGCCAAAGTGAGAGTGCAAAAAACTTCTTAAGTCCCCTATGAAGGCAACTGGAATTTCAAACTGAAACAAATCATTAAAAATAAAGATGAAAATAACGGCCCACATGTAAAGCCCTAGTGAAGAGAGTTAACTGTGCATTCAGCTGAGCACGTTTATCCTGCTCTGCTGAGACAGACTGGTAGGGTGGAAGATTTTCAGCATTTGTTCATTTAAAGATAAGGATAACTCTGTGCACAGAGCACCGCAAGCAGAATGCAAAGAGACTCCCTTCAAAGTCTGCTCAAGTGAGTAAACAGACTTCTTCAGCTTTATAAGAATTCTTGCCCATCCTCTTGTAATTCCACAGGCAAACTCTGCCAAGGCAGCTACTTCTAATTTCTGTTAAATGAATGATGTCTTATTCAACTCAAACTGATAAATAATTCTCTCAACTATGGGTCTGAACTTGCTATCTCACAGACACTCTGATGCGTTTGGTAGAAGAATCAACATTATGACTCATCTGAATGATGTTACAGCAAAAACCTCATTTGGTTGATACAGAATTTTTTCTATCAAAATGAAACACAAAGTAGCTCTTCTCCTGATTTCTCTCTCTCCCTCTGTCATTCATTTTCTCGTGCACATTTTTAATACAGAAACTGATTTTATGAGAATGATATGTTTTCCTAGGGCTCAAATAGTGATGGATGACCTTACTTGTCTTTCATTATTTCCTTTAAAGAATTTTTTTATTCAAATATTGTTTCAAAACATGTGCTTACACAATAAACATACCAATATCAAAACTTACCATTAAGGAAATAATTTCAGCTGTGAGGAAAATCAGGTTTAGGATCTGATAAAACAAAGTGGAATATATTCTTTTTGCCTGTAGCTTTGGAAGCTTGGAAAGTCCTATTATCCTAAGAATTAGATTGGCTTACTCTAATGCATACAGATGGCAATGCCTTGTGCTAGGTACAGCTGCCATATTATTTTTTTGTCCTCAAAGGAGGGAAGGAAAAGTCTAGTCTGTCCATCTGCAACAATGAGTTTTCGTACCATAAAGGTGAGTTTGAGGGTTTATTCTACATAGTCCCATATGCATGCTTCGAGATATCTTTTTGTGCATTTAATAAACTTTTCAAGTTATTCTGGAAATGACATTTCTTGGGAGGAAACCAGAATTAAAATGTGATGCCTGCTGAAATGTTAAAGAAGTAGTTGCTGAACCCTGTGGTCAACAAATAACATTTGCAAAGAAACACAGCAAAATTATTTTTTGGAACACATCTATTCATAATATAAAAAGGGAATCACTATAATCTTCATTAGACAATCTGTGAGAAGCCTAATACATCAAAAGAGGAATTTTCATTTCAGTTCATTGACTATTCATGCAAATATACTTCTAACTTGTTTTTTTGTGCATGACAGTCAGTGATTTTGCTTAAATTGCTATTTTGCACTCTCAAGGCAAACTCAGCATCATTTTCAGGCTCAAAGTTGACTGCAAAAGCTGCTTATGAATAAAAAATTCAGGCTTTCAACTCTGATACTCACAACCTTTGTTTCCAGTGAAAATGTGTAGGCTAAAGTAAATACTCACAAGGATGCTCATAGAAAGCACAAGTTTCACAATACCTGTGAATAGCTGCTGACAAAACTGCAAATCCAACTGAAATTCCTGTGATGTTTCTCTCAATTTTGATAATACAAACAATTGTCATTTTGTTAGGTGGATCAGTGAGCGTGACTGAGGTGAAGGTGCTTGTTCTTAGAAAATGTGATTAAGTAGACCATAAACTGCAGTAAGATGGTGATCACATAAAATATCGAACTGTTGCAAATGTAAATTAGCTTTATAATATGTACATATATTGCCTAATTTACATGAAACTTGTACAATTTACATTCCCTTATACAATAGGGGAATGACCTTATCCTTGCTCCATTCATGTAGGATAAACACGGATGATTGTTTCTTCTTTAGAAAGCTTTGGAGTCATTAGTTACATATGATTTGCTGGAAGAAAAACAACCTAGAGAGAAATAGAAAAGACTTAACTAAAAAAAAACATTAAATCTTTGCATGCTAGATAAGGACAGATACAGTTTTCGTTAAACCGTCATGAATGCTAAAATGAATCCCAAATCACAAATTGCTTGAGCTGTAGGTTCACGTTTTTTTCTGTCTGGGTAAATTTTAGTCAAAGTCCAATACTCAGAGAGAGGACTTTGGGAAACAAAATGTAAGAGGAACATTGGACCTAGGGAAAACAGGGGTCCCGAAGATCGTATTTCTCAGGATTGTAAGTAAGAGATTCTTTTAACAATCTGTTGCCAGTCAGATTTGAAAACAACTTTGTATATTTTTTCCTGCCTTTTTAAGTACATACTCGTACTTCCTGCATATTGTGAGTGAATAAACCAACCCCCAAACAAAGGTTAACCTCTGCTCTTAAATCCTTCTGGTCCCTTGACGCTTCTGACTGATGGAAATTGGATGTAGAGGCAAGGCAAACTACTCTGGCTAAATGCTTCTGAATAGGATGATGGTCTGCTGCTACATAAATCCTGTGTGCTGTCAGATCCCTGGAGCATTCTTTGTTCTGGCCTTGGAGAGATTTCTTGTCAGCCCACCAGACAGTAAGAAGAAAACTGCAGTCGATTCTGTTGGAACATCACACTAAATGAACAAAATGATGATTCTCCCTACAAGTACATTCAAATTTCTTTTTCAGAGCTCCCCTAGTTCTAGAACAGGCTCCAGAACAAAGAGAAGTCACCTTTTAATTATCCAAATGTTCTTTTCAGAGAATAGCTATCTGTGTAATTTTCTTGAATGATGTGTAATTTTTCTCTGCAGAGTATTGCAAACAAGGAGAAGATAGGACAGATGCGGAAGAGGAAAAGGTGATAAAAGGAATAGAAATATTGTGCAATAATTCTTCTAAATCTTTTCTTCTCGATGTACTGTGTTGTGATCATACACAACTCATGCCACTTAACATTTGAAACTGCAAGCAATAGGGATTAAAGAATAAGCAGTTATTGAGGAAGAGTGGGGTGATAAAGCTTGCTGATGGGACTGTTATTCAGGACAGTAGAAATGACAGCCACCATGGATAGTGTTGTAGAAGGACCTCATGATAGTGAATGGTTAGACAATAAATTCAGTATAGTTAATATAAAGTGATGTGCATGGGAAAAAAAAATCTAACTTCACCTGTAAAATGATGCAGTCTGAGCTGATGAGGAATTTAGGAATGAAATTGCGGGCTTATAACAGAAAGTTCTGTGAAAGCATCAGCCAAAACATCAGTCAAAAAACAAATCAAGTGTTAAGAAATGCTAGGGAAAAGATAGAAAACAAACCAGAAAATATTAGATTACTGTGTAAATTCATTATTTATCTGCAACTTGAATAACATGGGAAATCCCAGCTTCTTTATTTAATTTTGAACTAAGTATCCAGTCCAAATAACTCTTTGGACTGGAATAAAGCCACCTGAGATGGACAACGACAAATGTGTATAAAATCATGAGAGTCTTAGAGAAGGTGAGTGTGGACATCTTATAGCACAAGACCTAGGAGACAATCCATACCTATAAGGTAGTAGTTGAAAAGTGCAACATAAGAGAGGAGAAAGTCCCTCTGGCATGCAAGCAAGCTGTGAAATTTCTTGCCACAGGATATTGGAGATGCTAAAAGTTTATGGAGTTCAAAAAGCAACTACAAAAATATATAGTGTGAGGGCTAGTAAGTTCAAAGACATCATCCTTAGCTAAGACATCCATGTCTTATCCAAAGACAGCATCCTAATTTGCAACATCAATGTTGCAAATTGCTGGATTGTATTTTGGGCAAGTGTCACTTTGTGCTTGCCTTGTTGTTACACTGTTAGAGAAAAGATGCTGAGCTAGATTGACCAGCGGTCTGGTCCAGCACAGGTGTTTTTATGTTCTCTTATGACAAATGAGAGGTTACCAAAGAGGAAAGAATGAAAACCCACCTCTGTTGAAACAAAAAATCTCCACTGTCTTCAGCAAGAGTGTGAAACAAATGTCATTCAAAGGCTTGTTTTCCAGTAAGACCTCATTCAAATATATATATTTGAATATATATATATTTGCAACTGAAGTGTAGACACAGTCGTAAATGCAGATTTACATACAGATTTCGACTCACCTAAGGAGAGTTGAATTGATTCATTACATATAGAGATGGAGGGGAAATCTGTCATAGAGGTACATTGATTCAGTGGCTTAAACTCAGGATTACAATTTACAACAACTTTGTTTCTATTTTTGGTGGAGCCAGGACCATGGTGTGAGACATGATCAGGTCCAGTCATTTGAAATATTTGCTGTTGAAGCTGGAATATTGATTTGATTTGTCTGAGAAGAAAGGCATTTGTGGGGGTATGTATCTGTAACTACAGTTTATCGCTTCTGTTTTGTCCAATAGGATGCTCTCTGCTTTATTTCTTGATGTTAATTTACTGATCCTCAGTGAATCGAAAATATGAGGTTTTTTTCTGACATTTTAGCAAGTAAAATGTGATTCTGATAACTCAGAGGAAAATCATGACTTAACCTTTCCCAGCATAATGATAATAATGATACCATTTACAGGAAAAATTGCTTTAAATTGGTTACAAAACACATCAAAAGGCACCTCACCAAAGTGAGGGAAGAAAACTCAGAGTACATTTTCATAGTTAATTTTGGTTAAATAGGCTAATGAATGTTTTCTACATGGCAGCCAAGATTGCCATGTGGCTGCAATCACTGCTGGGAGCAAATGCTGCTTGTTTTTTCTTTTCAGTTTGTTCTTGGATTCTATGCCTGGCTTTATATGTATCGTGTGCATGACATCAACAAATTCAAAAATGACTCGTCTGATGCCTAAGAAATAGACCTTCTAATATGGTGCCATGTGTCTGGCCTATTCAGAAGGTGGATTTGCATTTACTTTACACATTTTTGCATGCCATTTTCTGTCTTTGAGCAGAGTGCAACGTCCCCATAATCCACCTCAGAACCATTGGGTTCTGAACAACAAAAGTCTGGGGTGAGGTTAAAACCTGGTAGTACCCACAGTACCCAACCCTGCCTCAAGCTGGTTGCTGTGCAGAAGTTAAGCTTGGAGCAGGTTGAGAGATGCATGAATCTACCATGATTGTATTAGCAGCTGTGCCAAAACCTCTGTTTTCAGCACTAAAGGAGTGATTCTCCCTACGCTTAAACTTTACACTGTGAGATTTATACTTTGCTACATTCCTTGTAGATGCCTGTTTACAGTCCAAAGTCCTTCCAAAACCTTGAGTTTTGCTTAGAATAAGGTTGTCAAGACTGCTTGACTCTTTCCCCTTGCCTCCTTCTTGGAGCCCTGCAGGAACACTTCAGTCATGTTTTCATGACTTTTCTCTGTAATTGCCAGTGATAATAACTTTTTTTTTCTTTTCTTTTTTAAGAAAAAAGGAATCTGGTCTTTATAATCAACTGACAGCAGGAGCTGGGGTTTCCGAAAAGGCATCAGAGACAGTGAGATTCACGATAAAAGTCTGCCTCAGGAGAGCTGCTTTCATCTTTTACTCACTCCATCTTTTTCCTTGCTTACAGGTTGCAGCAGTGGAGCCCTGAATAAGCCTTAAATAATATTAAAAAGAAAAAGACTTTGAATCTGACCCGTCATCACTGCAAATAATACTATTGGAGTGGCAGCAGCTTGTCTATTCTTGCTGCAGAGCTTTCAGATTTCAGCTGTCCTGCAATAGAAGCTACACATGGTGTGAAGCAGACTTTGGTCCGAAACTACAGGGGCTGTAATTAAACTTAATTGAAACCATGTCTGTGAGACAGAGGGAAAAATGTCTTTAGGAGCATCACCACAGCTGCATCTCTTCTGAGTATAGACAGCACTAGTGAGGAGAAAATAAAACCCAATACCAGATACTATAGGTAAGCTAACGCTGTGTAATGTCCCAGATTGTACTGCAGGAAGAATTTATGGCAGAACTATAAAGCAATTGGGTTTTTTGTAAGTATAAAAAGCTATAAAGATGAATAGTAGCTTTAAATATATGCATTTCCTTGTTGCCGGTTCTGTACAGGTTATTTCACTGTATTTTTATTGCTTATGTCTAGCCACAGGGAGAAGCTGATTAAGTGGTCTAATTTTTCCTTATCTCTTATCTTCATTGCTTGACCTTCCTGTTTGAGTGTATTGGGTATTTCCAACTGCGTTTCTATTATGAAATCCAGATTGTCTTCTGGAAGTATGTTGTATTTGATGAACTACAAGAGAAACACAGGTGGGTTTCTGATAGCAACATGCCTGAGTTCCTGCCAGCTCATTTTATGGGCTGCTAGGGGCTTCAAAGCAACTGTGTTATGCAGAATCTGCCATTTTGAGAAACTCTGTTGTGCCAGTGCCCTGGGGCTAGATATCCTGTGAGTTTGCAGACTCCCTGCCATACATGCATGAAGCACAGGAACCTTGTGGAGCCTTGTATCAGTTTTGCAGGTGGGATCTGAAGTCTTTAGGCTTGTCTTTCTTTTCAGCTGAGATTCTTCAGTCTGCAGTGGCTCCTAACACAGAGTGGGGATCCCAGGAGCACCACATCTTCATCAGTGCTGCTCTCTCATGCTAGCCTGACAGTCAACCACCAAGCTCAAAGCCGTTGTGTTGCCCTTTTGATATTGCTGCAGCCGGAAGGAAAAGATGAAACTGGAAGCAATGGGGAGGCTACAGCACACTCTGTAGAATTAGCGTGATGAGCTGGAGAAAAGAAATCTCACTGCTTTAGGCTCCTACCTCTGCAGCAAGGAGCCTGGAAGCCCTGCGGACTTCATCTCTGTTATTCAGCTCTTGGCTCTGCAACACTGTGCCTGGCAGCCAGGTCCTCCTCCTCCGAGCTGGCGATCTCACAGCTTCAGACCCATTGCTGTGGGAGAGCAGGGAGCAATTTTCCAAACTCAGCTGTAAATGCCAGCACTCCTAATGTCCTACAATCAAATGAGCCATGCCAGGTACCTCACAGCTTGTTCTTCTTCCAAATGGTGTCTTGGGTATCTCAGATGGTACTGCGCACATATGGTTGTGCTGCAGAATTTCACCCCAATTTTTTTCACAACAAAATATTTTGATTCTTTTAAGCAGAATCTTACTACAAATCATTTTCAAGTGAAATTTCTACTTTCTACTTACCATTTAGTTCTGAAATGAAGGGCAAATTTTTCTCAGAATTTTGGAAATCTCCGTAAAGTGAAAACGCTTCCGTTAGATCAAGTCACTGTTGGCTTTTGAAAGAGGGGACCTGGATCCCTTCTGACTCCTTCAAACCTCTGCTGATAGAATCTCCTTCTTGGCTTCTCCCAGAGCATCCTTCAGAATACTGATGCTCTCGTACATCGTCTAATACTCAGTCAATCTAGTTACTTGTCTAAGACACTTCACGAGTTATTGTAATATTGCCATTTTCATTCAGAAATATTATATCTAATTATGCTAACCCTGCAGCATTGATTTCACTGATGAGATCAGCTTCTATTTGATCCATTTTAACTCTTTTCTCTTAAATACCATCACAGGCTGTGCCTTCATGATGAAAACTCTCACCAGTTCAGTCTTCTCTTGATTGTCCCCTTGCCAATCAGTTCCACCCTGTTGTTGCTCACTCTTACTGTTTAGCAACTTTTTTTTGTAATTATCTTATGATGTACATTTATTAAATGCACATAAGGTCTCCAGTTGTGTAAATATTTAGTTTATTTAAATGCAAGTCATAACTACTGCTTTTTCCTTCTTCCTATTCATTTGTGTCATACTTGTGTTGCTTCTAGGAGTAACGAGACTTTAAGTTTTTCAGGACAAGGAACACATTTTCTGGCTTGGCACAGTGGGTCCCAATATTGACCAAGACCAGGCACTGCTATAACATAAATAAATAATAACATCTCTAAAAATCTTTTCATCACCTTAATGGCTATGTGATCGCGGTGCATTTTTGTGATTGCAGTAAGTAGTTGTAGAAAGCATTGTGATAAAGTCAATAGAAGCATGGTATGGTAATGTAAAATTAATGAGCTAGATGGTAATCTTTTTAGGCAAATCGTGTTCTGTAATACAGCACACCCTCTCAATTAGTCTGTTCTCAGGAGCCAAGGAATCAGTGTATTGTGTGTGAAGTGCACAGTAAAATTGACTGCATTACTCAGGAAGATCAGTGTAGCTGATAGTCAAAGTGGAATAACCTCGTATGGAACGTAATCTTCTATTGAAGAGCATTATAGAGGCAATTCATGGTACTTTCATGTGTATGTTTTAATGTCCCACAGGAATTTGTTAGGGAAGGAGACTTCAGTAATTTCTGTTATGAAAACCAAAATAAGGAAGCTGGGCTGATGTTTTCTGAAAGCTTGAGCTCTGCCAAAGCACTGATCAAGTCATTAATGAAATATATGACTAGCAGAGGGTGTGAAGATCTGTTTCACACTCTCCATGACAATTACCTTTCAAATCACTAAGGTTAAGATTCAGACTTTCTTACATGTGCAATTGATATTTGAATCACTCCATAATAAACACTGTGAAGCGTGATATCAAGTAGAAAAGGGATGTGACATGCAGTCATGGCAACTGACCTCCCACTAGACTCTTATCAGCACAGAAGGGCTGAAGAAAAAGGTTCCTTAGTGCAAAGAAACCTGGGAATTGTGCAACGCTGCCAAGGAGTAAAATGATGCTGCCTTATCTGATACTGAACACCAAGCACAGTTTCTTTAAGCTTTACCTCTGTTGTCATTTTTGCCTGTGTATGGTATTTGCTGAATAACATGGCCACACGCATGTGTATTATCAACACAGATGAGCTTCAAGCTGACGTATAAAACTCACTGCAGTAGCAGCGATATAAAGGATATATTTGATCCTATAGTCCACTCTGAGAAACTTACACTTTCCATAATGAGCTCCATGAGAATTTGATTAGAGATTGTCAGACTGGGTTCGTTATTTCTGATGAAGGGGTAGGGAAGAAATTAATTAATGGAACAGTTTCTGGAGGCTAGGACTTAAATTCAGTTTACATCATGAGAGAGATTCATTTTGTCTCAAACTATAGCTCAGTGGACATTAATCTATATTACAGTTCCACAGCCAGTGAAAGTAGCAATTTGTGTTTGGGATTAGAAGACTGAAAATATAGCCAGTCAAACAAGAACTAATACAAATATTTTTCAATTTTTGGAAAGTTTTGACTGGATGTTGATTTCCTGAAGATTTCAACTTAAAATAGTAGCTCCAGTTTGGAAAGAAGGTGGATTTTCATGTGTTTTATTTTATAAATCAACTTTAAATATGTCCTGATTCGCTTGAATGCTTGGAGAAAGACACCCTAGGTTACAGAAATGAGAGACTTATGTTGACTGCAAAGGAAGATGAAGCTTATCTCCTATTTTAAACCACTGCATACTAAGATCTCATTCTAACTCTCATGGAAGAAGCATCTCCAGAAGGTCGAAATAGTAATTATAGTAGAATAGTGTTAAAGACATATCAACCCGTATTTTTCATTCCATGTCCCCAAACTGTTAAAATAAAACATACATGCTCTGTTTGAAAATTGCCACAGAGACCAAAATAATGTTTTGTGTTTTCCTTCATGATCTTTCACAACTTTTTTCTATTTTCTCTTGCATTGTATGATTAACTGGAAACCTTGTGCTTCTAAACTGATGAAACACAATTTACTGCAGAGACATTACTTGGAGGATATCCAGTATTGGCCATTTAGGAATGTGTTTTCATTCATTTCAAATAGCAGGCAACCCTTTACGTCATAAGCAATTGTAGTCTACAGTGTTAATGGTGTCTACATTAATGAAGTTCACTTTATGAAAAAGCTACTGGACTGTGATTTATTTTATTTATTAACAGTTTGATAGAGTCTATTTTCATTCATATCTTCAGCAGTGGATAAACAAAGGAGCTATTGATTATATACAGAAAAGTTTCTGACAGCTTCAATTAGAATAATCTTCCTTTGTTCGAATGGCAAATCATATTCCTGGAAAATTTCCTACCTCTTTGGGTTTTGTCTGAAAGTTAATTTATCAGTTGGCATACCACTGGGTCCAAACCTGCTTTTACTGAAGTGAGTGGGAATTTTGCCATTGGCTTCAACAGGAGCAGGTGCATGCCCCTAATGAGGTGTGTAATGGAAACGGTGTACACGCAAAAAACCTGGACACAGTCAGCATGAGAAACACTGGAGAAGAAGAAGGATTTCTCAGAATCCCCGAGTATGTGAACAATGTGCTGTGATGACATTTAAGCATTGACAAGAAAAGTGAAGAGATCACATGGAAGAATAGAACTAGACAAGAAGATATTGTCACACTGGAACAATTCACCTCATACTTAGAACTAAGTTTATAAAAACCTTGAATAGGGAGGGAAAGGGCATCATGATAAATGAGAGCACCTAAGCCACATTAGATCAGCTGATAGCACAGTCATCTTTGCCAAAATCCCTGAAGACCTTGAAGCGCTGATGAGAGAATTAATCATGAAGAGTACAACTTGAGCAATTAGGATAGGAAGAGTTGAGCTGTCCCCAGTGAAATTTGACCCCCAGCTTTCACCCTGTATTGAAATCAAGTACGACCTAAACCTTTGCTGAAGTATGAAAAAAAAAAAAGGCAAAGGAAGTATTTTCACCTCATTATTTCTCATTTCACTCACTGTATCCAATATAGTCTGCTGTGGATAATCTCAGACTGGTATCAAGTGAAATTGCACCAGAGCAGCAAGACACTATGACTTTATCAGCCAGTATTGCATCCACAGTAATTAGCCCTGCTTCTCAGCGGTGAGGAAGGGCATGTTAATGAGGCTGAGTGCAGTGTTGTGCTAATCCTGTGGAACTGATTCTGAGAACCAAGTGAAGCACTTGCTTTGTGCTGGCCTGCTCCGTGGAGAACTATCAGATCCAGTGGTGTTAACTGGGGTGTCTCTGGCATAAGCAAGGTCTAGCACGCGGCGAGGATGATGCATGTGTATCCTGGACAATGTACATGCCAGGGTGCAGCAGGAGAGGTTGTGCTTGAAGGAGGTCCATGGTATCCCAGGGGAAGACTATGTGCACCTTCATGCTGCAATCTTACTGCAAACTATGCGTTTCAGCTTCAGGTGAGATACTTTATGTAGAAGATAGGGGAAAAGGGAGGTGGGGGTTGGTGGTACTCCACTGTTTCTCCCGTTGATCAACACAGTTTATTTCCCAGTAATGATGAAAGGACTAAGCTTGTTTTGACAAAGGGTGCTAATGACTCATGTGGTGACTGCAAGGCCTATGCATGTCCTGAGTCCCTGGCTGTCTGAGGCAAGAATGGGTATTTGAACTGCAAGAGCCAGGCTGTGTCTTGTGTGGAAAAACGGAGGCGTTCTGTGGTCTGGGCTTGGAAGGGTTTTTTCTTACATTTGACAGTGTTTTTTTCTTTTTTTGCCAAATGTTGCTCCGAGTCTGGAAAGAATCGTAGAGAGGCACCTTTGTTGGACATAACTACTGAGTTTCTATCCATTTTGAGTGTTTTTTCTTGGCCGCAAACTGAAGCACAAGTAATGAGGAAAAGAACATCATTAATTATTTGTCCTGATTGGCAGAGTTGAATGGGTGAAGGTAGATGTGGATGTCTTGGGATGCTGCAGCTATCATGGCAGGAAATTTTTTCCAGTTAGATATTCAAATGAGATCTGGGATATGAATGTAATTTGTCTCTAGTTTTATTTTTAGTGATTTCACTTTTCTGGCTTAAGTATTTCGTTCCATTTTATTGTCAAGATTTATTGCCAGCACTACTGTAAAGTGCAGCCAGTTTCAGTCCTCCAACTCCTTCTTCCTAAACTTAATTTTTGTCAATGGAATAGTTTCCTGTAAAACATCTAATTGTTGGCTTGTTGGCAGATTACATCCAACAGTTTTTTTTTAAACTGACTAAGGCCAGCACCAATTAAGTGGCTGGTGCCAAGTCCCTTAGTTGCTGATGGAATAAATGAGAATTTCAGTTGTTTCAGAGCTGACTGCATTTTTGGACAGTGAAAACTAAAGAACATTAAGTTCCTAGATCCTAGCTACAGGATTGGCATTTGTGTTTCTATAGCTCCATCCTTTGACATCTTTAACACAGTTATTGACACAACTTTCCTGTTGGGTAGGAAAAGCTGTTATTGTTATTTTTCAAGTGGGAAACCACAACCCCAAGAAACTATAGCCAAGTTTATATTAGAAAGTACTTCACATGCAAAAGAAGAATGAACCTTTCCTAGAGGGGACAGTAGGTTGTACAGGAGTGCATTTTGTGATGAACTTTTTATTGGGTCTACCAAGAGACAGACTAGACTGAAAAAAGGGAAGTCCATGCTGTATCTTTGCATCTATACTAGGAGATTCTGTTAATCCTTGGAGGAAATCATACTTCTAACTCTCTAGCTAAAATGGCTTGTCCAGGACATGATACAGAGAATGAGGCAGATCTGACGTGAGAATCCCTGGAGGTCAGCCCTTTCCCCCATAGCCCTACTGAACTAGGACTTCCCTTTGCAAAAACAATTACTACAAGCATTTTTCTTGAAAGCAGACTTCCACTGAGTAGTATTTGGGTCCAAAATACTGATAAGAACATTTTTGTCTTCCTCTTCACAAAGACAGCATTTCCAGGACCTTTGTATTTGGATTTCTATCTGTTGACATGTGTTTCTTCTGTACCTATTCTTTGAAAGTAGCAAACACATCACACTGTTATTAAGAGTAGGTTTTAATGAATGTCTTAACTCCAGACACACAGAATTCCTCTGTAATGGACAAAAAAGTCATATACTATAAACTGTACCTTAGGGTGAGATTCAGCTCCTCACCTATGCCTAAAATTTATTGCTCAAGCTTGTGTTTAACGTGAACTTTAAATTATTCTCTACTCTAAAGAAAAAAAAAAAAAAAAAAAAAAAAAAAAAGGGTTTTACTCTAGTTGTGAGTTATATCAAAATATAAATTTTTGCTGGTTATTTTCTTTGTTTATGTACAAAACATCATCTAATTCTTTGATGAAAAGAAATTTTAAGTATTTATTTTCCTTTATATTTACAGAATCACAGAATCACCTAGGTTGGAAGGGACCCTTTAAGATCATCTAGTCCAACCAAAAAAAAAAAAACAAAACCAAAAAAAACCCCACACACCACGCACAACCCACACACACACCACCACCACACCCAACACTAATCCATATCCCCGAGCACCATGTCAACTCCTCTCTTGAATACCTCCAGGGATGGTGCCTCAACCACCTCCCTGCGCAGCCCATTCCAACGCCTGATAACCCTTTCAGTAAAGAAATATTTCCTAATATCTAACCTGAACTTCCCCTGGCGTAACTTGAGGCCATTACCCCTTGTCCTATCATCTGTAACTTGGGAGAAGAGACCGACCCCCGCCTCTCTACAGCCTCCTTTCAGGTACTTGTAGAGAGCGATAAGGTCTCCCCTCAGTCTCCTCTTCCCCAGACTGAACAACCCCAGCTCCCTCAGCCTCTCCTCGTAAGACTTGTATTTATTTATAATATATAATATATTTATTTTATTTATTCTCCCTCCTCCAAAATACAAACATAAAGGTTAAAAAGTAAAGTTTGACTTCCATGTTTCTGAGTTTTAAAAGTCATGATAGAGCCGCCAAGATGGTGACTTATTGGCTGTCAATAAAGTAACTATTGATCATAAACTTTCAAAATTCATCCTTCATATGTGTGTAAAAACATAATATGCTGTGAACTGCCGAATAGAATTAATTACTTTGTCCCCAAGGGAAGAGCAGATAATTACCCAATAACATTTCTATCAAAGCTGTAGTTAAGTCCTGAGTGTTACATGAAGCAAATTCCACACTCCTACAAAATGAATAAACTTGTCAGTACTTTCACACAAATTAAACCTTGTAACATTTCAGTAAAAATCCTATTAGGAATGTCCTCATTTTTTTAATTAATTTGAATTTCTTTAAGGGCAAAGGAAAAATAGATGTTGGAAAGAGTAGGCCTATATTCAGAAATCCTGTGCTCTCCTGTGGATATTTTTAACAGATTGGGTTTATGTTGTTAAGTTAAGGATTCTTTTATCACTTGTTGATCAATATACCTTAAAAGACTTTCATAACACTGATGCCTGTACTAGGATGGTTGAAATATACATTTTGAAAGCAGTATTGTAGTGAGAGGATAATTCATGCTTTGTACTAATTCCCTCCTATCTATTGACATAAATTAGAGCTTCGAGAGATGGAGATGCTTGAAGATCTCATTATTTTATGTACAAGCCTATGCTCAAAGAATAGGGGAGATTTTGCAGCTAATGTTTTGCAGGACATCCAAACTATTTTAGTGAAACTTATGCTACCTTCCAGAATTCCGTTGAGACTACTTCTGCCAATGAACAAATGCTGCACTGGGAATCATTTGTGCAAAGCCTATTCTCTGTTTTAGAATGCAGGACTTTCTATTGGAAGAGGTTGAATTATTTATTGGAAATAAACTACCCAGCAAATGTAGCTTTTTTGCCTTGTTTGCAAGTTAAGATCTGATTCTGGATTCCATGAATGTATTTGTATTTGTTACTCAGAAGTCTTTTCTGATAAAATGAAACATTCTGCTGCACAAACTATCTACTGCCTGTTTGTGGTATGGGACCAGTCACCTCCATAGCACATGGAATGATTACTGCCTTAACTATAACTCAGCGAACAGGGGTGTAAATGCACTTCCTAATGCAGCTACTTCAATGTGTCTAAATTATGGGAAGTCAGACCCTTTGTCAAGAAAAGGAAACTTCACTCACAACCTCACAATATGACCTTTCCTTTAAGTGCTTTAATGAACAATGAAATCACTAACAATGCAAACATCTGAAGTGGTATTCGTTTGACATTTGAATGACCACCTCAGGAATAGGTTATAAGGACACTTCTTTTGTCTTGACTAATGCAGATTTTCTCAGCTACACCTTCCCACCACTGCCTCAGCTGGTGAAGCTTTGTGGTGAACAGGCTGAAAATGCATCTAAAGGGGAACAGGACAAACTGGCCTATTTGTTTACTGCAGCTGCAAGAGTGATGTGTTATTTCCCCGTCCTTCTCCCTGTTGTCCTTACTTCTGGCTCTGGAGCCTCACCTGTGCCCTATGCATCCTTCCCTTCCTGCTCCCCAGCTTGCACTAACACTGGCACCTACTGGACCCTTCAATGAAATGAACTCACAAAGCCCCCACAAAACTATTGTTTTTCTTTGGCTGACTTAATTTGCTGCTTAGTTGCTGAGTTGCATCAGTGCTTACAAGAGTCCGTTGAGTGCCAGTGCTGGTGCAAGAATAAGAAGAGTATGACCTCCCCTTTTAGGGGAGCTCCATAATATGAATGTTTACTTAACATATTTGTCTGAATAGTGAACTTAAATGTGTATGCAATGAGAGTATCCTCCATCACACACCTAACAAGGAAGATGACTAAATAAATGATTGCCCATGCAAGTGGTACCTTCTGAGAAGCAGAAACTACTAGAAATAACATTCATGGGGAAAATGGCTGTACTCATAAGCAGGCTTAATTTCCAGTTTTCAGAACCTTCTTCCTTCCTGAACCAGAGGACTCTAAGCACCCTGGAAAGGGCCTTTCAATCTCTCTGGGTCATGGAAATTGTGTCCTTTACAGATTCAGAAAGTGACCTTGGGAAGTTAAGATGTGAGGGGACCAAGGACACTAGGAGTGCGCAGGAATCTCAGACTCCTGGGATGGATAGACATTATGGATATTGCAGACTTCTAAATGGGGACTACAGTTTCTCACGGTCAATTGCCTACCTTCCTTTAAGAGGAAAGAAGGAAGTGCGAGGACAACTCTGAGACTCTGATCACCGAAATGCTCTGAAACTTTCAACACTGATGCAGTTCCAGGGAGAAGTGGATTTTATTAGTTATATATATTGCCTAGAGCAAAGAAGTGCAGCAAATTCTTTGGACTTTCACAAACCCATTTACTGTGGCATTGGCTTGTACAATATCTGGGAAAAATATTGGAGTTGGAATTAGGGTCTCAGGACTTGGGAGGTTTCCTGTTTAAGAGTTATGAAACTGTCAGGAGAAAAACACAAGCTGAGGAAAACAGAGCATGGGAGAATGAGTAGATCAGAAGGATATTTCTAGAATATCTTTTGCAGGTCGGTGGGAACAAGCTCTGCTTTTGCTCCAACATGATTGTAAGCTTTGAGGATGTGGCTAGTCCAGTGCTGAAGCCAAGCAAATACATTCTGCTATGAAAAAAGACAGTAGCAGCAGCAGCTGTCTTGGACTACAGACAGCATGAGCTCATATCTGTTCTCAAAGGACTGCAGAACAGGACCACGGGAGCAGTAACAGTGTCTCTATGGTGTAAGCAGAGACTGACAGCTGAATGTGCTTTCCTGTGTGTATACTGGAAAGACGAACTCTCATGTTGGAAGGAGAAAGAGGATCTGGGAGATGAAGATTGGCCCAGTATTTTGAGAGCTTAGAGAAGCTGGAGGAAGAGAACATCTTTTTGGTCCTCTGGACTTGACTCCTATCCTAGAGTAGAATTATTTTTCTGTGCATGCAGTTTTGGTGCAGAAAGCTCCAGAAGAATGAGAAAGGTCTAGGAGCTATTTCCATTGCCTGGATCAGAAGCAGGGATGTGCTGTTAAAATAAGAATGGTGGGTTCTGGGATGGTTTAGGGGAAGGAAGGAAGCCAGCAAAGGATGTGTTCTTGCTTTCATTCTTCTCTTCTGGGTGCAATGCCACTGCCTGCCCAGGTGAACATGGATGGTTCCTGGGAGAAGAAAAGGCAGAGACTGAAGAAATTTGGCGGAAGCAATTTTCACAGCCAGTTCAGGAACCGAACTGCCTCCAGTACAGTTCTGCAGTGAGATTGTGTTGTGCAGCCACTCTAACGTGACAGAATATGAGAAAAGAGCTGTTTATAGAAAAGTATTCTTTTCCTATGGTCATCTTGGCAGGTATTTCTTCTGGGGGTTAGTAAATGTTTAGCCATAATATATAGTAGAGTAACATAACCTAATATAAGAGTATTGAGTTTTGTGACACCGGATATGTTTTAGACATCCAAATCTTAGATGGATTTGAGAAGGGAAACAAATAGTCAAACAGACATATCCTCTGAAAGCTGCAGCAATGGTCAGATGTTGTAGAGTGCAGCATTATTCTCAGACCACTGTTTGGTCCAAGCTCAACCAAGAGTATATGGGACAGTTACTTTTGGCTGGGATTTTTGGCAGTGTGGTACTTGTTTACTCAGTAGTACAGCTACAGCTAGGAAGATTGAAAGCATCTTTAGGCAACAAAACATATTGTTTAGGAATTTTATGCTTCCCAGATGGAATGGTGGATATTGAGCAAGCAGATTTTGGTGGCCTCCCTCTGTTCTCTCTCAGGATATTTGTATACAGCAGATTACAGTCAAATATCATGTGAGAGATCTTTGTAGCCAGGATCTGCAAGCCAGGAATGTGTGGACGTGAGGGTCTTTAAGGGAATAAGGAAGGAAATAATTCCATGTTGAAGGAGAAGATTTGGAATCAGACAAGCTTGCAAAAAGCTTGAAGACAAAAACAAGGGCATTTTTCTCTGCTGTATCTGAAGGGTATAATGGAAAGTATTACAGAGGGGACATTAAAGAACACACCATTTTGTGAGACCCACTAGGTCAGAGGGACCAAGCCACTGATCTTCAAAAGTGGGGAAGAATTTGATAAACTGAGCTTTAGCTAAACATGAAGAGAATTTCCTTCCTCGTCTCAGAGCTCTGATCAACATTGCTGTTCCACTGACAGGACAGGATCATTTGTCTCCATGATAAACAAAGACTGTGCTGGTATGCTGAGGACACTTTAGGACTACTACAGAATGTGTTTTAGGAGTAAACTAACTCAATTTTCTGAAACCATTTCTTGCAGTACCACAGGACTGATAGAGAGGGCCAGGACTCCTGTGGATGACTGACAGAGACTCCTGCAGTTGTGTTGTTGGTGAAGGATGCAACTTCCCTTGGGGCCAACAGTTGACAACAGAATTACGTTTTCAGGTTTATTGAGCACCTCTGTATGGTTTTCAATTATGTCTTTGGTAGTGGCATCTTTCTTGAGTTTCTATTACAATGTAATAACAGTTGATGTGACTTAGAAGCACTTTTTTTTAAACACAATTATGCACTCTGTTTCAACTGTCATTTGGAAAATCTCTACCTTATTCTTAACTAATAAATGAATTCAACAAAATTGTTATTTTTATTGACCAGTTTACAAATGGGAAATATGAGTGTTCCTGGCCGTACAGTGGAGAGCATAAAAAAATGCCATCAGCCTCACGTGATCATTCCTACTGTATAAATAATATTATGATAAATTCACTGGGTGTGTTATCTCTAATGAATAATTCAACCAGCTGCAGCTATAATGAAGAATGCAGTGGAAACTCATCTACTGAACATGTATTTTGGGGTGTCTATTACAACACCCTAGGCAAAATTTTACCAATCAGGTTTTATTCCTCAAGGCTTTCTTTCATGTCATAGAATCTTCTGTATTTATTGATATATGGGGAAGATGGAAATGGAATCGGTTGATTTTTTTTTTCTCAATGTACATTACCCTGCTTCATTTACGTTGATAGTGCAGCATTGTGAAGAATGATACACTTGAAATATTAAACATTTTGCTAGATCCCTGATCTTGCAGTCCCTTTTCTGCTGAACTAATTCACTTTGATGTCCATGTAATTTTTGCACACAAGATAATTACATGATCAGGCGCTAAATTTTTAACAATTTGTTATACCAATAACAGAAGAACCGCACTGAGATAATTGACTTTGACTTCTCATACATGTGCACCTCTTTATCTGACCATGTATAGCATCCAAGATAGTTAAATCTGTTCCCTTGCAATAGCAACATGAAGGACTGATACTTGAGTGGATGCTGGAAGCAAAGTGATTACAGCACCAAACATGAGCTGTGAGTCAGTTGATAACATACAACCTATGATAAGAAAGGCATGCTAGTCTTAAAAATTATTTATATTTGGAATATGCTTATAATATTCTAGTGGAGGCAAGGTTTGTAGGGAGATATAATTGGGAATCAGTTGGGCTAATAAATGAAATACCGAAATGAATTTTAATTAGATTAGAAAAACATTCCAGAGCAGTCATTGTATAAAAGGGGAAAATGAATAAATACACATCTCCACTGCTGTTTTTTACAATATTAGGTTGATAATGGAGATTAAGTAGCTATTAGTATCTGAGTAGTAGACTGCTTCTGCTGCACAAAGGTTAATATAACATTACCCATGTCTGAAGGTGGCCCTTTGGGACCATGGCCGTGGTAAATTTTAATACAAATTAGGATCCCAAGTTATGTTGGGAGTGTCCAATTTTTCCAGAAAAAAAAGTCTATGCTGAAAAATGATGGAGAGCAAAAAACTGAGAGCTGATTTTCTTTGCTAGTACCATGGAAAGGTTACAAAGTCCACTCCTGCTCATAATGACATTCCAAAGCAGTGTAGAAAACAGGTACTGGCTTCAGCTGTCAATCACTGTTTAGAAATGTCACCAATAATTTGTACTCTGGAAGTGCTCAATGTGCGGACCCCTGGCTCTAATTGGATCCACTGATTTCAGCTAAATCTCGTCCTGTCAGCAGCTCAGCAGTAGGTAGGATATTGAAGCTCTAATGTATCCAGTAATAACTTTAAATTGCCAACTTGGATTATTTTAATTTTTTTTTTGCCAGTACAAATAGTTGTGCTTTCCTGGGGAAAAAATATCTTGAATTAGTTCTTAAATAACTATGCTAAATTACTGACCAAACAGGTGGGACATACGCATTTTATATATGTGTGTGTGTGTATCTGTACAGTTCCTTCAGTAGAGAAAAAGAAAATCAGGAGAGAATGATATCCAGATAAGTTGGATTAGAGGGACATGATTTCATACTTTGGTCTAGCAAGTCTTCCATTTTTATGGAAGAAACCCTTTTTTTCTGAGGAATAGGAATGAAGAAGCCAGAAATCTGTACAGCAACCTCCTATATTGTTTCAGTAGCTGTTTTTGTAGGGGCAGTGCTGCTGTTTCAAATCCTGAGTTCTTACCCTGGTTGTTCAAGGAAATGAGGTGTATGTAACAGTGCCACCCACCTGTGTCCATCTATCTGTCCATCTGCCATCTCATGTCTTCCTTCAGGAATTTTAGAAGCTGTGATGAAAGTTTAGCAAATTTGACAAAGGATTAAGCACATACAAATGTTAATGTTTACCAATGTGTAAAGATCCCATTCAGGAGAGATATTTCTCCTGAAATAGAGCAGGCAGTCCCCACCGTCCTGGTCAGCCTGCTCACAGCTATGCCATGGCAGTGAGAAACCCATCCTGCCTGCCCAGGCTGCTGGCCACAGAGGTGGTGACATCGAATGAGTATGAAGCCCTGCACCACCAATCGCTCCATCCCCTGCTTGGTGGCAAGGTCTGACAAAGGCCCCCTTAGTGATAAGAGGAAATACCTCAAGCTGTTGTAGAGGGGGTGACAAAGGCAAATCCCCACTTTGTGAGGCAAGGATGGAGAGACCCAGCAGCATTGTAGGGGGCAGAGAGGATGAGGAAAGCTTCTGGAGGCACTAGGGGGCTCGGCGGGTGCTGGGACATGGAAGGCAGCTCTAGCTAATGCGGGGACATGGTATGGAAGTATTGGGAGCTACTACGCTAGTGGTTGGGGCTGCAACATGTGGGGAAGGTTTAGTGACTAATGTGGGGACACGGTATGGAAGTACTGGGAGCTACTACACTAGTGGTTGGGGCTGCAACATGTGGGGAAGGTTTAGTGACTTGCAGGTGCAGTTTTGGAAAAAACATAGAATTAGTGGTGATGATGGAGAACACAGGATATATATGCAAAGACAGCAAGCCTTCACTAGCTCTGCAACACATGGAACAGTTGGGTTTGTTTTGGTTTCTTTTGGACCTGACTCATTTCTTCCTTGATGTGTCTCTGCTGAAATGACACTGCCTTAATACATAAGGCAGCAGAGCTGTCACTCAGATGCAGCATGAATACTTGCAAGAACACCTGAAAGCATGTTATTGTGAATCTTTCTCTAGGTGTAAAGGTGTTTCTCTAAAGTAAAAGGTGTTTTTCACAAATATGATGCATCTTTTTATTATCCGACTACATAAGCGTATAATGTGTATCATAAGGCTGACTAAAGTTTACACAACCCATAACTAAAGTATCATCATGGCTTCCTTGTCCTAGGAGATGAACGTATATATCCAAAATATATTCTCTGTCTGAAGACATCTCAGATATTTTTGCCCCAGTTAGTATGCGTTCATAATAAAATCAATGAACTAGAACTAAGAACAACTTTTAAGGCGTTGACTTTTCCTTTGATAGATTATGAACCTTATTCTGTATTGCATATGGATAGTCATTTGCATGGTCATTCTGACCAATTGTATTTCTCCACCCTGTTCTCTCTTTGTGCTGTTAAAACAATGGTAATAATTGTAAAGCAATAGAAAATCCTGCCTTGTATTTATAATTCCAGTTTTTCTAGTTTAAAATTTTCTGGTTTAAAATATTTCCATGACAAGCTATAGCTTTGCTTGATATTTATCTCATTATTAAGATTTGGGTTTCTGATATTCTTATGGGGTATTCTTTTCCTTTAGTCTAGATCCAGCTACACCTTCATTTACTATCAATATTTGTTCTCCCTTCTGAATATTTGCTATATTCAAATTCCAATACACATAATTTGGTCTGAAATAGTCTGAATTTGGTCATCTCTGGCCATATTGAAGAATATCTCTTTGATAGGATTTTAAAAAAGAGATAAGCATCTGTTTCCTAAGCACTGGAAAAGCAGAAGGAACCTTTTGTACGTACTTGGCTGTCTGAGCTCTCCTGAACTGATTGTTTGAATATATCTGTGATTCAGTTGTACTCCTAATAGCAGGCTAAGACACTGAGAGCCCAGGATAGAATCTTTCAATTATTGCTTCATGCCAAATACATGAATATTAAACATATATCACATTCCCTATGTCATAATTTACCCAGATTTTAATGTGACTTCATTCAGACTCTCAACTCCTTCAGCTTGTTTTCTCTCAGTTCCCTTTGATTTGCCCACATCCTCCTGTTGCTGAAGTATCCAAAAGAGAGGAGAAGAAAGCGATTGCAGAAGCAAGATAAACTTGGAATGTAGGAAGCTGCGGTTGAATTATTTTATGTGTAAGCTGGGTTGGAAACTGCAAGCACAGTACAGAAAGTATATATTCAGATTTTGGCTTGCAAGAAAAGGAAGCAACTCATATGAAAAATGACCACAAAAGGAAATGGGTAGCTGAAGAACAGGGGGATGTAAGCCTGCCACCTGCCTCCTTTGGAACGAAGTAGCTGGTGTATGCATGTTTTGCTTGGATTCGTTTCAGTCCAGCTTTCTAAACTTCTGCTTTCCTTAATCCTGGCTCCTTTCATGGTGGGATGTCCCCAAAGATCCATTACTATTTTGCTTCAGGTAAGTTACTTCATACTGCTGCATCAGCCAGAGCTGCACTCCTGTGAGCAAACGTTGCATAAATTATGAAGAGGGGAAAGGAGAAGGAGAAAAAGAATCCATTAGCAACACTTAGATTGTAAGTGTATGATAACTATTTTAATAACTGTACATTTGTCTTAAGGATCAAAGACTCCAAAGGCAAGTATGTGGATTTGCAGCTTGTTTTCATTGCTTTGTATATCTGTAAGTGGAGAAACAAAAATAAATATAGATAACACTAAATGGAATGAGTGACTGGAAAGCTAAACTCCTTAGCTCCTTTGAGGGATTTTATCCAGCTAGCAAAGTTTTGCAGTAAGATATGCAATAAATGGTAAATAAATAGTATTATTTAATTAGCTAATTTGTTATGTAAATGTTGATAAATTAGTTAATGGGATGGATTCCTTCCCTGTAGAGGGCTGCTTTGAAAAGGACATTTTTTGGAGGAAAGGAGAGATTGCAGCATAAGGTGCTCGCAGGTTACCTTGTGCTTTTGCTGGAGTTACAGAGGACAGCTAACATGACAGCAGCGCTGGCTGTGGGAAGAACAAACAAGGAGCAGTTTTATCTGAAGCTGTGCTCTGCTGCTGCTGTTGGTCCTCCCATTGACTTACCCTAGTAGGAAATTGAAGGAAAATGGGAAGGGAAAGTGGAGACAAAGGCGTGCACAAGATGTATGCACGTAGCCTCTCACTGAGGGCATGACAGGATTTGGGAAGTGCTAAAATATGTCAAGAATTGCATGTTGTGAGGGTACAACAAGGTTCTTCAAATCAGAGAGGTCAGACACCATCCCCGACAGCATTCTCCTGGAGAAGCTGGCAAATCATGGCATAGACAAGTGTACTCTTCACTGGGTAAAAAACTGGCTGGATGGCCATGCCCAGAGAGTTGTAATTAATGGGGTGAAATCCAGTTGGCGACTGGTCACCAATGGTGTCTCTCAGGGCTCAGTTTTGGGGCCAGTCTTGTTTAATATCTTTATTGATGATCTGGATAAGGGGATTGAGTGCACCCTCAGTAAATTTGCAGATGACACCAAACTAGGTGGGAGTGTTGATCTGCTTGAGGGTCGGCAGGCTCTACAGAGGGACTTGGACAGGTTGGATCGATGGGCCAAGGCCAATGAGATGAGGTTTAATAGGGCCAAGTGCCGGGTCCTGCATTTCGGTCACAACAACCCCAGGCAATGCTACAGGCTTGGGCAAGAGTGGCTGGAAAGCTGCCCAGCAGAAAGGACCTGGGGGTATTAGTGGACAGCCGGCTTAACATGAGCCAGCAGTGTGCCCAGGTGGCCAAGAAGGCCAACAGCATCCTGGCCTGTATCAGGAATAGCATGGCCAGCAGGAGTAAGGAAGTGATGGTGCCTCTGTACTCGGCGCTGGTGAGGCCTCACCTTGAGTACTGTGTTCAGTTCTGGGCCCCTCACTACAGGAAGGACATTGAGCTGCTGGAGCGTGTCCAGAGGAGAGCCAGCAAGCTGGTGAGGGGTCTAGAGAGCAAGTCATATGAGGAGAGGCTGAGGGAACTGGGCATGTTTAGTTTGGAGAAGAGGAGGCTGAGGGGGGACCTCATTGCCCTCTACAACTACCTGAAAGGAGGGTGTAGAGAGGTGGGCGTTGGCCTCTTCTCCCAAGGGAATAACGACAGGACCAGAGGAAATGGTCTGAAGCTGTGGCAGGGGAGGTTTAGATTAGATATTAGGAAGAATTACTTTACTGAGAGAGTGGTCGGGCACCGGAACAGCCTGCCCAGGGAAGTGGTGGAGTTGCCATCCCTGGAGGTATTTAAGAAATGTGTAGACATGGGACTTCAGGGCATGCTCTAGTGCCCGAGATTTTTCATTTGTGTCTGTTTGTGGATGGGGTGGTGTGTGGTTGTGGGTGTTTGTTTTGTGTGGGGTTTTTTTGTTTTGTTTTGGTTTGGTTTTGGTGGTTTTTTGGTTTTTTTTTTTGTTTTTTTTTTGTGGTTGGACTCAATGATCTCAAAGGTCCCTTCCAACCAAGAAGATTCTGTGATTCTTTGAATACAAAATGCTCCCCTGGCCATGGTCGAGGTCTTGGCTGGGAGCTTTTCCAGTTGGGGAACCAGGACAGGGAGGTAAGGCTAAAGGCAAGATCCTATTACAGCTGTGACAGAACACCAAACCAAAACAGCAGCTAGGACTATGTGAATGACGACTCCTGTATCTGTAGTCTGAATGTCTCTGTATTTGAGGATCATAAAAATGTCTGAGTTGATTTCTTCTTCTATGCTATAGCAAAAGTTCCATTTTAGAGAAAAATATTCTGCAGGTGCCTCATCCAAAATGCAAGTCTTAAAAGTGAAAAGCTAGGCCAACACTGCAACAGATGAATGTTTGGGAAGTATTAACTGGAACATTCACTACTAATTTTTCTAGGGTCATATTTTCAGCACTGAGTTCTGTTCTTGCAGATAAAATTTCATGTCTGTAAATGTTTACAAACAAATTTTTCATATAAGCAGTCATGGTGTTTTCATTGAGGTTTTAGAAGATAAATACTAATATTTACAACTGCAAATCAAAGGTCAAAGCTAGAAGTACCTTTACTAGACTTTCCGGTCTACATCGTTTTTGCAAAAAGTTAAACTCTAGGACATTTGCTTGCCGCATTTAAGTAGTGACAGAAATTCTCATTATTTTCAAAGCAACAAGGGCAGGAAAGAGCCCATACATTATTTTCTGACTAAAACTAGCAATTATTTGAATATAAGATCTAAGTCTGACAAAAATTAAAACATTTTCATGAAGAGATATTTCTCGAATACATATTTTTTTGCAAGATTTTTGGCTTGCAAGCCTGCCACAAAAGACTTGTACTAACTTTACCTTGGTGTTCTTCCTTTCAAGCTTATTTGCAGGGACTCAGCTATTCTTTGACAATGATTGATCCAAGATTTTTCAGTGTCCCTCATACACAGAGGAAAAATTACTGCTCTGTCTCTCCTATGTATACATCTTTTTCACTGAGGGATAGTTGTCTACCTCTCTTTTATATACATCCCATGCCGCTGTGGCACCATTTGTACCTGATGGTGAATAAACAAGCATGGCAGGAACAGTGGTTTTGAATAGTTGGTTGCTCAGTAAAGCTCTCTGTAACTGTGGATACTGTGATAATTTTTTGCCCTGCATTCTGAGTCCCCACCAGAGGCTGGCACCCTCAGCAAGTGGTGTGAGTAAATTCACTATACTGAGTGCAGAGCTGTGTGCTTTGTGTGCCTTTTCTCTCCTTTTAACTCTTTTGTAATGTGGACTACATTTCTCCTACGTCTTATGCCCTAAAGCTGAAGATTTTTCTGCCATTCAAACCATTTCAAAGCCCCGAACTTTTTCTCCAGGGCAGCCGGCCATGTGTGCAAGCTGTGCCGCGGAGAGGGCTTAGCTATTCTTGCTCTCCCTCCTTGCCCAGCTGCTTTGGCTGGGACTTTTCTCTGCCCTCCTGCCAGACGTTTTTACCTGTGGACCACAAGCAGTTCTCTGCTTCTGCAGCATTCACCTGCCACTACTTGAGTTCACAAATGGCTACTCAAGCCTTAGAAAAACCTGGTGGTTGCTGAGTATTAATTCAAATGTTTGCAAGTAGTTGGCAATTAGCAATAACCTGCCTACCCCCGCCCGTCCAAAGACAATGAGAACTAGCACTCCTTTTGCTTGATTATGATTTCTAAGAAAGGAGGGCTAAAAAGTGTCTGAGCTGTTCCCTCCCTCTCCCTCACCCAGCTGGCTCTATAATCATCAGCCCTTTCCACTCAGCCTGTAAAATAGCAGCTAGCTGAAGAATAGAGGTTGAAAAATGCCAGTCACTTTCATAACCATATGGTAAACACATTCCTTGGGTAGCTGTGAAGGGCTGTGATGTTGCCACACATCTGTGTTTTTTTCTGTTATAATGTGGACAACCCCAGGTACAAATTTAGCTTAAGCTATAAGCAGGTTTGAGCATTTTCTCTGTCTCAGGTCTCACCGTCCAGTAGGAGAGCACAGCTGTATCCCTACTTGTAAAGCAGTGTTGCAAGTCCTGGCAGAAAGGAGGTGAGACTGATCTAAGAAAAGATTCTGATATTCTGGCTGTAGAAGGAGCCATCACAATTTTTTTCCTTTTTACTGTCCGTTTACTGTTAAGTAATACACAGTATAGTATATACAGTAAGAAAAACAATGCATAAAATGAGGCCTGAAAGGAAAAGTCTTCTCCACCTCACTCCCTGCTGGACACTTACTCCTGCTCCTTGCCTCTTGTTGACACTAGCACCTGTGTGGTGACAAGGTGAGAGGGATCAACTCACTGAGCCAAGAGACAAACCTGCAAACAAAAGGTAGTTTTTGGGATAGTTACACACTTGTTGGGATGGGTGCATGGGATGGGGCAGGAACACAAGGGACAAGGGACAAGTGCTGGGACCTTACCCTGGCCCCTCACATGGGTCATGAGAAGCTGGTGATTAGACATGAGAAGCAGGCAGTCTGCTGAGAGGCATGGTATTTATTAAGTCACCTTCTGTATTCAGTGACCTTGCAGTCATCAATTAGTTATCACGTAGCTGACACGTTTCAGATGAGGTGTTTTCCAGAAGAGTATATTTATCCTTATGGGGGCATTCAAAGCTAGTGTAATTAGTAAACAAAATGTTTACTTGACTTGAACAGAAGCAATAGGCTGATTGTTGTATTGTTTTTTTAAAAAAGGTATGAATGATCTACTTTAAAGTAGAAAATTATATTGTTGTGGTTAAACCATTGACACTACTTGCAACTGGGGGAAGAAAAAATACTTGCCTATCCCTTACCCTGAACTAAACACTTGAGGTTTTGGCAAAGTCAGTGGTTAGCTGGAAGCACGGAGATACATATGCAGAGATTCTCACGCTGAACTGTGCAGCATACGTGGTTTGAGAGGTTTCAGGGAAAAAAAACTTTCAAAATTCTTTCTGGTTAAACATGACTAACAATGAGGTAATGGTGGCTCAGAAACATGTTGTAGTTAAGGTTGCACTCTAGAGACTGTGGTTAGCTTCCCAGGCTCTGCAATTGGGCCAAGAAAAGTAATTACAGTGATTAATAATAATGTTTGATTTGCCAGTCACACAGTCCATTCCTCAGAGCTGGTTGGTCTGGAGGAGGGGGAGGTAAATTGTAGGAAGGAAATTAGAGCAACAAAGTACAGTTCTTGAAATGTATAATCCAAACACTGCTGGAGCCAGCTCAGCCTGGCATCAGCTATTTTTATACAGCTGTATACTACGGCTATGATTTTGTGCTGTACAGCAGGAGTTAATTTATGTATCTCTATATTACTGCTATGGATGTGTGCAGTACAGTATGGGATAATTCACGCACTGTACACTACAGCTGTGGTATTGTGCTGTACAGAAGAGGCTGTTTCGTGTAACTGAACACCACACAGATGATGCTGTGCTTTGTAGACAAGCTATTTTGTAGGTTTGGACACTACAGCAAGGATAACATTTTCAATTTCTGAGGATGAATAACTATGAGTACCTCACCTTTCTGATGGGAATTTACTGTGAATGCTGCAGTAGCCAGCTATGTGTAGCAGGGCTCAAAAAGGGAGTTTTGGCTGTGAAAATAATCATAAAAACCTTAATAATGTCCTATGGTGTGTTTCCTGCCCTTGCTTTTGGGTGTGACTGGGGGGAAGGTGGGATGGGCAGGAGAAAGCAGTGGTGCCACCAGGGACTGCTGTGGCAGAGCTGGGGGGAAAAGGCAAAAACCAATCCCTTGGCAAAGTTGGACTTTCTGATTACAGGAGTCCTTGGTGGCACCACAATGAAGAGGAGTTGCCATGGAAACCATTGCAAAAGATTAAGCATATCAAGGAAACCTGATTGTGAGAGAATGGGTGGAAATAAGAGAATTAAATTAATGTAGAAACGATGTTTTTGTTTCATTCCACAAGTCATGGTAGAAACCTTTACATTCACAAACATCCAATTAAGAGAGAAGTTATAGTGAAATCTGCAAGCCCTGTTTCAGAGGAGCATGATTGCTCTATAATTAAAGGAAAATAAATAGTGTTTTACTATCCAAAATGAAAATCCAGTGGTGCAGACTCTGTTATTCTTCATTTTCCCACTGTAGAATCTGCCGGGTTTTTTTGACATTTTGAGGCAGACGGGCCACAGTGACCCCCTGGGATGTACTCACAGGTGCAGTGGCTTCCAGCCATGGAGTGGCCAAATGAATTTCAGATATTTGAGGGAGGAAGGGAACACTTAACTCCTCATTCGCTTTTGTCACATGCTGGCCAGGCTCCTGGACCAGCGAAGCCGTGCTCATTTGCAAGTTAGAACAGAATGGCAAAGGTCAGCAGTTTATTCTGCCTGTGCTGGGCACTGCCTACACTAGTCCTTGGCATAAAGCAAAGCAGGCTTCAGGCTCTTTTATTGTGCTGAGAAATAACTAACACAGCTGGCTTAGCCAACTGGGAAGAAGGTGGTCATAGAGTTCATAACCACTCCTCCCACTCCTGGTAACACCCCAGGGACAAGCAGGGCCTTGGCATCTGGGCCCTACAAAGGGGACTAAAGCCAAGTAACCGGTTAAAGCTTTTATGCAGTGCCAGAAAAACACAGAGTATCACGGATAGACTGGAGAATCCAACCCACTGACTCTTGTCCTTGCACCAGCACTTTGATGTTCCACCATCAGCAAGGGATTTGCCTCTTAAAGACAGGCTTCTGGCCTAGTATGAAGTTAATGACACTGGTTTCACCCTGCTGTTAAGGGAACATTTCTGGGAAAAGTGGAGACCATGCTTCATTAAACCCCATGTCAAGATAAAACAATGAAGTGTTTTGCAATAACAAAAGACACCTCAAGAATGACAGAGTAAGTGTATGCAGAGGTTCTTTCTTGGTTTGGAATAGATGCCTTGGAGAGGCTGTGTCATTAGGGCTGTCTTGCTCAGCTCGGAGTCTCTGAAATAATGACACTGGAACATCTGAAGAACACAACTCCTCCATATCCTCCTTGGACTGGGTCGTATCCATGCATCTGTATAGCTGGCCAAAGCCAGGGATCTGAGGTTTTGTGCAGCAGATCTTCATTCACTGAGAGCACCTGTCCATTGACCAGTCACAGTCCAGTTTTATGTAGAGTTCCAATTGCTCAAGCAGTGCTAATTTTAAATTAAGATGCCTAGGGAGATAACAGAACCATTAAGTTATCTTGCCATGAATCAGGAAACACAGAACTGCACATTTTTTTTAATTGAACCTACGTGATGATCAGTGCCTGCCTTTTCCATTTGCTTAAGGCAATGCCTGAGGTGACAGAAACTCACACCAGAGAAGACAAACACAGTCCTTCCTGATTAATTTTTATTACTGAACCCCAAAACTTTCATCCAGAAAAAGTGTCCTGCACTGCACTAACCTCTGTGTCTTCATGAAAAAAGGCCTAAACCACTGCCATGAATAGTTTGTGGTATCGATGCCATACCAGCAGGTGGTAAGTGATTAAACTTCATGAGTGTGTCACTGAATGACAGAAGAGTGTTGGTTGTTCCACATCAGGTCCAAAAGATCGCGTGTTGAAGATGGCTTTGACACTGCAGCTGGCTTCTTTTCATTTACAACTGTCACATAAAAACTATGACACTGGGCAATATTTGTCTTGATTTTGCAAGGTTCCAGACCTGATTACTGCATGGTGTTTTCCCTAAGATACCTCTGAGGGCCCTTTGGAAACTTGAGTTGGTGCAGATGATTGTTTTAGATGCTGTGAGTAGAAATGCCCTGATACCGGGGTGATGAATGGAGAATAAAACCCCAGATAAAGAAAATAACTGCACCAGCAGACACAAACAGCTGTACCGGTTTCCTGTTTGCATCTGGCTTCAAGTCAAGCTGCTGAGATAGCTCTCTAAAGTCCTGCATGGCTGGAGTCCTGCTCTGCTGTGACTGTCTCAGCCTTGTGGTAACAATTTTGCAGTGATATTAAAAGCCAACTGAGATATCTGTGCTCATATGTTGTTGCTGGGGGCAGCCAGGCAGGGTGGAGCTCTCATGGTCTCATCTTCTGTGTTCAACAAGAACAAACAAGATGTTTTCAGGATCTGGCATCTAATTCAGCTTTCCTCTCAGGCTTTGCCAGAAGGGGCTTGGCATTTAGTTTGTTGTCTTGGTGGGTTTATATGCTGGCACTGATCAATAGCACGACACGTAGTGTTTGTTACTACTGCACATGGATTCTGAGTCTTGTACAGATCAGGAAATAAATAGAGTACAATGAAATGAGTCCATAAAAGCTTGCTTTCTTTTTCATTCTAGCAGACAAGGGAAATGTATGGAAAAGAAGAGAAAACACTTTCAGCTCTTGTAATTATTTAAGGTTATATCTCAATGTGAATCTCTGTTAAGAATATACAGTGCTGTAGTTTTTTCTTTCTTCTGCCTTTCCCACACTGTTGTGCTGTACGCTTTATTATTGCCATCACAATCTGCTCTCTGTCCAATATGATTGCTATCCCCAAAGGTTTATTCTACATAGCAAACATCCTGTAATAGTGACCTACTCTAATAACAGGAAATTTATTTTTAAACTGCATAATGCCTGCTCCATATTAATCTGTTTCTTTTCCAAAAAAGAGTTTGACATGAAAATCTACTAATGTTGTCCAAAGCCTGATTGGTTTCCACAAAATTTCATATCTTTTGATGCCCACAGTGTTCATTAATTTGAGGTAGCAACCAGGCATTTTTTCTTTCCTGTTCTGGTCAATAAATGCTAAATAATAAATATCAGCAAACAATAGCAAATCAGTCAAACATCAAAGGTCAATGCTTATCAGTCACAATGTTTTTGGAAGAAACTTTATTCTCTTCATCTCAACCAGTAGCTGCAGAAATAAGTTAACTCTTGATGTGCATAGATCAATTAAAATGGTCTAAAATGGCTTGTGATTCTCACTATTCTGGTGTTCTAGAATGGGCTATTTTTTTCCTAAGTACATGCCTCTTCCCTCCTTCTTTACCTAGCCTTGCCTTTGTGGTATCACTCTGGGGTCAATGACACTGTTATCCAGTGGGCGATAAGACATCAGTGTTGATTTTTCTGTCTGTAAGTGATTTTCTTGGGAAGCAAGAAAACCCATCATGTCAGATGCTTCTTCAAAGGGCCCAGTAAGTTTGCATTCACATCTGCTGGAATATCTTGGTTTTGCTAACACAAAGAACTAATGCGTCTTAGACCATATTTTAATACCCTTAAGCCTGAAGGGTCACATTATCAAATCTCTGTTCTATCGAAGTATTTTCAGTTGTATCTTTTTTGACTCCCTTTAAACATGATTTGACAGTATTTCTTCCAGATCCATTTTATATTCTGTATTGCCTGCTTCAAGGATATCGTATGCATCTTTATCTTAATGAGGTTGAGTTCTTTATCTACTACCAGGCTATTTTCTCCCAGATAAATCATCATGTCTGCTTCTGTCAACGCATCTAAAGTAATGCACAGATGAGAACACAAGCTGATTTCCACTAGTCTGTCTCTCTTCCCCCTGTATCACGGCACTCACTGCACTCACTCACGGCCCCTACTGCTTCCCTCATCACCACTCTGACACTGATCACCTTTATGCTTCATGCTTTTCCCTTTTAGATCTTTAGTGGGGGCCTCATGCCCTCAGACTGGTTTGCAGGAAAGAAAACTTGCTCTACGTCTTAGGCCCTCTGAGAATTCAGACAAAAAAGTAAAACAAAATTTAGCAAAACTTCAACATAGTTTTCCTTCCCAGCTTGGCTAAGTCCTTCTTCAGATAATATGCTCACAAAGCTGTCATTGATTCTGACAGGAAGGATGTGCTTAACGCTTCACATTGGTGCTTTCTCATGTTAGCATTTGACTTGGACAACATTTAATAAAAAGCCCAACTTGTCATGTCTTAATACTAGAACTGAGACAGAGTAGAGTGTGAAGCCATTAATTTTTGTATCCGGCGCCAAAATACCCTGGGAATGAGCACATTGTTACCAGTTATATTTGCTAAAATGTGTATGTTGTCCACTGCCTGATGGGCCACTGGACTCTTTTTATTGGTTTTGAGTCACTAAAACAGCTACAAGATGTATGGTTGTTTGTGCTTCCAAATCTCTAGATGGATAGTCACTTTATTTGGCTTGTGTCTAATTAAACTTCTAGATAGATGACAAATGTCTCTTCCAATTCTTTGATGTATTTGTTTTTGAAATGCTAGTTGCATCTGGGAATCCCTGTTAAGGAGTGGATATGGCTGAACCTGCTCTGCCTGCGTAATGATGAGGAGCTGCAGCCTGTCCCTCCATGCTGTCATGGTGACAATGGCAACCAGTGCACCAAATCCTTCACGCTCCCATGGACACAAGTGATATTTGCTAGGCAAACTGGTCTTTACATAAGCTTGTGTCACAACTTTTCTCTTTTCTTTCTCTCTGGCTAGGCAGAATTAAAAGCTTGTTTAAAACAAAGGAAAAAAAAAAAAAAAAAAGCAGCTCACTTTATTTCCTGAATGTATGGTTAATTTCTTTAGTGTGAAACACTTTCCTTTTTACTTCTGTTTCATGTTTCAATATTTCTACAACATGCAATAAAAATAAAAGATAGAGGCATATCAGAACACTTTGGTTTTCTATCCATGTCAACATATACACTTACTTACCCACAAGGAGAACATCTGTATACACGAGGACCCTGCAAACAGCAAAAAATTAATAAAAGGCAAAATTTCACAGACTTCTGTAAATAATTGGGAACTGTACAAGTCCTGCCATGTGGGCTGCTGTAGCAACATCCTATTCAATTTCCTTAGAATTGTTTTCCATATAAGCAAACCCTCTTCGATATTCTGTTCCAAAAAAAAAACCCAAACAAATTACAGCAGTCCAACACACTTTTACAATAAAAAAGCTACTGGATGACTTCTAAAGAAAGGTCTCTCCTGCTGGAATAACTACGATATTTATGTAAAAAGTAAAGATTGCACCTGTTATGATCACTCGTTTATACCCTTTTTAAATAACACAGCAATTTTCCTCTCAGATCTAGTTCCAGCATTCAAAGTCTTTACAAAGACAGCTGAATACTGGGGTCAGATGCAGTGGGGTGGAGATTCCTACTTTCTGGCATGAGAGTGTTTCTGCATTTTTATAATGAGCAAGCAAAAGCTTGTAAAAAGTAATTTATGAACTTGGATAGGAGTCTGTGCTTGAAGAGAAAACAGTTGGTGTGATTATGGACAATAATGAGGAAGGTGGAGAGATGCTCTTGAGTTTCCGCTGAAAACATGCAATGGATGAATAGAAAATAAATCTTGAAAGAGAACTTTCCTTGGCATTTGCATTGTCAAAACTGTTCAGACCTTTGATTGGTACATCCAGCACCTTTGCCTAGGTCTATGTCTCGGGTATATTTTGCTAACAAGTATTAAAAGTAACTGTACTCATAACTTTCTCTTGACCACTAGTTAGCCCACGTAAAAAGTATGAGGGAAATATACCAGAGGATGAAATATAGATTCCAAAGAAAAATAATGTATTGTAAGAAGAACAGCAATAAAGGGGTGGAGGAAATGAAGGCAACAGCACCAAATTAAGATCATAGAAGAATTTGGGTTGGAAGGGAGCGCTGGAGGTCATCTGGTCCACCTTCCCGCTCAAAGCAGAGAGTAGGGAGCATCCAGCTATAGATTAAGCAGACTGAAGTTCACTTGCAAAGCAAAAATTTGAAAATCAGGTATTTTTCTGCAGTAAGCTGCTTGTCTTCTCTTTATCTGAGACATAATGAGGTACACAAGGTGCAAATAAACCCCTCTGTGATACCGTTCAATGCCCAGAATACCACATTAAGCAGCCCTCGGTATCAACTGCTTTTACTTCCAATTACTGCTTCCCAACCCAGCTCCTGCTCCCTGCAAAGACTAACTGACCAACGCTGCTGAAGTCACCTAAGTGCTGATAATACCAAGAATTTGGCCTGCACTTTATCAGCATCCCTCAAATCTCATTACCAGGTGGGTAGACATCATTATCTCTTTATCCTGTTGGGAATAACAGTGTGCAGAGAAGTTCCTTGCTGAAGGTCATACAGCAAGTCACTGGAAGAGTCTGAAAGTGGAATTAAGGTCAGCTGTATCCTCATCACGGACACTCACATATTGATAAAGCTGCTGGCATTGCACCCATGCAGTTATCAGGACCATTAACTGAACCTCCTTGTAGTGGGGGTGGGAGAGCTAGTGACTAAGAACCGTCAAATGTACCTGTTTAGAAAGATGTTTTTTGTCCTGAAAGATAAGAACTCAGCTAATGTTTACCTTGTGCTTAAAATTCAGCCTTTTCTAGCGTTTCATGTGGATGTCACATTTTATTTTTTGTTGTGTGGTGGGTCCCTGCTAAGTATTTGTTCTCCCTTAGAAAAATCAAGAGTACAAGACAGCTGGAAACTGGTGTGTTGCTAAAGCCATTACATATAACCCAAACTAAAATAAGCATTTCAGGTGTATCCACTATCGAAGAACCATGAAGACAGTAAGAGGGGCTATGGAGGTTTACCTCTGCAATGACGCTTTGCCAGTGAACTAGCAAAATCTGGTAATTTTTTGCTACTATTTCCATTGATGAGTTTTGTTTCATTTCTTTGTTATTGCTTTGTGGGATAAAGCAGATCTTTCGTTTATCTATGCAATTATTTTATTCTTTTACTCTTTCTTTTCCTTTGTTTATTTCTTTCCCCTTGTTTTTTCCCCAGGAGACATCTATATTCATTATATCTCTAGGTCTTTTTCTTTAAGTTCTCTAGCTGTGAAATACAAGATATAATCCCTCTATTTATTCAAGTTTAGGAAAAAAAATCAACAGAAGAAAGGCTCAGGATATGTCATAAGATTTATTTCCACTTCAGTGTTTTAGACAACAGATGATCCATTTACAAAGCAGTGATCTGTGTCCAAGACTGGACTTTTCTGACAAATGGACATACAAGGCAAAGATACACTTTCTGAGTATGATTTTTGATTACCTATGACAGGAACCTGAGGGTGTCTGTCTCTTTTATAGTTTGAGAATCTTTGTATGGCTCTTTATGTCAAAAATAAAGTCCCGCTGAATTGAACTGAACTGATAAACTTCAGGGATGAAATGAGCTCCCGATTGTTGCCAAGAAAAATGGTATGATGCTTGGATATGTTATTAATCTCAAGAAAATGCTTTAGGGTAAAGAATTATTGTTTCAAATATATGCGAGCACTTTTGAAAAAAAGTAGAAGAGCTGACAGTAGTAGAAGAGAGGCAACTTTAAAAAGAATAGAGGACATTTTTTTTTTTAATTCAAGCTGCTTAAAATAAATTTAAATATCTGTTTCTAGTGTAGTGTCTAAGATAAGCTACAGATATTCAATGTTGCCAAGAAGGTGAAGGTGCGGTGAAAACATCACTGGGGGAATTAATTTCAACCTATTATTCTTCAGCATGTATATTGTTCAGAGTATAATTCTGCTACCAGATACTATACTGAAATGGAGGAGGCAGAGCCAATTGGAGTGTGGGGATCTTGAATAGATGCTCACAATAGCACATTCATTTTCAGCCACTATACAATATGCAAATGTATTCACTGTGATTTGTAATTGACCTTAAAACTTACCATCTACATGCCACAATTCCCGTATGGTGAGTACTGTTCTCAGTTTTCCTGCCAGTTTGACAATAAAGCATCTTATCACGAAAGTTTCACAAATACAGAATTCAGTTAGCACTATTTTGAGAATTTTTTCCTTGCTATTTCAGAATTAGCCCTATTTGAGGCTAATAATTACATGGGGCTTGTGACGTTCCTCAGCTAAAGATATAGCACTGACTTAATAAATAGAAACAATTCCTTTTTATGGTTTATAGAAATAGAGCCATTTGAGTGGGCAAATGGGATTCCTTTGATGCACATCTACATACGTAGTATTTGGTCATAGTGGGACAGAAGCAAATAGAACTCTGTTTCACTGGCTCTTCAGGTTCCTGGTGAGATGCAGAAAGGGACAAGGGTGGAGAAATCTGTTGCCATTGTCCATGGGGCGATAGTAGAGTTAGTGCCTGAAACAGCCTGCACTGGATGCAGATGCTACAGGGGAGTGGTAGTGGACTGACTGCCCAAATTTAATCAGGGGAGTTGTTCAGGTGCATGGCCATAATACAATCCTCTGCAGAATCGCAGGCTATGTGGATCAGTGCTAAAGGAAAGGGCTACACATCTTTACCTCTGGCCTTCTGTATGTATTACTAGAGTAGAAGGAACATCAAGATGGATTTCCTGTTTTGATGCTCCTTCCTGTCATGTCTCTAAAATAATTTTGTTTCAACCCAACAGTACTACCGGGAGTAGTAGAGGAGATGAAAATGGCACGAAGCCGTGCAGCCAAGATGCTCCCTGACCATGGTGAGAGCTGGAGATGGGATCAGCTTGACCAAGCATCTACTGAGTACCATTGTTCTTCTCTGCCCCTTTCCCTCATCGCTGAGTTCAAACAGTTATTGAAGAAACCTGCGGCAATGGGTAGAAGGTACCTTTTACAGAATGTAAGCATTTCCCTATGCTGTGAGGCCCTGACAATCTGGAAGTGCCTCTTCTCAGTTTTCCAAAGGAGTGTTTTTCCACTGGCTTTTCTTCACATTTTGAATTTTTAATCCGTGAAGTTCTGTTTGACACAGATAACTTTTTAATGGCCAAGATAAATAGTATTCTATTAACCAAAACTATTCTGTGGAACTATGAAACCTACTCAGCTTACCAGGAGGCTCAGTAAGGGATAATAGGGATAGAGATTTAAATTAACTAAGATGTTTGTAAGCTGAGATCTAGCCAACATTTCTGGAAAATTAGAAATCAAGAAAATAAGATCAGCTATCCAAATATTCTTATCCCAGCTATTTAATTTGCTAAGCATACTTGCATTGTGTTTATATTGTATTGTGTATTGTATTTTACAGGGGCTTGGAATATTGTCTCTTGGTAGAAAGGAAGTTGTTAAACAATTGTCCTTTTACATCTGTCAGCTCAAGGCTATTCAGATTTATTCTAGTGGACGCTGAATCTTTCAACTATTTCCTCACATTCATCTGTCTTTTCCCTCCTGTGATAGACACAGAGTCCTCCAAAACAAACCTGAGACTTTCGGCAATGACAGGTTACTACATGCAATTGTGAACTCCCCGCATCGTACCCAATACAAATAAATAGATTAGGTGTTCTCTGATTATAAGAAACCTTGTCAGAAAGATGCTGTTGCACATTTCTCTCATGCTACACACTCTTAGGCACCAAAATGATGATGTATTACACATTTTGAATAGGCTAGTTTGTGCCTTATGTAGGAGCGACTTAAACATTGTAGTTTTGAAAGTCTGATTCAGGCTGATAATAAATGACATCATATTCAACTAATAAGAGATTGTGGGAAAGGAGGAGAGAACAGACAAGACACAAGCTAATGAAGAGCAAAAATACAGAGACTGAAAAATGAGGGGAAGCAGGTTCATCCATCCTTATTACTTACATGAAAGTTAAAACAGAATAGGAATAACTGTTGAAATGTAGACCCTAAAAAATTGGTTTCTGGCATCTCTCAGCTCTGCAGAAACATTCTTGATAATTTGTACTTCACACAGGAAATCATAGCCACATATGCCATTTTGAGAAATTCAGACTTCTGAGATTTGAAAAGTTCTATTTTTCCAGCACAATACAGCTACAGTGCTTTAAATTATAAGGGAGTAAGTCAAGAATAAAAGACTTAACTTCAGTGGAGTTTGTCTGGATTTACATTCTTGTAGTTGAAAGTCTTGTTGGTGAAAAGCCATTAGATGTTACATGTACTTGTTCCAAAATGCAAGATCAGTTATCTCCACAACCCGAGTAATGAGACCACTTGCATTTTTCAGGGAACAAATAATTCGTATGAGTTTTTCTTTCATTTATTTCAAGTAACAATGAACAATCACTCTGAAAATGGCAGGAAGGAGAAGCAGCAGCAGGGCTCTGGCAAAGGCAGCACATTAATAAACTCTATTATGTTTATGTATCTAAATGGCTCTATTAATAAACTCATCAAGGACGAAGCATGGGCGCAGGCACTGGCCTGAGATGATGTGGCCCCTTCCCGCATTACTGAGCTCTGCCAGGTATGCCATGGGCTGGGGACGGATCCTGCCACCCGGCAGGGTCAAGGCCAACCTGCTTGGCAGGGTAAGAGAGTTTAGCTGTGTGGGTTTACCTGGGTCATGCTACCTGCCATCAAGCTCGGAAAACTGGCCACAGCTTGTTTTATTTACTATTACAGAAGTGGCCAGTGGAGTTACTCAAGGGTCACAGGAGGAAAATGAAGCACAGCCACTTTGGGAAGGGAGCAGTGGTTGGCAACAACTCTTTCTCCACATCAGTAAACACCTGGAAAGCATTTGATGAGGCAATGAAGAAGGTTCAGGCCAGTTCTTACTTTCATTAATTGTTGGGGCTTTTTTTCTCTTCCTCTCTTTAGGTGTGAACACAACAGGCTAAGAGAAACCCTGCTGTCATTGCAGTTTTCTTGGGGATGGGTGTGAAAGCTAAAACAGACATGCTGTACCTAGTGACACAGAAGCAGCAGCCCGAAATCCCAATCTATACAAGAAGGAGGATGATCTGGCAGTTGAGGGATTTCTGCACTGATCCAAGAGTTGGTAAAATGCAACTGTATGGGGCAGACACTTCCTACAGACCTCTTGCACACCCAAATCTAAGGAGTGGATGTACCTGTCACACACACTGGGATGCTGCTAACACCTGCATGGCCTTGGGAGAATAATGCAAAAGAAATCCAGAAATGCTGGCCTTGACTCCCTTCCTTGAGGTCCGCCCATACCAGTCTTGCCGTGGCTCCCTGCCCTGCTCCCTCCCCAGCTGCCTTGGCCTAACTCCACTGACCAAGAAGCAACCAGCCGCGGGAGGCTGTGGCATCCCCGGCTCTTGGTTCTGACCACCAGCGCTCTCCTGCTGTCCCTCCCTCCCCTGCTGCATCCATGGGGTTTCCTCAGTTTGTAAACCCTTTGGGGCAGCAACTGCTTGTCTGCGTACGGCACTGAAGGACACTGTTCTTGGCCAGTCCCAAGGCACAATCAGAATAAATGTGAATAACAACAATAGTGACAAACAACATCAACATTAGTAATGACAATAATAATTATTACTGTTATTATTATACAGTCTACCAGAATGACTTGGTAATTATTTGCATAATTTGTATATATAATTTGCATAAGCAGAATAAAAGATTGTTCCCATACCCAGAGAAGATCTCAACCATAATGTTTTGTTCCCTGTATGTGCCAAGGATTCCCACTGGTGTCAGTGGGAGATTTTTTTCCTTACTTATTCTCAAAACCAATTGCTCTGATGACAGAAATCCGTGGGAGTCCCAATAATGTGGCTTCATCCAGTGGGGTGCTGAAGGTGCTTTGCTACCTTTATCTCCAATTAAGCTCTTACAGATGAAGGTGCTCAGCACTTTTCAGAAGCTTCTCATGACGTGCAGGATTGAGCCTCTCAAGACAGCTGTCTTTTGGGCTCTGACTATGCAAAGCTGAGCAGAGATTTTTTTTTCTTCTTCATTTTAATTGTCTATTTACAAAACAGATTCCAGCAGCTCAAGAGCATTTATGGCCTAATGGAGAAAGCCGCAGTGGGTGGCTTTTTGGCTCTCAAAGAGTGAAAGACTCATCAGTGGCAGAGGGAAGAAAGTATAGATTATGCACACAAGACAGGGCAAGGAGCGCAGGGGAAGCAGAGGCGACTTAGAGAGGTGTTTGCAGAGTGCTCTTCCGAAGACCCTGGCAGTGCCTCCAAGCTGCCAGGCTCAGGAGGACAAACACTGTATTTCAACTTTGTGCAGAGACTCTGAGAGGCACCAAATGTCTGTGGTGATGTGTGTTGTCATTTCAAGTGTGCAGTTTCTTGGGCTTCTTGCACAGCTTCTTAGTTCTCCTGCAGGCTATGCCTGGCTCTCTGTGTGAGGGGTATAGCCCCTGGCACATGACATTGGGGACACTTTGCTCCAAAGGAAGTATGAAAATTAAGCTAGAATGATGTTAAGGAAAGGGCTGCAATATGAAAAGCTGGCATTTTGTTCAGCCTGGAGAAGAGAAGGCTCCGGGGAGACCTCATAGCAGCCTTCCAATATCTGAAGGGAGCCTACAGGAGAGCCGGAGAGGGACTCTTTGTCAGGAAATGTAGTGACAGGACAAGGTGTAATGGTTTTAAATTGGAAGAGGGGAGATTTAGATTAGATACCAGAAAGAAATTCTTTACTGTGAGGGTGGTGAAGCATTGGAACAGGTTGCCCAGGGAAGTTGTGGATGCCCCATCCCTGGAAGTGTTTAAGGCCAGGCTGGATGGGGCTTTGAGCAACCTGCTCTAGTGGAGGTGTCCCTGCCCGTGGCAGGGGGGTTGGAACTCGATGATCTTTAAGGTCCCTTCCAACTCTAACCATTCTATGATTCTATGATTATATAGGATGGCAGGACAGAAACTTCAGGTTGCCACGGAAGTGCCCTTCTAGGCTCAGGATTTGCAGTTTAATGTTGTGCTAAATTCTCATATGCTGAGACAGTTTGACTTTTCTTGCAGACAAACAAGAGTCCGTCTGAGAGCTTAAAGATCGTCATGCAAACTCACCAGAAAGCTCGGGGTCCCTCTCTGCCCCTTGGGCAGCCCTCCCTGGGCTGGGAGCGGGTGTCTGCATGGGCACTCAGTGCCAGAGCTGCCCTGCTGCTCTGCGTCACCCTCCTCCTCCCGGGGAGCCCAGCAGAGCCAGATGAACGCACCGTGTAAACCCTCTTCATCTGTCTCCATACCAGCCGGGTTAGATTATACTGCAGGCAAAGGCATGTTTTCAATGTTTACTTTCTTGTCGAGTAGTCAGCACTCCTTTTTGCTTCTGGAACTGCTCTGGCTCTGCGGCTGGAGCGGAGCATAACAGAGGACAGGCTGCAATCGCTGCTATCTAAACACGTTATTAAATATGGGCATGCCAGATCTCACAGAGATCTGGCCTTCCTGCACTTGTTTAACTTAGCACTGAGCGAGTCAGAGCTTGCTTAGACTGCACGCAAAGGCATCTGCACCAAGGTGGGAATTTCAGCTGCTTAAGTCTGAAAACTGAAAGAAAAGATAATTTGTTGCGTGATATTACTTTGTCTTTTGCCTCTGTAAAACTGGCAGACTTACCTTGATTATGAGGACCCTCCACAGACCCTCAGAAGAGTTACTTCGAATTAATGATCTGTGACAATTAAGAAAAACATAGTGACCTTTCTGACCATAAACCCAGTTCTATTTATGGTGCCTGTATTTTTTATTTATTTTATGGCCACAGCAAGGATGATTTTGGGTTGGGGTTTTTTCATGCTGGCAAACCGTTTAACTCAGCTATTCAGCCACCTGAATAATCTCTTTTCTTAACTACTATCCCTTATAAACCAGCAACCCGACACACTGTCACACAAAGGCCACATTACTACCCCTGTCCTCACAACTCCTTTCCATGGGGAATGTCTGTCTGTGTACCTTAAACCACTTTTTTCACCCAAGATTTTAGTTTTGAATATTGACAGATGATCTGGGAGTGAAGGTGTTTCTGAATCAATATTCACAATCTTCAGATAACAATGTATGCCCAGGAGAAGAAGATTTTTATCTCTTACCTGTAAGTTCAGAATGCTCATTCAGCTTTAGTGGAAATCAAAGGTAAATAACCTGTACACTAACTATGGGAAAACAAGAAATCCCTATAGATTGTTCCCTGTTTCTAATCTTATGTATGTTCTCATATACACAGAGGTTACTCCCAAAGCCATATCTTTTTCTTGTAACTGAAAAAATAATCTAGTGCCTCTAAGTCAGAAAAGAATCTGTTCCCTAAATTTTTCTTGAAGCAAATCTACAATTTTCTGCTGCTTTCCGGGTAATAGCTTCATCTTCCAGAGTTCATTTTCTCTTCACTGTATTACTATTTCCAGATTACTAAAACTGATGCCAAAACTGACTCATAATAGATGTCCACACAACATTGTTTTTGCATTATACAGCATAGGATTAGGGATGTGATTACATTATTAGATTTTTATATGTGAAAGAAGTATATCTATTTGAGGAGTCAGTTTGGAGGAGAGGGAGAAGGCAGCCTTTATGCCCTATACTGAAAGAATAATCCTTAGGGCTTGATTTTGTGTGTAACCTTGTTTTTTTGCACCTGCACAAAACTAAAGGCATTTACATGTCTAGCTATTATACCTGATTGCTGGCTAATTATGCGTGTGAGAAGGGAGATGGGGGAAGGGGGAAAATAGATCTAAAAATATTTTTTTTCCTTGGTGTTTTAGATAAACTGAAATATTTCCCATGTAAAAACCTTTACAATAAGAGACTTTTGGCAGGGAAGTGAGAGGTATGGCATATGAATACCATTACAAATACCATTTTCTAGTCATGGCATCCGAACATAAGTGAAAACATGTTAAATATTCTCCCAGCCAAATTTCAAAGCCAATTAGTCTTGATTTTTTTTTCTTCAAATGTTCACTAAGGGCTGGAAGAGAAAACAGATACATGTTTCAAAGGTATAGCAGGTTATTTTGTTCACAGATTTGTTGAGCAGGACTGTTTGCTTTAGGACTGTGCCGTTCTAAAACTCCTCGTCCTCACTCAAAACAACAGCTTGTGGAGTACAGATGATTTGCTGTCCTCAACACTGTAAATCACAGCTGCATCAAAGACAATTACTAGAGAGAGAGGAAGAGGGAAGAGTGAAGAGAAAAGATCGTATTAAGGCTCCCGTATTTTTCTTACTCTAGAGAGGATAAGAAAAAGGAAGAAATGAGGAAGAAACTTTGTGTTTGTTCAGTAATAGAGTATACATCCATGAGAGCTGACCAAATGCTCCAAATATACTCATTTTGTCTGGCATTATGTAGAAGACATTTTCAGGGGTGCCAGGTTACTAAATCCTCAAATCAATTTACTGTGGCCTGGAACAGTTGTTGATTTCCATTTCAATAGTTATTAGGGTTTTTTCTTTAGTCATCAGCAAAGCTTGAAATAAATACATTTTATTAGAGTTGGCAAGTCTGAGAACAGATGTGAGATCTCCCATAATCTAAAGGCAGGGAACCCATGGGACAGCAGTGTTCAGGATGAGGGTTGTTTTCTTCCAGAAAGCTTTTGCTGTGGAAATTCTCAAAGCATGTGAGGTCTGCACACACTTCAGTTGATCAAAAGGAGAACTGAAAGGTATTTTACCCAGTTTGGGTGCTTGCCGTTTTATTCTGTTAATACACAATAATACATTCAGTCGTGATATATTTATTTGCACTTGTTTGTGATCCCTAGCCCAGATTGCACAGACATTTTACAGTATTAGACCCCAAAACCTAGACCCATAAATCACAGACAACATCTGTTATTCCCTTGTGGGAAGGGTCTTAAAAGAGTGTCTTCTGAGCATCTCTGTTGTACGTCATTTATCACAAGTGGGCCCTCAGCCTAGAACAAAAGAGACCTCCTACATCCTCTTCCCCAGGCAGCAATTAACTGACCTCATCTTCCCACCCCCTTCATCAGCCCCCACAATCAATTATACCAATCATCCCTTCTGAAGAAGAAAACTGGGCAAACAGGTGGACTATTATTCTAAATAGTTTTGGGCACTTAGAGAAAAAGTTCAGTACAACAGGGTACTTATGCAGCAGTGGCTGCAATTGAAGAGAAATTGATTTGTGTAGGGTATATGATTACAAAGTTCATTACAATATTTTCCATGGTGTTTTTTTTTTTTCCTGAATACATATTTGTATGCACGTGCCTTTGTGTGAAATGAAATTTCATAGATCTTTTGAGGTGCTGGATAGAGTTTATCCAAGTAGTAGTAATTCTATATACCTATTGCTGGCCGTTCAAAAAAAGCCTCCTGGTAGGATTATAAAGTTCCTAATTATTGTCAGAACAAGAATATGTGCATAGATGCTGACATCAGCCCACAAAGTTAAACAGTAATATGGTAGAGGGCAGCAGAACATGGTTAAGTGCAGCAGAAGTGCTTTTGATCCCTGGACAGTCATGGGCCACAGTGATGAGTACATAAACTCTCTGTCATTCAGGTGGGATAAGCAATTAAGCTCATCCCTGGAAGAAGACAGCTGAAACAATAGATGCTACTGTCCAAATCACTGTCCTTGGGGCAGGCCTTGACTAAAGTAGAAGAAGGAGAGATTTCCTGAATTGGAAATAAACACTGCTTTGATTATGTGAGTACAGAAGGAGAAGACGAACAGAAAGTAGCCTAGAGAAAACAGGAAGATCACTGACCGTGTGGTCTTGGGAGAAAGCAAAAAGAGAAACAAGGTCCTTTAGACACATAACTGGCAGTACCTGGGCCTGAACTTCTGGACAAAAGAGCATTTATATTTGTCTTTGGAAAAATGAAAATAAAAAAAAGAATATACAAAAGTGAAAAAAGTTGACTCCTTTCATCAATGTTATCACAGCAAAAGTATTACTGAGGTCTAAAGTACTAAGAAAAATATGATAGATGCACGAATGAAAATGTTAAAGAATATTCTCCAGATATTAATTAGAGAAACCACTCCCATATATTTTGTATGTTTCCTTTCTCTTTTCTGTGTAATTGTCAGCTTACAATTAATTTGAGCCATATGAAACTTTGATGTTTCAATGGAGCTGCATATGGGTATAACAGTTCATGTGCATGTGATAAACAGAAAAATGGTACCACACTGGGTATAGTGTGCACATACACATCTTTGATTCATACCATGGAATGTGCCTCAGATCTCTGAGAACTAATGCAAAAATAATGTGTCCAGCTTTGCAGCATTTTCCAGACAGTCAATCTTTTATTAAAGTAACAAGTTTACTGTCTGCATCCTTCTTGACTGGCTTAAACGACTTCAATATTCAAAATGTCCTTTCTCAGCTTCCACTGTGAAATATGGGAAATCAGAAAAGTAGCTGTTTCTAATTCAATTGCTTCAAAGTCCATTCTGAAATCTGTACCCCACCGACTCAATGGCAAAACTCCAACAGTCTTAAGCGGAGCCAAGATTTTATCGATGATCTGGAATAAAGGAGTAATTTTTCCAGGCTTTCACAATAAGTGTTTTAATCCACGGCTTATTTATGCACTACAAAAAAAAATTAGAGATCTTGGCATTCTTTTATTTGTAGCATTTTGCCATTATACTTAGAATTCTGCCAGTTGACTAGAGATGAGCCCCAAAAGTACATCAAAATGTCAGGTCTGATATTAACGGAGCCTGCAAAACAAACTCTGGCTAAGGAAGATGTTGCTGATTTTCTAACTAAAGCCTCAATATACTGGAACATTTTTACTATGCACAACCCTATCTTTGTGCTTTATTTGAACTAAAAATCTAATGGAAATAAGACCTTGAAATTAGAAGTCGTCTTTACAGTTATACGGTTACATTGTACAGTCTCAGTATTTTGAGTTGATTCACTGAAGCTTGCTTAAATGTTTTCTACTGCATTTGTTAAGTTGCATTATTATTACTCGTGCTGTTAGCAATATCAAGTGATCTCCACTTTGCAGAAAACACCCAGCTCTTATTTTCAAAACACTCAATTACACAGTAGATAAATATTATTACCCCATTTTATAGACATGAAAACAGAGGGGGCAAAGCATCTTTCTTCAAGGACAAGAGTCCATGTATTTTGTGTCTTAGTCTAGTCTGCTATGCAGTAGGCTGTACAACTTCCAGCTGGGTGCTGGTGATTAGGTGTTTTTATAGCAAGCTCTTTGTAATTCTTACTTTTTCCTAAGGTAAAGGATTGGTGCATGGCTGTAATGTCCATAAAATGCTAAAGCTGTTAAAACACAGTTTTTGTTGTATGTCGTCCAATTTGCAGTTGGGAAATGGTAAAATTTGCTTAAATTGAAAACATATGTTGTGCTGGAAAGTAAGTAATGGAATTGCCACCTTCGCATGTTTGAGTCCCGTGCCTTTTCTGCAATTTACACAATAATAAACCTAACTAATGAAGCTATTTTGGCCATTACAGATCATTTTATTTGGTGATATAAGAGTCTTCTGCTAGAGCTGGACATGAAACATTTCTCATGTCTTGTAAAAGCTTTCATGATTTCAAAACTGTTCCTGTTCAAAATCAGATGAACCTAGAGGCTACTAAAAATGCAGTGCAAAAGAAGCTCCTTGCCCACCCCAGTGTGGCATAAGCGAAAGGCCAGGTATACTTCAGGATATGGGAGGCTCACCTTGGGACAGGTGGTACTTTCTGATTTTCACCAGAAATGCCATACTTTATAAATGGCATAAACATTTTAAGGCAAAAAAAAAAGAAATGTTTTCAATGAATTGGTTTTCCTTGATAAAAAAAATATGTTTGAAAAATTCTTTCAAACACCCCTTTATATTCTCAATAAACATGCTGTGGTTGAGATATGTCTCCGAAGAGACTTTGGGCTGAGATATTTTCTTGCTCTCTCCACTCAGAAATGGGCACATTTTTTGATATTTATTTTATGAATTGCAACCAGCCACCGTTAAAGTGTGGATTCAAAGTGTGCTGTGAGAAAAACCTGTGAAAATGTAACACAATTTCTCCATTGCTGTCCTCCTCTTTCTTCCTGCTCTGTCACTGTCTCGCTGTACTTGTTAAACGTCTATAAAGAGAAGGTTTTGCATTTACCTTCAAATCAATGTGTCTTAGGTATTTTATTTTGCTTGGTTGTGTTTTAAAATTTTTCTTTAAACCTTCACTCTTACCTTCCAAAATTTCTTCCTGTTTTACCTGACTGTTATCTTCCTGTCATCTTTTCCTCTTTCTTACTATCTCTGACTGTCATTCCCTTTAGGATGGGAAATGGCTGCAGGCCAAAAGTCAGAGAGCAATCATAAAAAGCTATCAAAGGATGAGTAAAAGATGAGAGTAAATATGATAGTGCTGTCTTCTGAAAGCATCATGACAGCACCTACCTGCCTCGCCTGGTTATAGATGAGGGAATCTTTGGGAGTGTTAGGAGGACAAAATTGTTTACTCTATTTAGTCAGACACATGACCAATTCTAAGTGATCACTAACTAAATTATGTCTGATAAATACAAAGATATTCCTTGAAATTTTATAGAGATGAAAATGCTATTAGCACCATCGAAGGCCTCAAGCTTTGATGCAGACTTTACTTTGAATATGAAATAATGACAGGAAGAAGAAATGAATTTATATTCTTCCCCCCATCTACTTGACACCACCAAAGGTGGTGCCATACGCTCTGCTGATGTGATGGGCTAGCAAAATAGTGCATCTGTTCTGAAATTCCTTTGCAACTTCAACTTGTAGTTGTATCTAGCTTTGAATTCTCTCTGCTTTCTACAAGAAAGTGTCACTTGACCATAAGTAAAATTAAGTCAAATAATATTCTGATAATCCATCAGTAATGATCACATTTTAATTTCTTTGCAGTTGACTTGATGTTTATTGTCTAATTTTTTGCTCCATTTCTGCTAGCCAGTACAATGTGGCATTTCTTATGTCAAAGAACACAACATTAATAAAACCTCACACTGAACCATTGTCCTTTCTCATTATTTGGACTGCTTTCCAAATACTGCTGTTTACCAGTAAGGATGGGCCAAACACCAGGCACATGAAGGAAAATATCAACTTTGATGCCTACCCATAAATCTTGATTCTCCAGCTGAGTGAGGACAAGAACTGGTGAGAAGACCAGAGAAGTGTAAAGGCATGAGCTTATAGAAATTTATTTTTTTCATTAAATAATTCTTCACCTATAATGCTAGAAATTTACATTATTGAACAAATATTATGACATGGAAAATATGAAGCACACCTGTAAACACCTTCTCTCATTACTCAAGGGTTTAAACAACCTTCTACTAAAACAAACCGATTTGATGAACAAAAATTGCTTCTCCATCTTTCTCTGCATTGTTCTCATTTTATTATTATCATGGTTATTGCCATTATAATTAGTCCCATTGCTTCTTCTGTTGTACCACAGTCATGATAAAAATCAGATACTCTTTAAGAGTTCCTGTTGTAAGAATAAAACTTGCAATGTGGCCTCAGAAGGGTCCACTTTTGCCTTCTGCTGAGCTTTTACTCCCATATATATTTCAGATCCATATCTCAAGGACACTCCTGCCCTTTAACAGCCAAATGTCACAGCCTTAGCAACTAAGGTTAAAACCGACAGATCACACCGGAGAAGAATATTGGTGTATCGTGCATCTCTGCATCATGTATCTTCAAGGAAAATACTATTGATGTTTGTGCCATGCCATCTTCCTTGTTATGTACCTGTGCATTGCCTAAACCACTGTATTTCTAATCTATGGTTAAGACACCTGGAAGACAACACCACCACAATAATGTGCTTACACCATGTTTGATGTTCAAATGCCAGATATATTCCTTTTAAAGCTACCAAGCAGTATATTAAAATTTGTTTGGGCAACTGTTGGAGTGTGAAGTGTAGATCCTATTTACTTTACTAGAAAAAAAAATTGCACTGTAGATTTGCCTCTTCCAGACACAATTCATTACAATACTCTTTTCCATTTAGGATCTGGTGAGACAGAAATAATCATACAAAAGTATTACCCTCTATCAACGTCTATGGAACAAACCAGTGTCTTAACACACTCACGCTTGCCTGAAGAGGCCAATACAGGGATCTAGTACTGTTAAGAGCTGAATAGAGTTAGTCTTTTCATAAATGTACATCAGAACTGTATTCACCATGTTGGGGAACATTTTGACATGACCTCATGCTAGAAGCAGCTGCTTGATTAGAGTGATTTCTGGAAGAGGTTTGTCTGTGTTCTGCTTCAATACATTCCTTTTTTTTTTTTTTTTTTTCCCATCATTATGCTAGAGGTGTGCTTCAGCTGTAAAGACCAGATCTTTACTCAAACTTCTTCAAAGTAGGGGAGCGTTTGATGTCTAAGGGCAAATGAAGGTTCTGCACAAAACAAGGTTGCAGGCAAAGGCACGTAGCAATTACTATGAGATGCAGGATGAGAGTTCCTTGAAAAATGTTGATGCTCTTCTTCTTTACTTTGTTTATGGCTCTAGGGATAAGTTTCAAGAGGCATAAGAGTGGAAATAGGCCAGGATATGTCTCTGTTGGGCAGTCTGCTGTCCCAGATGTTCTTCCAGAGCTCTTTGTTTATGTATGCCCATGTCTGATTTTCTGCCACAGTAAAAAAAAAAAAAAAAAATTCCCAGAGAGAGCAAATATTCTCATAGTCTCTGGAGGCAAAATCAATGCAGTGCATCAGACTGTGGCTTTGAAGTCCCAGTGGCGGCTGGAGAATGAGCTTGAAGCAGAATTGGTACACAGACTGGATGAGAAGGCAACTATCCATTAATCCTGCTGGCTGCGGCTCTTGCTGCTGACACTGAAGGAGAGCGGCAGATTCATAGCAAGATGTGGTGGTACTGACTGGAGAGGCCCTGAGGAGGCTGTGCAGACCCCTTAGCAGCTGGAATGGGCCCTCCTGGGAAAGAGGAAGAAGTCCTAAAGGGAATACCAAGACAGGCATGAATGAGATAATAAAAAATGCACGATTCTATATACTACTAAATAAACCTCACTGTGATTCTGACTTTATCTGTCTGTTAATTAACAACCCTGGCATGTGCAAACTTATCTGCTTTTATTTGGTTTCATATTAGCAATGTAAGGAACCTTGGCAGCTCTGCCACTTTTTCCTTGTTAGTACTATTTATTATCAAAAAAGGGTTGAGGTTGGAAGGGTCATCTGGAAATCATCTAGTCCAACCTCCCTTCTCAAGCAGGGCCACCTATAGTCAGTTGCCCAGGACCACGTCCAGATGGCTTTTGAGTATCTCCATGGATGGAGACTCCACAATCTCTCTGGGCAACCTATGCCAGTGCTCAGTCACCCTCACAGTGAAAAAGTGTTTCCTGTATTCAGAGGGAAACTCCTGTGTTTCAGTCTGTGCCCGTTGTCTCTGGTCCTGCCACTGGGCACCCCTGAAAAGAGCTTGTCTCTGTCTTTGCACCCTTCCTTCACATATTTATATCCATTAACAAGATCCCCCCCTGGTCCTTGTTTTCTGCAGGATAAACAATCCAGCTCCCTCAGCCTTTACTCATAGGACAGAAGTTCCAGTCTCTTAACCATCTTAGTGGCTCTTCTTTCTCTCCAATATGTCAATGTCTCTCTTGTACTGAGGAGCTCAGAACAGGACACAATACTGCAGCTACGGCCTCACCAGTACTGAGTAAAGAGGAAGGATCACCTTCCCAACCTGCTGTTCATACTTTATCTAATGCAGCCCAGGATACCATTGACCTTCTTTGCCATAAGGGCACATTGCTGGCTCATGTTGTCTTGCTGGTTGTTGTGCTAAAGACTCACTTCAGATGTACACCTAATCACTGGCTTCTTACTAGCCACCAGCTAGACCACATGTTCAGGCATTGCTGCCTGACTACTCAGGAGAACCTCTGTTCCCCAGAAAGTTCTCTTGATGTTTCTGGAGAACAGGCTCAGCTCTGCCATACTCACAGGCATGGCAGAAAGTTCTGCCTTCGCCAGGATTTGAGCTCAGGGCTGAGTCTGTGCTTTCTGGCGGGACTGTTTGGACCTCCTGAGTTGTGCACAAAGACAGAGAGCTCCACTTTGCACAGCCTACTGAGATGGGCCCCCAGGTATGGCAGAGCAGAACAGCTTCCTCTGCTTGTGGCAGGGAGGCTTGTGAAAATCCTCATTTCACACAAAAATTGGCTCATAGATTTTGTATATGTTTTGCACGTTAGTCATGCTCTTTCAGCAGTGGTACCTGAGAATGGGATCAGCTGCAGTCCCCCATCAAAATCACTGAGCTCTAAAATAGTTCCACATGGCACAACATAGCCCCAAGTGACAAAGCGCGCATTATTTTCCTCTCCCAGAGTGTCTGGAACAAGCCATACTGAATGATGTGTCACACATTAAGAACAACTTTATTTTTATCCTGATGGAATTCCAGGAAGCTAACTCCAGTGCCCTCACACTGACTGAAAACGCGTGACGTGTCCTAATAGCTACAGGCAGGACAAGGCAAGTATGTAAGAGGGACATTTAATTAGTTGTTCCAGAAGGAGCTGGAGTGTTGTTACATAAATGGCCTGTTTCTGACAGGTTTGAAGGTATCTAATGATTTATAACACTAGAAGAATTTTGATATATTTAGTCTAGAAAGGCTGTGAAGTTTATGAGACAGATCATTGTAAGTTTCTTTAGTGAGGCTTCTTGGAATTTGAATTCAAGAGAAGATCATGCTACAGGTCATCTTAGCCTTTAAACAAGCTCCTGTTGTTGGAGTTTGACAATATCTCCAAGTTCAAATTGTTCAGTTGCATTTTTCAGTCCTGAAAAAAAGTGTAAATCAACACCTTAAATATGACGGTACGATTGTTGTAATTCATGTTTTAGAATAATTGCAATTTATTATCTAAGTGCAGTGCAACACCTACGCAAGCTTACTCAGTGAGCAGGGCCCCATTATTCTCAGCATGCCACAGTGAGATCTTGTTCTGTCTGCATGCGTCAGACAAAATGTGTTTGCGTCTGAGCAATTTACACAGTGTATTAAGGTGAATGTGAAGATACACCGTTCTTCTGACCAACAACATTTGGAACCCTCTTACTGAATTCTGTTATTGCGCCTCTCAGGTTTCTAGCTACATGTGTTTATTACAAGTCTTTCTTGAAATACGAGATTTCTAATTGTGCCTAGCAGCCCAATTTGAGTGCCAATCAGATCCTCGAAGCATGTGACCCAGGAGAGATTTTTCCCAGTGCACCAGAAGTATCAGGTATTCCTGGAGTGTGAGGGGAACTGAGGGAGAACCAGGAAGAGAAGAGTTTGGAAATGGAAATCAACCCAGTGGTCAAAAGCTTTTTGCAAACTTCTTAAATCATTTAATCTGAAAAGCTGCACCAGCCAGATGAATAAATTGTTATACCACACTATTTTCTTGTCTTTTTGAAAGCAGCTAATAGAAACAGTTAGGGTTCTTAAAACAAAATTTAAGTATGCAAATTTTCATACAGAGGGAGGCATCTTAGATGTTGTGATACAAAACAGTGTAATTACACCAAAATATTTCAGACATTTAAACGTCAGGACTAGGAGGTGCTAAATGCAGTGAATAATACAATAATGTTTTCTGAAGGAAAACAATGTAAAAGGTAAAAGAAAAATAATTAGTTAACATAATAATAAGGCTTAGCTTTTAGCAGCTGCTTTATATCTTCAAACCATTGCTAAATTATTAACTAATTGATACCAGATCCTCCACATGCTAGCTCAGTGCAGAGTAGCGGGGAGGATGCCAGCGGAGTGCTGTTGTTGGCTGGGTAGGTAGATGAATGTTGCAACGTGAGCGGTAGGAAGCAGTAGTATTACCATATACAGCGCAGCACCAGGCCCTCTGAGTCCTGGTTCTAGCAGTAGTAACCTTGCCTTCGAAAGGATATAATTGCTCTTATGGGGTTGCCTTACATGGAAACCAAAATGATATCAAGCTTTAATAATTAAATTATGCAGCAAGTCAAAGGAGGACGGATTTTTTCTCTATAGAGCACAAGAGACTACTTGCTTTGGTGACCTAATTGCTGCAGTTTTTAAAAAAAAAAATGATTATGATAGCTGATTAAAAGGATCCAGGGAGCTTATTCACATTTGCCAAGAGCACACAGCAAATCAAGCTTTATGACTTGAAATGAACTCGGTGCTTTGTCCAGATTAAATTAAGAAAGGAGGTCACCGAAGTGAGGAGTTCAGAAGAGCACTTGAGACTGGAAGTATGAGAAATGAACAGCAGAACTGAAACGAGAAAGGTATAAGGGAGACAGAAGCCATTTTCTGCTTCTACCATTCATTTTCTTCAGAGGCTAGTGATCAGAGAGAGGGGAAACTTATTCAGGAGCAAGAAACCACAACAACCCATCCTATAAAACTGCATTAAAAATATAGTCATGAGAATGAGTGGGCAGTGACGGGAAATCTTTGGGACACATCTAACCCGTACTACATAGGACTGCTGCTGCACCCAGATGCCATCAGGGGAGCTCATTTTGTTGTCTGCATGAAGGAAACATGCCACAAAAACTAAAACAAAATTAGAAGATTCTGACACTGCAGGCAAACAGCAGTTTCTCTTTAACATACATGGGTTTCAGGCCCCACAGTATGTTCTGTGTTTATAAAGAAGTAGTAAAAACCATTAATGATGAAGTCCACAAAGGAGTTTCACAGAATCACAGAATCACAGAATCACAGAATCTTTTTGGTTGGATGGGACCTTTGAGATCAATGAGTCCAACCAAAAAAAAACCAAAAACAAACCACAAAACCACCAAAAAAAACCCCCAAAACAATCCCAAAAAAACAAATAAAAAAAAAAACCCAAAAAATCCCAGAACACCAAACACCAAAACCAAACCAAAACAAACACCCACAACCACATACCACCCCATCCACAAACAGACACAAACCAACAATCTCGGGCACTAGAGCATGCCCTGAAGTCCCATGTCTACACGTTTCTTAAATACCTCCAGGGATGGCGACTCCACCACCTCCCTGGGCAGGCTGTTCCAGTGCCCGACCACTCTCTCAGTAAAGTAATTCTTCCTAATATCTAATCTAAACCTCCCCTGCCACAGCTTCAGACCATTTCCTCTGGTCCTGTCGTTATTCCCTTGGGAGAAGAGGCCAACGCCCACCTCTCTACACCCTCCTTTCAGGTAGTTGTAGAGGGCAATGAGGTCCCCCCTCAGCCTCCTCTTCTCCAAACTAAACATGCCCAGTTCCCTCAGCCTCTCCTCATGTGACTTGTTCTCTAGACCCCTCACCAGCTTGGTGGCTCTCCTCTGGACATGCTCCAGCAGCTCAATGTCCTTCCTGTAGTGAGGGGCCCAGAACTGAACACAGTACTCAAGGTGAGGCCTCACCAGAGCTGAGTACAGAGGCACCATCACTTCCTTACTCCTGCTGGCCATGCTATTCCTGATACAGGCCAGGATGCTGTTGGCCTTCTTGGCCACCTGGGCACACTGCTGGCTCATGTTAAGCCGGCTGTCCACCAATACCCCCAGGTCCTTTTCTGCTGGGCAGCTTTCCAGCCACTCTTGCCCAAGCCTGTAGCGTTGCCTGGGGTTGTTGTGACTGAAATGCAGGACCCGGCACTTGGCCCTATTAAACCTCATCTCATTGGCCTTGGCCCATCGATCCAACCTGTCCAAGTCCCTCTGTAGAGCCTGCCGACCCTCAAGCAGATCAACACTCCCACCTAGTTTGGTGTCATCTGCAAACTTACTGAGGGTGCACTCAATCCCCTTATCCAGATCATCAATAAAGATATTAAACAAGACTGGCCCCAAAACTGAGCCCTGAGGGACACCACTGGTGACCGGCCGCCAACTGGATTTCACCCCATTAATTACAACTCTCTGGGCACGGCCATCCAGCCAGTTTTTTACCCAGTGAAGAGTACACTTGTCTATGCCATGATTTGCCAGCTTCTCCAGGAGAATGCTGTCAGGGACAGTGTCAAAGGCCTTACCAAAGTCCAGGTAGACAACGTCCACAGCCTTCCTCGCATCGAGAAGGCGGGTCACATGGTCATAGAAAGAGATTAAGTTGGTTAAGCAGGACCTCCCTTTCATAAAGCTGTGCTGGCTGGCCCTGATCCCTTGGCTGCCCTGCACTTTCCAGTGCAAAATTGCAGGCTATCGCACCCCGGCAGCCTCAAGCTTCCTCCTGCTGCATAGGCAGGATCTCCTTATCTGAAATAGGGAGGATTTAGATACGTGAAAGTTGTATTCCTTCATCTGAGGTCCAAGTCTGTATGAGGCACTCCCGTTTCCTCAGCTGTCAGGAGAACAAATTTCTGAATATATTCTGAACATCTCTTCAGGAGATGAATTGCTATCTAGATAGACTTTCTCCCTGTTCACTCTGAGTGAGTTTAGGGTGACTGAAAAATAGACTGCTAATTTTTATTTTCCCAGGTTAGAGCATGTGCCACTTTGTAAGAAGCGGCAAGTGACTTGCAAAAAGCAGAAGCTGTTATGCAGAGCCAGGAGCCTATTACAATTAGAAAACAGAGGGGAGAGAAGCAGGTGAAATCTCTTACCCTTTAATGTGATCAGCACATGGCTACCCTAAGCATTTGTGACAAAAAATCTTCCCTTGGCATTGAGGTCCTACGTCTCTTTGCTGCTCTGCCCACCTGGGTGCCAGCTGAGTGGCACACCACAAGGGAAGAAGAAGGCCCTGCCCACGCTGAAGCTGTGGAGAGGCAATCAGCTGGGAGACAGGAGAGGTAGGCAGGTTATGAGGTGTTGTTCCAGCTCTTACCAAGTAGCTTACAGTCTCCTGGCACAGTAAACTACAGTATTTCAGGTCACCTTTCCAGGGCCAGTGGTGGATAGAGGATTTAACTCAGAGCATGTTGTGTCCTGTTTCACTTGACCCCCATGAGGGATGCTAAAAATCTCTTCCACAATTATATACACATGCCACTGGCAGGATGTTTGTTTGTGGTTTTTTTGTGGGTTGTTTTTTTGTTGTTGTTGTTTTTGTTTGTTTTTGTTTTTTGTTTGTTTGTTTGTTTGTTTTTTCTTTTTTTTTCATGGTTGGACTCGATGATCTCAAAGGTCCCTTCCAACCAAGAAGATTCTGTGATTCTGTGATATTTGCCCATTGCCATTAAATAGCTTTGCTATGATTCCTGCTATGTGGAAAATGTCTCAAAAGCAGATTTAATAGCATGCAGATACCAGCTGGCCAGGTATCTGCAAGAATACATTTGGAAACGTTGATCTATCAGCTCTTGGTACTTAGAGAGTGGAGCAGCACATGAAGCTCCTGACAGACTCCTCAGCATCTTCGCACTTAACAGGCCATGAATGTTGCCGTCGTGCTCTGCACTGAAGGTTTGTTCTGAAGTGCAGTCTTGTTAAACATTTTTCAAGGACCTTTCCTGAACCTGGGATGAGTTTTTCAAAGGTGTCGATAGGAGTTAGCTGTTTCCCAAAGATGTGTAGTGGAAGTTGTTCTTTGTACTTTTGAATGTCCCTGTATGGGCAATTTATGGCAGCTGCTTAAAAACGCTATTGAAACTTAACCAAATAGGTGACTTGTTCTGTTAAAAAATACATAAAGGAACCATCACATTTTTAATGAGGCTTCTCCATTGGTTTCTATGACTTCTACTATTTTGTGAAATATGTCCTGTCCATTACAAATTCTTTTATTGAGAGAGGGAATTTTGGCCAGGGCCCCAAGGTTATTACTCACTGTATTCAAAGGGTACTTGGGGGATCTTTAATTTCCAACTGGAGAGCTGGCAGAAGGACAATAGGTTTAACATTTCCTTTGAAGGATGACACCTCTAAAAGTGCCACACGCTGCTTATTGCTGCAGTACACTGGACAGGAGCCAAAGTCCCAGTATGGGACTTGAACCCACAAGTAGTTGGCTGTGAGACAGACATGCTACCCACAGAGTCACAATGACACCTAGTAGCATCTTAATTTAATAGACCAGTTTTTTCAATGGCAATGTCTTGTCTTGCATTTTTATGGTCTGGATCACTGAAAGTTTATTTTTCACTTCAGCATGGAGAATGACACTCTGCTTTCCTTTCCTGTGTTGCTGTTGACAACTATGAACAATATCTCTTCAATAGTTATGTCCATTTAAAAGTAAACAAAAATTGAACATTTTATCACCAGTTCCTCTAAGCTCCTTTAAAAATTACATCAAGAAAAAGTCTAACTTTGTTTTAAAAAAAAGCTGGGGAAACAACTGAGTCCACAGAAGGCCACTGCAGCTGTGAATAGTCATTCCTCTTTCAGATGTTTTCATAGATGTAAAAACTGAAGACATCCAGCCTCAAACACTGAACCAAAATTTTCAAAACCAAAAGATTTTGGTTGCTCTTGCATTTGAATGTTAGATTTGAGACAATCTATAAATGTGGTGTTATCACTTTCTGAAAATCAGGTCTCTTTAAGGTACCTCAAGCTGAGCCCAAAATAACAGGAGCCAAACCCACCGGTTATGTTCCGGCATGTAAATTGGGGAAATGTGAGTCCTGCTATAATGTGTCTCTGAATTTGCAACAACCAGGTGATGGACCTGCAAAAGCAAAGGCAAAGAAAGCAGGGACATGAACTGGAGCACCAATGTACAACTCTCAGGCTGTTGCAGCCTTTGTGTTAGCACTGACCTGATGTTCCTCTGCACTGTTTGTTACTGGTTAATGAAGCCTCCTTCTGAAGCACAGCAAGGATTTCAACACAGGCATTTACCACTCCTTTCTGAAAATGACGTAATTTTGGGTCCCCAGACATCTTTGTAGCTACTTGGTAAGAACCCAAACTGCCATTCTGGCTGGAAAAAACCATGGCATGGGGTGAGGCAGGAGGTAGTGGGGTACAAGGGGGAAGGGGAGGAGGGGGAGGTGAACCTTTCTGATGGAAGACAAAGATGGGCAACACTGGAAACACTGGGGGCAGAGCTCCCTTGTTCTGGCACAAAACTCCAGCACTTCTGCCAGCGATGGTACCAGCGCTGCTGACAGGGGCTCTTTGTGTGTTTTATTTTCTTGGCTCTCGGTCTGCAAAATGTTGGGCACCCATTGCCTAAGCACAGATCCAGTTTTGCAGGTGTCTGGGAATGGAGCTGAGGGAGCGCTGCTCCAAGCCCTCCCAGGCCTGCTGCTCCTCCTGCTTAAATGATCTTCCCTGTATTTGAGTGTTTGCATAATCCAGGATTAAACCGTGAGAGCTTTACAATGTGTTTGCCCTCCAGATCTGAAAGTTTATTTTTGACCATAGCTAATAAATAGTTAATACTCACATTTGATTAAAAGAAACCTTTACTAAGAAAAAAACAAACCCAAAGCAAAACTCATAAACTCCTTAAATATCAGAGAGATTTAAAAAAAAATAAATATATATAAATAAAACATTAGTGCACTCAAGGGAAAATAATATCATTTTGATCTCAGTTAGAAAATATATTTGTCAGCACTTAAAGAAAAAGATAAGCTGTTCTGTCAGGTAACTAACAGGATTTTGAAGATTGGTGAAAATGACACCACTTCAAAAACACCACCACTAATTTATCTGTTCATTTGAATGCATCAGTTTGAACACAACGTATTCCTCACTGCAAGATGAAATTGGTGGGATTTTTAGCTAGCAGGAATTTCTCCATGGGGCTTTCAGGCCCTGCTTGATCACCAGTTCTCCAGTAACCTTCCAGCAGTGTCAGAGGCTCCCTTGGCCTTAGGGATATCCCTGTGGCCTCTGAAGCTCTAGGCAAGCATGGAGCTCTTCTTTGTGGCTTTAGTTGGGATCTTGGGTCGTTTTCCCTAACGTAGACATATACAACGGCATGATCTGATTATCATAGGTAAGGGGAAGAAGAGGCACCTCAAGAGGGAGACTCATATCATTCCTGGATCTCCAAGATCTGAGGTATCCTAGACACCAAAGCCAAGTCTGATGAGTCACTGTCTGATGGTGCCTATTTTTTCTCCAGGTGCTATAAGGATAGCACAAGGTAACTAGCACTCACCTGGATAGCTAACTTTTTGATATTTGAAGTTAGATGATCTATCCTATGGTCAGTATGAAAATATGGTCAGTATTTGAAAGATGCATGCTTCCTTAGCAAACCACATTTCTGAGAAGAGCAACCTTATATTTTTAAAACACATTTTATAATTCTCTATCTTTTCTTGACTTCTTGGCATTAAAAATTGTCACAACAGCAATGTCATCAAGGATGATCTACAAAGACAAAAAACAATGGAGGACATTTTTTTAGAGATTAAAAACTGTGTGGTGTTCTTTGTCTTGTGGTTTGCCTTGTGGTTGAAATCGGGTCTGCGCTATTGAAAGGACCATTAATTACTACAGATAATAAATGTTTTCAGAAGTATAATTCCCTCATTCTTCTCATAACAGTTTTGAGCACCCATCACAACTTTGCATATGCTCAGCCACAGAGTGGGGTCCCTATCCAAGATGTGATCAGTATGCCTATCTCAGACATCTAATTAAGAAGTACATTTGCCAGCAAATTTCATTATTCAGAAGTCACTGAGAGATTCATATAACTGTTACAAGCGAAAAAGAAAAGTAATCAAGGAATTAGTTGTTGGACAAACATTTACCTATGAGTCTATTAATTAGTTAACCAGTAGTTCAAAAATAATTCTCACAGCTTTAATATAGGAGCTATTGAATGACAATGTATCTATTTTAATTCCTTTCTGAAGAGTTTATGATGCTATCAGTTCCTAGAAGCTCCATTCATTTGATATTTTTAAGAAAACCTTGGCTTGGAATTAGATGAGAATTTCCTCTCTAATTTGGAAAACAACTGAAAGAGCAAAGAAGCAAGTATTGAAACCAAGAATACTAATTTATAGAAGCTAAATAAAAAGAGCACAAATGTTATTTTTTGTCTAATAGTTTATAAGCAGCGTCTAGAATATGAAGGATGAACTGGTAACCTGAATATTTTTGGGCACCTGGGGCTGTCAGTTCTTCAAAGAAAAACAAAAAGTAATGAATGAGAAGGGTGTAATTAACAGGGACAACTGCTCTACAAAAATACACAGGTAAGGTGTATGTAGTAAACATGCCTCATTGTCACTGACATTTGCAGTTACAGAGTTAAATGTCTTTAAGAGCCTGCTCCTCACTTCTAAGGCATACATTGCAAGCTATAGAAAAAGGAAACATCTCTTATAAATCACAGTGTCACAAAAAGTACAGAAATGACTGCGTTTTAGCCTACAGTGAAAAGATTATAGTTAATGCATTAAGTATGAAATCTGTTAAATTCAGAATTTTTCACTTCAACAGCTCACAGGACATGTGAAGTTTTCTTGTTTGTCTTTAGAGAGACAAAATGGGCATGGGCCTAGATTGTTAACTCTGTAATTTTCACTACCATTCCTTTAACATCGTGTTCAGGTTTGTAGATTATATAATTATTTTCATTGGAAAGCACGTTTTAACATCTGGGAGCCATTTGAAAGAATGTAATCAACTTTGTCCTTTTTTTTTGGAGAGTATCTTCTGTTAATATTTAACCCATAACTGATTGCATGATTTACCAATTTAACCCTGACCAACTTGTGAAATTTATCATCTTTGGTTGTTACTACGCAAATCTATCATGGTAACAGAACTTTTTTTCCAGTTCTGTCTGTATACAATGCTGTTCTTGTTTACAGCAGGCTGCTCCATTCATGCTGCTCTGCTGTGTTAGTTGGGCTAACACTGAGAGCAGGAATTTTCTAAATGTGGTGGAACCTCTTCAGGGTGAAGGTTATTTTTTGATTGTAAAAAAACTTTCTTTTCCAACAGCGGACCAAATCCTGACATCTGTCCTTACTTTCTAGATTAAGTCTTATGTTTTCAGTCTTCACTCAATCTAATACATGGTATTATACAGTATAATGTAACTCAGAAGAACCTTAAAAGTTGATCATATTATATTAAAAGAATGCAAAGGTGATTATAAATATGAACACCGCAATACTCCTGGGGTATGATCCCAGGATTTTGTGGCTTCTCACAGTTTCCCGGATTTTGCAGGACAGATGCTCAAACAACTTCAGTTATTTTTCAAGACTGTGATGGGCCAAAATCAAGTTTCATGGAAATCAGTGTCAGCTTTGTCTTACCCTCACTTTCCTTACCCCTCTTCTTTGAGTGAACTATGAGGTCAAACAGTGGCTGGGGAAAAAGGCCAGAAAGAACAATATAGCAATAGAAAGGGCAATATACGTCTTTTAAATAAGGTCTAGGAAAGGTCAAATAGTAAAGAGGTGAGAAAAAAATAACAAAATAAAAGGGCAGGTGCAAGTGAGGGAGCTATTAAATCAGAGATGAAATCAAATTGGGGAATAAATCAAACGATAGAGTCTAGACAGAAGAAAAGGTTGCCAGCCCTAAAAGTGCTGGGAGACAGAATATGTCAGTGAAGACAAGACAAATCAGGATTTGCACACTTCTAGTGAAAGAGTGCCCAGCAGAGCACATCTTATAGGGTAGGGAGATGCAGGGGGAAAAATTTATCTTCTGTGTGTACAGTGAGTGTGCAGAAATATGATCAAAATCAGTTTGTTGCTTGATTTAGAAGGACCAGCTCTGATTGCTTAAATATTGAGTCTCCTCATGATGGAGAAAAGCAGCATCCTCATTCCAGACAGAGACCCGGTACTGATAATAATACCAAATGTTCATGCCCAAATGCAGGAGGGGGAGTTAAAGGAGTTCCCCAGACATAAATCATCCCATAGTTAAGTAGAAATTGAGTCCCCCTTCCTGCCAAGCTAATACCACAGGCACTCTGGGGTATGATTTAATCTGGTTTGACCCCAAACTTTTGTAAAGATAAATTTCTGCACATTTTTGAAGAGATCTGAATCACTTGAAGGTAAGAGTCGCAGTGGTTACACACATGGAAGATGGATGATTTTGCTGTTGTCTGATCCACAGAGCAGTTATGCTGTAACCATGCATATTATTGCCCCTGTAATTGCATCCATCATACCCCTGTAAAAACAAACAAATGGACTCCCAAACTCACTTAAAACTAGATAAACAACTGTTCCTTGGCAATGTGACAGATACTTATTGCCTGTGAGTAGCCCGTAACAGATAGGAAGGACAAGGATTAGGGTGGATTTGTAAACCATAAATTGTAGAAATCCACTCGGAGTCTCCAAGTCAGACTCTTCCCTTAACTTTGCTTGAGTTATGCCAGGGATAAATCTGTCCTTCTGTGGAAACTCAGTGAAACTTTGTGCAGTCTCCTTTTACTGTGTCAGTCATTTATGTGTTACAAAAGCTAGAGCTTCAGCAAATCTAAGTTAGCCTGGTAATTTTTTCCTCCCAATTTGTAGAAGGATGAAATGTTGCATTTTCTGTGGCTCTGCTTTGGTGTATAAAAATGTATCAGATTAATTTTATTAGAAATAAGTGTAAATGCTGCAGAAACGTGACTTTATCCACTTTGGTTCTGAAAGAGCTGAAAACAAAATTGCCGTTTCTAAAATCTGTATATAGATATATAAAAAGAATTCAAACGTCTGCTTGTTTTGCTTTTGCCCACAATAAATAAAAGTACAAAGCAATTAATAAAAACTCACCAAAACAAAAAAAACCAAACAAAACAACCCAGCATTCAAAAAATCCAGAAGATTAGCTAACACTCTGAACACTAGACTACTGCATGGGTACACTAATTCAGCATTAGAACAAATGTGACATTATTCATCCTAATTTACTTGGCCCATGTGGATTTTGAATGTGATGCCTGGTGACCAGGGGCAAGCCAGCAGTTTGAGCAGCGCCTTGCTTCGGGGCTATCCTGGCCACACGTGCGTATCTGCTAACTCCCAACCAGAGAGTGTGCAGGAGCAGATGTGATGCTTGCAACAGCATATCCAGAAGCTAGCAAGCTCTAATTGTGCTATCTTAGCATGTCAGTGGTGCCCAGGTGGTGCTCTGATCTTTCAGACTTTATCTCTGAATGAGAAAGTCCACACAGGAGTTGAAAGCAATTTAGGTCACAGAGAAATGTTCATCGCAGGCAGCTCTGACAGCTAAAGACAATCACTCCCTCAGCTTATTTCTGCTCCTCATTTGCCAGACGAAGGGTTTGAGTGCACTTCTAAATTCAGTCCAAAGTCACTCAGGGGTGAAGGCATCACAGGTTCACGAGAGCTCTGCATGCTGCACAACCTTGCAGTAAGCAGCCCAAAAGACCAAAGGCACTTTTAAAACTGAAAACTAGATTTTATTTGAGTAAAAGCTGAAGGAACAAACTTACCATGGAGGAAGTCTAGGAAGAAATGTAGTGAAGTCAGGCTTTGTAAATAAACTTCCTCTGGCACTGTGTCCAGACATTCTGACAGGGCTGCTCTGAACTTCAGCAACTTAGTGATGTTCCGGGTTGTGACAAAATTTACAGTTTGTTTTGGTCACTACACCAAAAATCTTTTTGTAATCTCTGTTCAGCCTGTGTTCCCTGCACTTCTCAATGGTCTCTCAGTACTTGAGGTTCTGTCCTCCCTTGCTATGTCCTCCATGCTCATCCTGTGCTCTGGAAACATCCCTTTTGCTGCACCCCACCATGCTCTGTTGTTTCCTCAGAGGGTAGAGCCTCTCTCTTCTTCAAGCTTTCTTCTGACCCAGAGCAAAAGAAGCAAGGAGGCTTCTGTTGTACTCCACTCTGAAAAATAAAACCCAGCATGCATTAACATATGGTTCCCATGAAGAATAACAGAAGTCCTCACAGTAAGCTCACATTGCCAAGTGACACGGTAATAAGCTCGTTCCACCAGCTATGGTCCAGTGGTAGCCTGAACCAGCTATAAGACCCAATTACAATCCATCTTTAATACCTGTAGCCTTTCAGGAGCCCAACTCATATCCATGGACCCAGGTTTTTGGGGAAGCTCCTTCTCTCCATATGTGTCTCCTCAGTCTGAGGGCACCTTCACCCTCCAGTGTAGGGTCAGGCTGGGAAACTCTTGGTTTTGGGCTCACTGAATCAGATGCTCTGAGAAGGATGACATGTGCCTGAAGGTGAGAAAACCCATCTGATCTGCGTTCAGATGAGTTAGACATCCTTCATATCACACTTTCCCTGGACAAGATGGTTATTTCTCACCACCAACTGGAAGCCATTGAGATCTGCAGCATCTGCACTGCTACCTCCAGAAGTGGATCTCTGTGGCTTTGGCCAATCTGTATCTAACTTTCCTGCATGTCTTCCTGTAAACAAGCACAGCTTTGGTTAATGTCTATCTAGTTTTCCTGTATGTCTCCCTGTAAACAAGCATTGTGTTTCAGTTTAACAACATCCTTAGCAGTGAAGAGCATAAAATATAGCAGAGGGAGACACAACAACATGGTGATAAGAGCAAAAGAAAGCCACCTGGAAAATTTGGCACATGCTCTGGCCACTGGTTCATGTTTTCTGACTTTAAAATGGGACGGGCAGGGGTATATACATTTAATAAGACTAGAGGAGGCAGAGTTGAACCAATAAGCTAAAGACGGAAATGAAACAAATGACAGAGATGTCATATGGATAGGGTGAGGCCACTTAGAGAAATAAAAGATTGGAAAGGATGCTGTTCCTCCTCAGTTGCAAAGTGGACACAACCAAGAGCAGTTTTAGTGACAAAAGGGCCAGAAGCAACAGAATCTTTTCCCTTTTTTCTCCGTATTACGGTCTGTGTGATAGTTTATTCTTCTAAGTCACAGAAATTCAGGCTTACATCTGTTCCTGTTCCAGGAAGGCAAAACATAAATGAATAATGATGCTTTCCAGAAGTAGAGTGTCAGTGCAGATCTAGTTCTGAAATGGATCCAGCTTCTTGGGGAAAATGCCTAACAATTCACTTAGGTTTGAATCCTTGATGTTTCATTGTTTTGAGTTGATATTTTAGCAGCAAATAGTTATTTCTTCTTGTGGAAATGGTGGTGGGTACGTATCATTTTACACAAAGGGGTTACTCTCCTTTGCTTGTCTTTCCTATGAGACATTTAACACTGTTACTTGGAAAAATCTCGGCTATGTGATGCATTTGAATAGAAGGAAGGAGTGTTGTGACAGGTAACAGGGGACATAGAAAGGTCCATAGTGTGGTTGTTTTACTGTATGTTGCTCCTTTTGATTCTTCTGCAGAATTCTGTACAGAGACAGCTGCTGCAGATTGAATAATGCATCTTGAGCATATTAAATGTCCTGCATATTCAACACTGAAAATAAATATCAGATTCTCATACTATTGTGTATTGTTCAATAAATTTGGCCCATTGTATGCCATTTCCTTAACATGGTTTGTCTTTTCTCTCTTTTGCCATTTAGCATTTTATTTGTTTCTTTTCTTTTGTTTTAATTTTAAGATATTACAATCATCCCAGTATTGTTCAGATGGAAACAGGACTTCTCTTCTTGCAAAGTTCCTAGGTGAACTCTGAAATAAATGGAATATAGTTGCTGTTGTCTGATATTTACTTGGATCTGAAATTTCATATCATTCACACAGTAACAGACTGTATTTTATAATCAGGAGGCCAAACCCGTGGTTGGCAATACTCCACTGAACTCACTGGAGTTGAACTGCTTTATTGAGTTGCCTTGTGAACCTCGATATTGTAAGTGTTTGTGCTGTAGTCCTTGGAGTAGAAATATCAATGCCTTTCAATACAGCACAACTTTAAATATAACCCCAAACTCCTTCAATTCCTCTAGGACCGGTATGTTAGTTTTATTAATAAGTGGGGAGGGTCTTTTCTTCAATATGCTTCATTGGCCTATGCTGGTAGAGAGGCTGTTCTTTGAGTCTGTTTCAATTGTAAAATTGGAAGCATCTCTATGACATAACCATTTTATGAGGGTATTTGAAACTAGAACTATACTTCTGGGAATGAGATCACATTATAGGCATTGACCAGTGTGGTTATTTCATTGCTCAAAATACTTGGGGGAAATCACTTCTAAGAATTATTTTGTTATTTTAAATGCGTTTCTGTGCTGCATATCCCACCCACCTCCAAGTTCCAGCCTGGCCTTCAGCTACTTGGACTCTTCTCCTTCCCCTTCACTCAGCCAACATTAGCTTTAGTTCACACTTCTCTTCGATTTTCCGGTTCCCAAATGAAAACTGTTTCCCCATGGACCACTGTATACAATTATGTTCACCAGTCTACCACCAAGATCTCTCATTTCAGGTCTCAACTTAAATTAATGCTCATCTGTCATCACCATGTGATGTACCACTTGATGTCATGTATCACTTCTGCCTATTTTAGCCATGTCTATACCGGTGAATAAGGCTCAAATGCTCATCCACAGTTGTTCGTGTTGTTTAATTACTAGGCTGCTTCTGCCATGCCAACCACCACATTTGAAAGTGGGGATTTAGGGAACAGAGTGGGATGCAGATGGTTCCCAGTGAGCAGCAAGGATCAAACAACCGTTTCAAGGAGGATGGAGTTCTGCTATGTCTACACAAGATGCCATGTGCCCCTTGCTCTCCTGCCCTGTTTGTTATTTTAGCAGAAGTGTAGCTGATTTGTAAATTCTAGAGGGTCTGATTACAATTTTCCAGTTCTAACTGAGAAATGATGGCAGGCACTAGGAGTATCCCATAAGTAACCACTATGTATGCTGAGATGAAAGCCGGGATCCCATTTCAGACGTAGGCTGCACATGCTATGATGAAGGACTGCCTTTTTCCCTGCTTTTAGTACAATCTTAATCAAATGAGTACCGATATAATACATGATAACAAATAATCCTACTTTTAAGTCTTAATTAAAATTGCATTTCACCTTTGGAAGAAAGGTTATACCTTGATGTTGTTTATCCTGGCTTTCTCCCACACACTTACTGTGTATTAAGCAATAACTGCAGGTGATGAATATCCAGAAGTTGATGGATTTTAGAAAATAAGTTTTTCATTAAGAGGAAGAAATCACAGCTCAGTTTATAAAAATATTCTGAATATTTATTGCTAGCAGTAGCTAAAACCAAATCATAAATTGAGAAATTCTCTGGATGTATCCTAGGAATCAGACAAATTATCTATACCAAAATAACAAGATAAGCGAGTATTTAAAATTACGTAGCTTTTGCATGTCTTGAATTTACAGCTATAAACTTTGATTAGTGTCAATAGAGTTAACAGCACTAGTTCTTTAAAAAAGCAAGAAACCTTAGATTATTACACAGGAACATGTGTCCATAACCCCCTTAGTCCCTGACTTGTACAGACTGTAAGAGGGGTACTCCGTGTGGAGGACTAGCTAATGGTAATAGTAACTGTTCAGTTTCTGATCTGTAAAAAATACTCTTATCCTCGTGCAAGTTATTTGTTCATGTGGACTGCTAGCAGTTCTTTATATCTATGTTTCTTGGCTGGTTGGCTGCCATGTAAAGCAAGTCTTACTCATTTATTCAACAATCTGTGCAAATTTAACATCATTTGGTTAATGATTTCCCTGCCAAATTCAGAGAGACAATTGTATTTAACTACAAACCTCATTTTAATATCCTATTTAAAAGTCTAATTGAACCATCACTATTTTGCCTTTGATTTGTTGTATCTTTGTGTGTTGTCTTGGAGATTTTGATGTTGCTTCCTTCCAGCTCTATTGATATTTATAACATGGATGGTGTGTTTCTAGAGGCATAAAAGGGTGAAGTGTTCTCTGATGGGATACAGTTCAGGTTACGAAAGGTCTAAGGAAGACACTTCTATAAGAAATGCTGTATTAATGACAATGTTAAAAGAAAACAAGCTAAACTCCAGCTAAACCTGGAGTACATGTTGTGGCAATCATGTTCATGGAATTAGCCATGGAACTTCAGGTTCAAAAAAATTAATACGAAACCCAAAGCCAGCTCTTTGAAGATTTCAGGAAAAATAAATATGTTAACATCTGCAAATAATCCCTGCTAGCAGCAAAAAAATTACATAGATTAATAATAAAAAAACGAGTCAACATGCACTCTCAATAAGGCAGTTTGAATGTAAAATATTAAAATGCTTCCTGTAAAACAGGTCTAGCTTTTGGTGGATACTAAGATGAGGTACTGGCTGGCAAACTGCTGCTTTAAACATACTGTAGGACACAGTGCAGGATTTCCCAAATTCTGAAATCCAAAAGCATAATCATTTGACATTCAATGGGCCCCATTTATAAACAAGATGGTTGTTATGCTATAAAAATATGTCAAGTTTTACGCAGTTGAATCACAAAACAAGAGGTGAGTACAGAAAAGTCATTTTTACCAGTTTCATTCTTTTTCAGTGTTGTAGCAGCAGTCATGGGAAAAAAAAAAAACCAACAGAAAGAGATAAGCATATTCCTTTAGTAGGGCTGTATTCTCTTTATAGTTTGTTACTGGGATGGTCCAACAGCCATGCTTTATCTCTGTAACAGGAGCAAGGCATCCATTTCCTCATGCACAGATTGAGTAATGGTACTGCCATATTTTATTTCCAAATTAGAGGAAATGTCACTCAATGCTCATATTTAAAATGAGAAGGAAGAAAAGCATTCCCTTCATGCAGTTTAAAGAAAAAAAAAAGTTAAATCTGTTAAATATCCACTGACATTTGTATGAACTTAAAGCAAAGCATGCATCACATCTTGGGTTACCACAGTTCATATATCATATCAGAAACATATATGGATTTTTAGACTGAAATATTTTGATTTTCTGTGTGATAAACAAATTCACTGGTCTGTTTATTACACAGAAGACCTGGGGAAGGCTCCTGTAGCCAGGTAGCCAGGACACAAAGGTGCTCTGTGCGCAGCTCCTTCAGTTCAGGCTTCCTGAAGCATCTAATAGTAAGTACAAGGGTAGAGTGAGATATATGGTATCTATATGTGCATACCTGCAAACGCAGAGGATTCAGCCTCCTATGGGAAGCTTGGAAATTATTTAACCATCTGCTCTGCAGATCATTCAGTCCAAATATAAACAATTTGGACAGCACATAAAGGAGATTTCTCTTGTTTCCTCTCCCACACACATTCAAAACTAATCTTGAATTTGAGGTCTTTCATTCAAAATTATAGTCCAGGCTACAGTCCCTACTGTGAACTGACATAAAGCATTACCTATAAAAGTGATTAAAGTGTTGGTATCTGCATGTACTTCTGAGCAGCTGGTCTATATTTGATGTATATCTCTGTTCCTGGCTCCATTATAGAAAGGGACAGAACAGAATGAGCTAACTGGCAGAAATCTCTGAGGATCTTCCTTTGAAATCAGCAGGAATTTTAGAAGAGTTTTCTCTCTTCTCTCCTGCATGGAGAAAATCCTGGCGTGCTTCAACCTACTGTGCTTGTGGCTGCTTTCGTCAGTGCTGGAATCTGCTGGGCATTTTGTAGGTGTTCAGGAGCATCCCAGGGAAACCAGGTTTCTCAGCCTGCTGTCCTGGCAGTAACATTGGCTTCAGGTCCTTCAGAGCATTTGAGCTCTGTTTGCTTTTTAGGAAAGCATGCTTGATTATCTTCTTAAAATCTGAACACTTCACTTTCAAATATTTTCCCTACCAGCTGTTGTTTGATCCTGCAAAGTGCTGAGCACTGTCAGCCGTCACAGGGCTTTAGCTGGACAATAAAGTCTTTGCAGTTCTCCTGCCGTGTGCCTCCACTGGAGTTGCAGGCCGTACAGCTTTGTGCAGATAGACTTATCCTTCCACAGTGAGCAAATGAAATATTCACAGTAGATTATGTTAGCTGTCTCTCTGAGTTGCTTTAACACATCCAAATAACTGTCCTATTTTTCATCCAAACCAGCAGCCTCCCTGATTTTCATTACCTGTATCAATCTTAACACTATTTAGATAAAAAGGAAGAGCTTTAAAATGTGAGAGAACAAGCCTAGATATTTTCCCATGGGGCACCTCTGAGCACAATAGTATCTTCGCCTCAATATTTTTTCTGCGTCTCTTTCAAGCTAACCACATCCAGACTGTGGACATGCCAGGAAATGCCATTCTGGGACTAATTTACTGGTACTGAAAATGTTATTTCCAGAACTGTCACTTTCCAAGGGAATTTGAGTATCCACAAGTATTTCAACTGTGAGGATCCATTTTCTGACATTTGGGATCCATCTGCACTCCAGTCCAGCTGGAATCAAATGGGCCCCATCCATCTGTAATCTCCCTGAAACTGTCCAGGACTGTCAAGGAAATTGCACTATGACCACACTGGAACCAGTGTTGGTGTTGGCTGGTATGGTTCAATGCTTTGTGTGGAAAGGGATTTAAATGAGATCATTTCACTACCCTTTTGGTAAATTCTGTTGGGAAACAGCTGGAGGCAATGATTTCATTGCCTTATTATTAGTTGTATTATAGGACACAATAGAAGCAGAAAAGAATAGGGGTTGTGTCAGAATTTTATGTAAAATTGTTCTCTCCTGCCCAGGCATCAGCACTGGGTCAACAAAATACTGATCAGACCTGAATCCCACAGGCAGGCTAAAAATGGAAGGACGCATCAAACGGGGATCCACAGGGGCTGTTCTTGGCTTGGTATTTTCATTAACAGATGATGGAATAGAGATTATACAGATGATAGAAACTCAGAAGGGATTGCAAGAATATTTACTGCAGGACAGGCCTTGAATGCAAAACAGCCTTGACAAGCTGAAGGCCAGTGTGTTATTTGTCTGGCAGAAGTACTGGGTAGTACACCTAGGCAGAGCTAATCATCTGTACAAATACATCACATAGACCAGGCAGTTTGGTAGAGCAGGAGATTACCATGGATCAGCATGTGAATGTCAGTCAATAATTTGAATCTGTGGCCCCATGTTCTTCTTCTTTTCAGGGTTATACAAGCAAGTGTAGCTGGAAAGACAGGTCAAGCTGTCTTTCTGCTCCACGCAGCCCTGTTTGGACTCAGCAGCAGACTTACCAATCTGGGGCACGTTGAGGATGGTGAGCAAAGGCAGAGAATGATCAGAGATCTAGAAAATCTAGCTGGTTGCATTGACTGAAGGAACAGATGATACCTAGTGTGAATAAAAGATAATGGAGGGCAAACCACAGTAAGAGTCATCTAGGCATATAAAATGCTAGTGCTTGGAGAAATTAATATAGACTTGTTCTTTAGACATGAAGTAATAGGTTGAATTATTACAAGGAAAAATGGGACTAGACATTTGGAAAAACTCTCAAATTGTAGAGGCAGAAAAAAACTAGGTAGTCTGCTGAGGCAGTGAAATGTCCAGCTATACAGATCTTTAAGAACAAGGGTAATAAACAGCTTTCAGATAGGACACTGTTAGAATTGATGTTGCTTTGAGAGTCTCCATCTTTCTGATCTTTCCAGGTTGGAGTAACATGGCCATGGTCTCAGCTACATTCCCAAATAGCAGCTTTCTTGCTGTGAAACTGCAACCAATCGGCGCACTTCAGGTCCAGTCTGAAACTCGTTGAAAAGAAGCAAAGAATATCTGAAGTGAATTATGATTTCACAAAGAATATGATCTTCCAAGAACAAAGAAACTGTGATCGATGGGAACTGCGGTTGTTATTTATTTAAGAACGATGAGATCATCTCTGGCACTGCAGAGGTACAAGAGAAGAGTGGCATCTTCCTTTCCTACGCCTTATGTTTCCGTACTTAACCAAGATCCAGACCCACCTCTTTTGCTGAGAAAATCCAATGACTTTTTGAGCCTACAAAAATAGAGGGTTTGGCTAGACGCTTTCCAGAGCTGACTTCCTGTAAGATAATGTCTGCTAAGCCAAAACTCTCCTTTGCTGTACAAAGCCCATAGTAGATTAGTGCTTGTCTTGGTCTTAGTCTTTTTTGGGATGGATCAGCTGTGCATCCTCTGGGATGTGTTCTGGCCCTAAAGATTAGTCAAAGTGCATCCTGTAAGTAAAATAACTTCCCTACCAAACGAGACAAAATAACTCAGCTAAATAAACAAAAACTTCACAAAAATCTTCAAATAGCTTCCTCAGGGGAGAAAGAAAAGACTCCATAGATGTGCCTTTCTGCATGTTCCTGAAAGTCAACAGTTTTCCTTGGTCAGGCAAAGGTGTGTGATGTGGTAAGTCAGGTAAACTGGAGCTACATTGCCATAATGGTATTTAGACCAGGTGATAGAACAAGCTGGTTTGGAGTGCACTCAGAACACTAGGTCTACCTCCTTCAGAGCTGAAAGAAAAATTTCTGTTGCCATGCAGGGATCCTTAGTCAGGTTCTTACTGGCAAAAGAATTAAGTGACACATTTTATCCTCGCCTGAAAGAGCCAGGAACTACTTGAGGACCCTCCTCCCAAAAGAGGAAAATAATCCCAAATAAATTATTCATGTCCCTTATTAAACTGTAAGGGTAATTAATGACAGCCAGTGCCTTACAAATGGGATCTGCAAAAGGAAATTATTCCTACAATCCACTGATGCTTCTCCTTTGGAGGCTTGCTGATTTGTTTAGATTTGTCATTTGCATATTTCCAGCCCCTCAACTCTTCTGAGAATTGCTGCCGTTACCTTCTCTTTGCCCGCAGCTGGCCATCCACCTCCCTCTAAACTGTGTGAAAATAATTTGCCCTCCCACAAGTACACTGTTTTGGGTTTTGTATAGGCAGTGATAAGTGTTGAGTGTAAAAGACTCTTTGATAATTTAATTCACTTTGCTGAATTATGATTCTGCATGCACCATTAGTTCAATCACAAACCAGCTACAATAAGAATTAGGTCTGTTTTGCAACATGAAGCAGACAAGGCTGTTCAGTGGAGCAGTCAAGGGTGTTTAATGTTACATTTGTTGTTGACTTTGAAAACAAACACATGTGCACTGATGTACAGCAATCTGAAAGTCCCATGCAGATGTAAGAGCAGTGGCATCTTGGGGATCCTGGGCTTGTGTTCAGAGATGGAAGTTTCAGAGAGGCAGCAATGATGAGCAAGAGCCTCTGCAAGTTGTACCAGGCAGGAGTTTTGGGGAAAGCGGCTTTCCCTGACTTTGCAGGAAATCAAAGGACTCAAAACTGAAAAATAGGAGCTTCCATCATGAGGAGGTTATGTCTGAGGAGCAGTGGGTTTAGATAAAGAGTATGAGCAAGAGCACTTTAGAAGGGACATCACTCATCTCAGTGCAGGCTTGAAAGTTTGAAAGAGGAAACTTCATGTCACTGGGTTACATTTAGTATTGAATTCTGATCAGCTTTCCCTTCTAATAATATTTGCCTTGACCTTAGGAGGGCAATTTGTGTCAGAGAGGTAATCTCAACTTCTCCCTCATCACTCTTTCACCCAACATTTTAACACTTACTCATGAGAGGTTGGCTGGGAAACCAGAACCAAACACCACCTAATCATGGCTGAGTGCCAGCTACAGCTACAGTCCAATGCACGTATTGCTTAAGAACCCCTCCAGTATTTATTTTGGAGAGCATCATCCTGATATTTTCAAAATTAAGTAGTAAAGTATTTAGCATACCCTCTTCTACTTTCCTCTTGGAGCCAAAATTTTCAAAAGGAAGTCCCCAGTCATAAAAGTGTTCTTGGCAGGGAAATTACTTTTAACCCCTAATATGTTGTTCACTTATGCTGTAAAGGCCCAGGCTGGTCAAGGGGGAAAGTCAACAGCTTTATCCTTGAACAGCGCTGCGTGACATGGAGAGGGGTGAGAATTCAGTGATGACAGCTCAGAGTTATTTCAGCACTCCCCTTATCACATGGTGCAAAATCGTTTTGGCCTGTAGGAAAAGGCAAAGTTGCCCCACTTGGTAACCTATGACAACACTACAAAATGAAAATGTTTGCCATTTACATGTGACTGGGGACAGTAAAAGGATTTTTCAGGGGTAAATTTTGCATCTTTTTTGTTTTGCCAATCAATGTTAAAGCAGACAGAGCAAATTGCTTCCTGGATGTACATATTGAGAAGCAAGAATTTAATTCATTGCTTGACATACCTTTTCTTTAATTATATAAGAAAATATCTCACTACCTTAAAGTCTAGTGAACTAGTAGAACCTTGTGCTTTCCTGCTTTTCCTGTGGAGCAGCTTATAGAGTTGAGCTGCTTCATCCAGCACATTTGTCATCTGCCATGTCCAAGGACCTTTTCCAAAATCTACTGAAATGCATACAAGATCTTCAGATTAGGCAGCAATTATTAAAAAAATATTAATTGAACATATTTTTGTTGTTCAAGATAATGACCTGTTTCCTATCACAGGCTGTTGTAGTTTCCAGATCTCTCGTTGGTATTTTCTAATATTTAGATTACTATGGCAGGTCAAGGTCCCGGCCAGATGACTGCTGCCTTGTGCTAACCTCTCCCCGTGCATATGCACCAAAAAGGCAATCCCTGTCCCAAAGAGCTTATTACCAATGTCATTATCACAGAAATTTCTCATTGGCATGTTTTTGTATTTTAAGCTTCCATTACACTAAGGCGGCAATAAACCTATGATCCCCATACTATTTATGGATTGGTTCATTACATTTCTTTTAAAAAGCAATATAAATGTCTAAACTCCTATAAATTCATCAGCATTGCTGCTTATCTTGCTTGTTAAACTGGCAGTTTTGTAACCTCAAGACACCGCAGCTGTGTAATCTTTCACATCTATCTGGCACAAAAATCATGGTTTTTTTTCTCTCCCTCGTTTCCATGTATGAAAAAGGTGCTTTGATACACTGCTTGTAAACAAACTACAACTGCTACTGATAGCAAATATATTGGCTTATCCATAGAAATACTGGGCTGTTAAGCAAGATAGGAATTTCTATAGTTATTTGGTATTCTGATCTTCGATCAAAACTAGCTGTATAAACAAAAAAAAATTCCTGTTTTCAGCCATGAATCAAAATCTCTGTCATGCTGGAACTCCATTGGCAAATCCTTGAGAATGAGGTGCTTTAAAATATTCAAACAGAGTTTTCAAACACTGATGCATCCAAAGACAAAAAGTCTAATCCACGTATCCTCTGATGTTGCTGCATTTGTCATGTCTCGGAAGAGAGAAGGCAGTGGAGTTCCTAGTCTGAATGAAGACATCTATGGTTTCTCTTATCTTTTGCAGGGATATGCTCATTTTTTGTGCTGGACTTATGCTATATGGCTGTGGTTATGTACAGCTGCAGTGAGGCTGGTGGCAGAAGTAATGAGTTCATTTTTACGGCTCAGTAGCTGTTTATTTTTTCTCTTCAGAAGTTTAGTTTTCACTTAAAATAGCAAAAGCAAACCCCAATTCCTTTTAGTTACAAGCAACTTTATGAGCTGCAGGTCAGGAAAGAACCATTATACTGGGCTTAATAAGTAAGGAGTCACTCCAGAAAAGCCATCAAACACGCTGCCACGAGGGCAACACACCCAAGACTGGCGCCTGGCCCAGGGAGTGCTCAGTACCTGGGGACATCTGCCAAGTTGGCCTGAAAAGCTGCCCCTCAGAAGAAACCTGGGCTGCTGTCTACAAATTAATAATGACTCCTCACAAATTTAAGAAGTTGCAGTCCTCTGTACAAGCACAGCTTTCTGTCAAAACCGTATGAATCTCATCAGGATGTATGTCAGCTAAACCGATTTGGAAGAACAGCACTGTTGGCTACAAACCATTGATAGCTGACCCCTTGGAAACCAAAGGCAGCGCCTTATACATGCACAGATCCAGATGTACAAGTCAAATCTTGTGAGTGCCCTTCAAGGGCCAGGGACGTAAGGAGGAGAGGAGAGGGTAAAGAAAGAAGAATTTAACTCTGTAACATTTTCCAGAGTTGACACTGGTTCTCATTATCTGTTATGTTTCATGCCTGAGTTTTGTTCTGAGGCATTTGATTTGCATCATCATAGTTAATTCTGTAGGCCACTATGCTTTGGCATCTTTGCTGTTTTAGAAGCCCAAGCACTGCATTCTTCTTCTGTCTGCTTTCATCTCTCCTTTTCTACAAAATCTGTATTTCGTACGTAATAAAAAATGACACTTTTGGTGTGTTAAACTTCGGAGTTTGACTCTTAAATCTGTCCCCTCCCCCCTTTCTTTTTTTTCTGTAAATCCATTCAATGGCCTCCCCTTACTGCCTTACGTTAAAGTGAATTACATCCACTGGTCACTTCATCCCACCGTCAACCTTGCAGGGAACTGGGAGAAAGCTTTGAAACGTGCCATGTGTTTATTCTGTAAGGAAGACTGTACAGGCCATCTGGGGTTTTGTGGACTAAGTAGAGAAGGTCACTGTGCTGGGGGACACTGTGCTGATCTCCAGGAGTCAGAGGTCAACCCTGGCCCAGCTAGCAACATCTTTCCTGCTGCCCACAGGGAGGGAGAAGGAGGGAAACGGGCAGATGATGCCTGTGTCTTGCCTGGGTGTAGACTTATGCTGCAAGCAGGACGTGACCCTGAGCTCAGGAGTGTACTTGGACACTCAAATTTGATAATAACTCTGGGGTTAATGCTCTTTTTCTCTTCACACATACGTGGTTGTCCTTCTTTTGCTGAAATAGCCTGCTTGTGCTTACGCCAGGTTGGACTCCCTGTCCCTGGGAAGGCTAATCCATACAGTGATGGCTCTCTGCATAAAGAGTCTCTCTTTAAAATGGAAAGAGGAAAAGTTTACCATGGCTAACTTGGATCTTGGAATAGCAGGTGGCAATTTAATTGGAAGATGTAAGCTGCTTACTACTAATTTGCATGATTATAAGATTTTGTAATTGCCCTGTAAAAGTTAATTTGGCATTGGGTTCAGTGAAACTCAACTATGTTAGCATGATATTGATGTGTGTATGAGATTTGCTGTTGCTGTTTGATATGTTCCCTGCTGAAAGACCAAAGGAGAGATTTGAGGGGGTTATTTTTAAATATATACACGCACACACACAGAGGTGAATCTCATTGTAATGACCCCCGTGGGGCCTGGGTAAATGTATGTTGTATCAAGGAGTTCACTGCAGCAGGAGTTGGTAATTCATTCTTTCAAAATAATGAGGAAATATCTGGTTTGAACTGAACATCGATACCTAGTAATTTTTATGAAGATTACCTCATTGATTAACATTTAACCTGCACTTTAAAAAGAAAAATTTTTAAGAAATGAAAATGTACACTTATAGGCTAAATATATCCTGCACTGAGGAAAGTGAGAAAAAATACGACTTTGTATTTAGGTCAACCTTGTATTGGTGTTTGCTCTAATACAGCTAATTAGGAAGCAAAGACTGCTTTTGTTATCGGGCATTCATAAAGCGGAGTCTGAAGCAGAACTTATCCTAGCGCCGCTTTACTTTGTGTGTGTGTGTGTGTATTATCTGCCTACCTCTTTCCCGCATTGTATAGACACATCTTGCAGGCTGCAATGTATAAAAAGGTTTCTTCTGTGTAGTGCAGGTCCCTGTCAGAAGTTTCAGGGCATGACTGCAGGAGCAAGGAGCCGTGCTGTGCTGTGGAGAGGGATTAGCTGGAGTCTCAGATTCGGTGCGGGGGCTGGGGGCTGCTGGCTGGCGGGTAGATGTCAGGGTTCCAGCCAGCCCTGGGTGGGACTGCCAGATCTGCCACTCCACAGGGAGTCCAGAGTTTGAGGACACCTCTAAGGCAAAACAAAGTGCCCTTGAAAAGCAGAGAGAAATGCCAGATTTGCCACCTTCTTTTTTTCCCCTCCCTGGAAGCTGGCAGCCCAGAGTAGTGGGAAGGAGTGTCAAGGGCATAAATAAGGCAAGACAGGAAAAGTGTAGCAAGGGTTGTGCTAAAATGCCTGATTCCTTTCGAATTTCTACACCATCAGAGAACAAACGACTCTTGACTGAGCAGGTAAGGTACACAAGCACATACCTCACTAAAAGTACAGTAACGGAGTTGCTGATCTTATATATTTAAATTAATAACATGCCAATGTGCCTCAGTGGGCTGGGACCTAGTGTCGCTGAACACAAACTCACACACACATCCATATTGGTTTCTAGTAAGTAAAACTTGATTTCTGAATTCTTTTCCCCCCCACCCCCTCTTTTCTCTCTCTCCCTTCTTGTATTCCATCATGTTGGGGGGAAAGAAATAAGGGGAAGGTTGCATGTGATGTTGTAAATATGATAGCCAAGTTAGCTTCACTGAGGTGGCATGGATGGGTGGATGTCTGTACACTGGTCTGCGGGGCATGAAGGAGGCACCTACAGACAAACGGACCAGGAGTGTTTCATCTGCTCTCTGGCTGTGGGGGAAGGTCCTGCCAAAAGGTTGGCAGATGAGGATGGCCTGAAAGTTACCCTTGGAACTGTGTTTTGTGTGTGTTAGTGGGAACAAAACTGGAAGATTCAGAATAAATTACTACTGCGAGTGAAAGCACAGGGAAATGTATGACAAAGGTTTAAATATTGCATTATAGTCCTTAGACAAATTCTTTTAAGTTGAGAGCATGGGAATTTTTTTCTAATGGGATGCTCAAAGATGTGTAGATAAAGAAACAATTAGGAAGGAAATTGGAAATCTGGAGATCTGAGTCTATCTTTTACTCAAATGCTTTAAAGTCATTCAGGTGTTCACAACTATTTAAATCCTTCACTTGTTTTATGTGCCTCATGCAAAGCAATGAAGCAACACTGTCATAAAGAGCTCGGCCCTGCTCCAGCCTAAATTCATCTGACATAGGCGAAAACAAAACAAAACCCCCAGAAGCCCAACAATGCCATTTCATGTGCAACATTATATCTACTGAATGAGAGGAAATGTAGGCATGCATCAGAATAAAGCACTCTTAAAAGCTCATTTGGATGGTATGTTTTTTACCTAGAGGGGAAACTACTGTATATGCAAAACTCAGATGAATATTTACAATATCCAGGAATAGGTACGGGGGGGGGGGGAACATGCCACAAATGTAATCATCTTCCGAATGGTCCAAAAACAAATTGTTCTCGCTGCTGTTGCTGAGCAACAGTCCCATGGTGGGATTCAACCTGTGCAAATGTATGGTGGGAGAGTCCAACCTACCCAGAGAGTGAGAAATCAGAGTACCGGGAGAGGTGGCAGAGGGGGCCTGGCATGGCCGAGCTCCTCTTCCCAGCAGTTGTGACCCCCTAAGTACACATTTTCACCATTCTCCTGACCTTTCGCTGCCTCCCCGCTCTCATAACAGGCTTAAAATAAATAGCGAAGCAAGACTGGTACCAGAGAGCAATGGGACTCTGGCTGTTGTTGTAACAGACCAGTTTATATCTAGGACATTTTCTGTGAAGTAAAGCATTAGCACTTCTTCTGAGGTGTTCAAAGGCTATGAAACTCTGGGGAGGGAGAGGGAAAAGCAAATAACAAGTCTACCAGACAATTCATGGGATTTAAAAGCAGTGCCCCTCTGTGACTTCAGCTCTGAAGACCACATGTGCTCTCATTAGGTGGTAACAAAGTAAAAATCCATGGTCTAAAGGGACAATAATCCACTATATTTTGAAATAAAAATTCTGGAATGCTTAATCATCTGACACAGTATGATGTCAGTTTTCATTCACTTCCTTCAGCGGGTTATTCTTTAAACAATTTAGAGACACAGAAAGGAAAAGGAAACCACAAAACACGCATATTAAAATAATGTTAATAGAATGTTCTGAAGTTAAAAAAAATCAAAATTAAAAACAATCAAAAAGTGATTTGTGGCTGACGGGATGTCTTGAGAGAGCTCACTATACCAAGGTGGAAAATGGTATATTGGAATAGAGATATTTCAAATATGTGTGTGACAGATCTGGTAATTTAGTACTTGGTTGATTTTGCTGTGGTTGTTCATAACGCAGTGTAAAGCTGGCAGTCCTCTGGGTGGAGGAGTAAATCTGGGCTTGCCCTGGTTTTCATGATCAATACATTTTATAACACTTTTTATTTTAGCTATTTTTTAAAAGCTGACATGCAAGGTCGTTATTTTTCTAGGTAACTTTGCCACCAACACGGTATTTGTAGTGTGAAACAAACTCTGCCTAGCTTTCATTTTGTATCCCTAAAATTATTATTCTACATGAAACTCTAATTGAAAATATAGTCTTTTAGGCTGAGGTATCAATGGACAGGTTGAGCCTTTATAGAAAAAGGCTTATGGGGAAGGAAAGAAGTATAAGAGTAAAATGAACTGCTGCAGCCTCAAAATCTTCTTCCAGCTTTGAAAGGCGGTTCTTAGAGATAAACTAGCACTAAGTGTCCGTATCCCAATCCCCAAACTGCCAGGGTTGTTCTGACTGTCTGTGTGGACACATTACAAAACCATCACAGCTGGAACTCACCTTAATATTGGACCAAACTGAGTGCTAAGTGTAAATAACCGTAACCTTTCACATGCTCCAAATCAAGATCTCGTTCCTGTTGGGGGGCAGGAAAAAAACAAAAGTCAGAGAGTAACCCCTTGTAATTCCACTTCCTTGGTTCAAGAGGAAAACTTCCTTTTAAAATACTGGAGAGTAAAGTTTTCCTGCTTGATAGATTGACTGCCAAGCTGCTGCTTTTGGGGTAGCAGTTAATAGAGTTCCTCGCATACACAACAGGCTGGGTGGGAAATCGCAGAAGAGCACAGAGGAAACTCTCACAATATATTTCCCCCCTATTATTTCTCAGCCTATTTTGAAATTAGGAAATCATATGGAAACAGCAGGACGATTCCTAGCCTTGCACTATTTCCTTCCCCTGTGATCATGAAGTTTTATTGCTGCATGAGCCCTGCTGCCTATCATTTCAGAGAAACTCAGCAAGAGGCAAGGTTTTTCTAAGTGTGGGTGGTCATGTCCGTGTATTCAGCAGAAGCAATAGGTCTATTCAGCTCGAAAAAAGGCAGCTCAAGATGAAGTATGGAAGAATAATTTTCAAAGAGAAAATAATGAAGAACTAACAAAAGCACCCAGGGAATTCATTCTTTTATTTTTTTTTCCCTTCGGTAATTGCCGCTGAAGAGGCTGGCACTGAAATGACATCATTAAGTCAAGTTATCTCACTCATACACTTGTAGGGAAAATTGGATGAAATTAAGGGAAATTTCCCCAGGACTCAGCCTGTTGCATTGGAAAGCTCTTCTACTGGTGAAAAACAGTCTTACATATAGAAAGATGTATAGATATTTTTCAATAGTTGGGAGGATAGATTTTGAGTTCCTAACATTTTAGTATTATTTGTATGTGCAGATATTCTCATTCGTATCCACCTTTATGAGTGCATTATCTGTGTCAGAGCATGTTGCTTATTTTTCAGAAACCATGTACAAATGAGTTTCCCGGAAGGCCATTTTATCAAAACAGGCCCTTTAACTTTGCTTTTAAGCAAATAGCACATAATATTTCAAGGAAAAAAATATTGACTATTGAATATTAGCAACATACTGCTCATAAATAAGCAGCAAGGGAATATTGGCACAAACCATGCAGTGGGTAATGTTGACCCATAAGGAAAATCTTTCAAGAACTTCACATGATTGGAGAAAGATGATTTTTTTCTTGGCAAATTGGTGATTAACTGAATTGTTCCACTCAGTACATCTAATATTCCCCAGTCTCTCCCACAGGTATAGCACGGAAAGTCATAATGGCAGAACCCTGCCCTTTTTTTCCTTACAGTATTTGATATCCTCACAAGCAGTTCAGGGGTATGTACTACAGCATGCTCTAGCACAGGAGAGTGTTAGGATGTAACCTCCATTCTGCATCTGCAAGTAATCTCTCTGAAGATCATGAGGAAAGGAGCACCTCCAATTATGATACTATACTTCACTATTTTTTTCCTGAGACTACTTAACTAAAATTCAACTAGCAAAAGAAGAAAACACTCACATTTTCACATATTTATGTATGTCTTTGCTTATTAACTATACTCACGGAAAGTCGCTACACGTAGAGGCATACTTTAAAATAGACTACTATTATCTAGTCTAAATTGTGATACTGGACATCTGAGTTTCAGAACACATGAAAAATAGTCCACAAAAAGCCTGGATCTTCCAGTTTCATCAGGGAATGCAGTTTATGTTGGAAGGACAATTCTGGGGAATTATGGCATGGAAAAATAACCATTGTTTAGCAGAGCAACCTTTTTATTACAAAAGTTATACTAGTAACTTCATAACCAAAGGCAAATTTCTCTCTCCTAAGCACCTGGATGCTACAAGCTTTTGTTTTGGTTTTGGTCCTCATTTCCTCCCCTCATGCTGATTTTCAGCCTGCTGTGGGAGACGAGTGGTGTTGCAGTGTTCTTGGAAGCAGAAAAAATCTGCTCCTCTGATTTGAATTTACAAAGCAAAATGCTCTTCTTTTCAAGCTCTGCTCTGTGCTTTGTGTACTTTCATATGGTTAGAACTGGATTAATTTATTTTCTACACTTTCTGTTATCTCTTCTCACTCTGGGGCTCTCACATCTCTTGCTCAGACAGGCATGGGAAGGGAAAACTTATCATTGCATTTAGATGGTATTGGAGGAAATATTTGGTCAAATCTATTGCTCTACATCACATTTATCTTCATGATTCATGGGCTTCTTGTTGCTGTTCCTCCATGGCCAGGTAGGGAGGGAGTCCTAGAGCTGTAGCTATGATTTGGCCCCCTTACTCAGAATAATTGGCTGCTAACAGAGGAGCCTAAATTGCTTCTTTTTGCAAATGAAATATCTCGCACACAACCCTGCCCCCACTCTGAACCCTCCAAAGGAGGATACTGTTGCTGTTTCCTACCACACTGCAAGTTATCTTCTCCCTTTACATAAGTTTTTCTGTTGAGATCTCCCTTTTTGTGCTTTAAGCCCCCTTTTCCCCATCTCTGGACACAGAGGACGTCAGATCAGGAAAGAACAAAGCGAGAGGAGCCAGTACTCTCGGTGATTTTCAGCTGGTAGAAAATGTCACTGTGCAACCTTTTTGGAGGTTCAGCCTAGAGCAGAGGGCAGCCTGTGCCCTGGCTTCAGCATTTCGGGAGTGACTGCGAGGCACAGGCACTGCGCTGCCTTTCCCCTCTGCAGCTCTGTGCCATTACCCAGGCGCGGCGGCAAAGTGAGCCCACGTACATGGGATGCATACAAACTGCTTATTGTCTTTCTGTCAGAAGCATCACCAAATAGTCTCGCTTTCCCCAAACAAAAGCAGATACGGATTGCAGAGCTGGCAAGAAAAACAAACAGCAACCCTGTTTTAAGTGAAAACACTGCCAGATGCCATGAGTAACAGAGAGAACTAGCATCAGATAGATACTAGGTAAGAGTAGCTTAATAGTTTTAATAGAGGTTTTATTAAGGTTTACCTCTGGCTGTTTATGAGCGCAGTTAAGCTAAAAAAGCCTTCCTCCCTCTCCTTTCTTTATGGAGCAGTGCATACCCTGTGCTGAGTACCTTGGTGTAACGACTCTTTGCATTCTGTCAACTTAATGTAGTAATCTAAATATCACTGAGCAGATTGGGGTTTGGGCCAGTCTTAATGAGATAATATCTCATAAGGGATTGATCCCAGATACATTTAAGGGGCCTCACAGCTAGTGTTTTGCAATACACTGCAGATTCTGCAGCCTAGTATAAGAAAAGGGAAATTAGTAAGACGTATGAAGAAATGCAGAATACAGACTCTTAGTCCCCAAGACATTTCATGCTCTGTGGATTGCAGACTCTTGTACCAGGCTTATGCAGTCATTTATTTTTTTGTCTGCCAAGCATGGGTGACATCATTTGACAGGCAGTATGCTTACTTATCTGTTTTTGCAAAGTAATGCTTTTGCACATTTTTCTTCATTATATGCTCTGAACAAGTGAGGTGCAACGTTCCACTTAAATAGCTTTCGCATGCAAACAGCAGCATCACAAGTCAGGTTGTAGGAGAAAATACAATAGGAAATAGAATTTTAAAAGCAAGTACTGCAGAAGCAGGGCAAAATATATTTCCTTAAGTGTTATTTATCCTTTTCAAATTGTTCACTTTTTGCCGTGACAAGAATGAAATGTATTCCACGGTACAAAATTGTTTCCTGGAAATGAAAAAATGATTGACACCTAAGTTTGAATTATTGTGAATATGTGGAAAAAATGGGATTTTACACATTGACAAAGCCAATAAGAAGTTTTAAAGGCATGTTTATATTGGGAGAATTTTAGTACAGAACAGCCTAGCCTTTAAAGCAAAATGGGCTTCATGCAACAGGCTCTAGTCATGAAGGAAGTGCCATTCAGCACAAAGGAACTGATTTAACAGCTCAATTATTGATGATGCTTAGTCAGGAGTCTGTGGATTTAAAGTCTCCCTTTGCCTCGTCACTGGAAGTAGGGAATCAGCCATAATAGGCAAACCAAAGATTTCTGATAAACCTGCACTGGAAATGATGCATTTCTGATTACAACGAAATTTCTGTTGGACAAATGATGGGCCAAATACTGAAACCCTTCCTCAGCTATAATTCCTTGCTTAGCCAGGCCAGAACTGCTTCCATCCAGTCTAGTTTTTCCTGACAAAAGAAGAACCATTGTCTGCCCCATGCTCCCCCCAGTCCTGGTACCTCTGGGAGATCCCTGTGCGTCCCCCCAGGGCTGGGCACTCCAGAGCTGTTCGCCCACATGTGCCTTTAACCAACACCTCTGCAATGGAAGTACTTGGGTAAGTAGAATAAAACAACTGGATAGTAGAGAGTGGTACCTCTAGTTTTGTCAAGTACAAATTGAAACTACTTTGTGTAAAAGATGAAAGAAACTCTGCTCTCCAACAGAAACATCCAAAGGAAAGCCAGGAGCTCATATCGGCAGAGCGTTGTTTGGCCTTTCATATTCACGGCAGTTGGGCTGAATTATGTATTCCTATTGCCTGTATTGTCTGGGCACTATGAAACAAATTATTCTATTCTACATGTCTCCAGAAAAAAAAGGCATAAGCCTTCACAGTCTGGAAGAAAATATTTTTCCCCCTCTGATTTTTACTGGGCCATTCCTCATAAACCTTTTTACACAATTACTTTACCTTTCAACCGTTACAGAACTGTACAATTTTCAAGAATAAAGTGACCATTAGGAGGCATTAGCCAAGAAGTGAGAACCCTAATTACTTCTTCAAGTAAGCAATAAATGAAAGCGGCTGAGTTTCCGGAGGGTCAGCACCTTTGCAGTCATTTTCAATAGACCTTTGCTACCCTTGCCTACTTTTAAACCAGATGAAGTGGAACACTACATGTAATGCACTTAGTAGCATTAGTCCTACTGTCTTGTTTTCTTCTTTAAAGAAAAACTTACTTGATGTCCCTGCAGCCTCACCCTCATCCTATGAAGAAGCATTGGGAGTGTAGACTTATTACTGTAAAATATCTTTTGCACGTGCAATAAGACCTGGATATCCATATGGCCTCCAAATGGTCCATGCCCAACTGAGAAACAATGGGGTTCTGTTGTTTCTTAGATAAAAGAGTATCAAAACCAGTCTGACTCGGAGAGATAGGTCTGGTTTCTTTTACATTTAAGTGGATGCAGTTTTTTGACTCAGTAGGGGAATAGCTGGATGCTGTTTTCTTGAGGGTGAATAATGTCCCCCCTACTTCAGTATGACTTGATTTGTTGTACCACTGTCTGTTACGTGTCAGTTTTGGAGAGGAAGGCAATATTCTCCCAAGAAGAGGCACTGCTCTGTTCTCAACAGACTCTCCACAACCAGAGGGGCATTCAGAGAGCGTGATGCTGCAAACTAGACAGCATCTATAACACACCGCACGCTGCTTAACACATCTTTGCTGCTTAATTACCAATATATATATTTGTTCTATGTAATGTTTGATCTGTTACCTATCAATTGGTTGCCTTGTTAAATTAGACAATTTTTAAAAAAACATATATTCATGTACAACATGTGGGTGATGCTTTTCCCTTCTTCTTTGTGTTCAGTGTGGTCTATCCCAATTACAGCAAGCCTTTTGGGAATATTATAGGATTAGAAGCTCCTGAAAACTGATAGTTAAGTACTTATCAGGAATAAATGAATCACACGAATTTTCTTTCATTTTTACTTTCAGGCAGATGATTTTGTAGGACAAGGCTCTTTAATTGGATGTCTCGGCACTGTGAGATAAACACAAATTTTGTTTCTTTGCATAAAAAGAATATATCAATCACAGACAAGATGGTAGAGTGCAGTAATACTGTCCATTATATAGATATATCTTTCTAGCTCACACTGATTCTCTGCATCAGCTAGGGTTTTTAACACAAATGAAAGCATATTAGCCTCAGAGGCAACCAGTCAGGAGTACATGTTCCCTAATTAGCACTTTGATGTAGTTTTGTCCAGGTAACATACATAGCTTTCATCATAGTAAGCCATTGTCAGTGATGGTCAGCAAATCCCTGGGTCATCTTTTCATCTTACAGTCTGATATCTCAAAGACAAATGCCTAGAAAGACTTTCTTTTAATACCTGCTTACTAGCAGATGCATTATGGGAGGCTCACCTTGATCCCTAAGATGCAGAAATTGCTTGGAACAAAGACACAATAATAATGTAAAATCTTCTCCCAAATGTACCTATTTCTCTGATCTTTTCTGGCTTATCAGCAAGTTTGCTGACAGAAAAAGTAAAAGTGGAATTTTATATAGAAAGAGTGGTAGTAGACCAGGTCCCAACTTCTTCTGAATGTCTGTCAAAAGGAAAAATATTATCAATGCATCATACATTAATCATATATATCCACTAGGGAATTTGCTGTTTCTGGCTTTATCTGTCATTGGGAAAGTCACACAACGAAATTATTCCATTTATTTTAGTATGATAACTAATCAAATGCAGTTTGTGACTCCATGGTTTGTGATGCATTCAGACTGACTCAGAGGATGCTGGAAGGGAACAAGCTGGGTCTGTACCTGAGCTTCGCTAAGGACTGGGACTCTCCATCTGTTCCATTTTGCACTGCGTAGGACACTGTCGGGTTTATCAGACCTCCCTGGAAGCCCATGGGAAGGCTTGATTTCACCGGGCTCGTCATGGTGAAGGCTGTGGGTGGGCAGTCGGAGTGCTGGACAGATCTGTTGGCTTGGAATTATTATCAAGACTTGGGAAAGCAAAATTGATCGTGGAGTGTCAGCTAAAGGATTTGAATCAGAAAAGTTTTGATGCAAAAAAGAAACACAGGTTGAAAGTGCAAGGTTGAATATTGTTAGTACAGATCTGTTCTGACAAATGTGGTCAATGGTTTGCTTTTCACAGTTCAGTTAACATTTCTTTCAAGGCTGAGAGGAAAACACTATGGAAATTTCCAACACACTCAGACACTGTGGGCTCGGGAAAGTATGCTAGGACTAAAAAATCATGAAATCTGTGTAGCAAGGTCTTCCTTTTTAGAAGCAGCAAGTGAGTAGCACGCATGCATTTACCCTCCTAGCCTGCCTTACCCCAGGCCACCAAATAAATGACATGGCATTAACGGAGCAGCAGCTTTGTAGGCAGTTGGCGACAGACTTCAAGAGTCATGCAAGTGTGATGTGTGTCAGAGGTGGCCCAGATGGTCCTGTTCAGAGAAAACAATTACCCAGAGGGGAAATGTAAGATCAGAGAAATGCCAGCAAACGGGTAGTGGAGCAAAAAGGGGCAGGCTTGGTCCAGGCTGCACTGAAGCACCTGCAGAGGAGGGGAGGCAGGGACATGGCTGCTCCAGCAGCAGAGGGGGACCTGGGGAGGAGAACATTGCCGGCAGCCAGGGAGGAAGGAGAGAGGCAACTTCATGGCTGTGTCAAATGAGCAACAAGTGCAGATCACACCAAGAAGAAAAGAAAGTGGAGCTCTGGGGGTGGCTGGAGCAGCAAGCTCCTGAAGAGGCCACAGGCACCTGCCCCAGCCCTGGCACCACAGAGCAACTGGCAAAGGGGCAGCTGCGAGCGAGCTAAGTAGTGGCTGATGGAAATTAAAACAGAGTGACAGAAAGGCCACTTTCCACGTGGGATCTGATCGAGCCCTGGCTGCCATCAGCACAAAGATCCCAATTCATCTCTGTGGGCTCCTGGTAAGGCCTGAAGAGTGTGAGGACAGCCGTGGGGGAGAGGAGCCATGTGAGCACATGGCTGAACCCCTTCAGGGTTAGAGGCGTACCCCATAACTGGTCCTGCCCAATAAACACATTGAACAACTTTTTAAAATTGTCCATGCCTCTTGTCCCTGCCGTTACCCTTGGTCTGTTGGGGGTTCATTCCCTGTGTAGAGAAGTCCCACCCGGCCCTGCTGGTGCTCGCCCTCCGCTGAAGTCCATGCCTTCCTGCCCTCACCAGTGTCACCAGCTCTGAGAGCCTTGTAACATTTCTCCTGTCTTTTCCCCTTAGGATGGCCTGTACCACAGCAAGGCCACCTTTTAATCTTCTATCCTCAGCTATACAAACCTGGATTTCATCTCTAGTCCCTGGATAATCAAGATATTTCAACAGCTGTCAGTTTCTGGCAGAGGCCTATTCTACCATTTTTTTTAACAACATATTTTTCATAGTTGGTTAGAAATATGCAATATTTTGTCATAAAACCAGCCTCATTTTCACAATTTGAATGATTTTTTTTCCCTGCTTTACAGTTACCTTTCTCTATCTTACAGTTTTGAATGATTTTTTTCCCCTCCTTTACAGTTACCTTTCTCTATCTTACAGTTTAGAGATTTTTTTCCAGTTTCTTGCTGATGTTCAACACTTTTGCTTGTGATGTTAGAGCTTTATCTGCCACTAACCCCATAAGCTGCACTTCTGTAATGTCTTGTAATGTGTGGCTACTGAGTGGATATTCTCTCTTCTTGTTTTTTGTTCCCAGACTCATTACCTTCCATACTTTGAAACTTATAAGCTACTTATCTGTTTCCAGCTCCTAGACCATATATTCTGAATTTTGTTGCCCTCCTTATTTGTTTTGACTGCCCCCTTCACTTCATATCATCAGCAAATGTAATCCACTTACTGCATCTTCTTTCTTCCAGGTCATTGATATATAAAGTGAAGAAAATTGATCCTCACACTAATCCTTATGATTCTCTTTTAGTCACATCCTTACATGCTAAACTGTTAGCATACATAGTTACCTCTTAAAAAAAAGATTTGAACTAGTTCATAGCTTATAGAAATTGGATATCTTGAGAAGTCTAAGACTGAAAATGTAGAGAAACAGAATGGGAAGGAAGAGAGGTACTTGGAAGCCATTGGTCTTTCCCCATGGGGCAGGAGTTAAACAGGGTCTCCAGCCCTCCTGCGGCTGCAGGCACCTCCCCAAACTGCCCATGGGGCATGGGGCTGATGTGGGATATGGTCTGGGAAAACCAGAAGCTGCTAACAGGCTTGCATCTCCTTGGTGAGTCCCAACGTGAATGGCCCCATGAGCAATTCCCTCTCTAGTGTTCTTGATCATGTTTTGAAGCTCCTGCAGGTTTAAAGCTATCTTCTCATCCCTGTCTCTGTGATGTGAGAAAGAAGTCTTTGTAGTTTTAATGGAAAGCTGTCATAAGCAGGCGTTAAAAGCAGATTTCTTTTGCGTACCTTCATTTCCCAAAGTCAGATGTATAACATAAAGAGCTTGATTTTTTATGTAAAAATCTAGTTAAACAGAACTTATGGATTCCTGTTATCAGATATTTTTATTATCTCCATCAGTGGATTGTTGAGCACAAGCTTGCTTTTGTGAATTCATGCTGACTTTTCATAATTAAACCATATTTCCCCAAGCCTGACCCTGGCTAGTATTTAAATTTTTTCCTACTACTGCAGTTAGACAAGCAATGCAGATCTCTTGCTTCAGAGGCTTTCCAGTCACCTTTCCAGAGTCCTGTCTAGTGCACTGGACTGGGACTCGTGAAAGCTGGTTCTGAACCCTAGCTCAGAAGCAGGTTCCCTGTGTGAATTTAGGCAATGGACCTGACCTACTATATGTCCTCCGCATATGTCCCACATTTCTAAGCAGAGATAATAATTTCCTATCGTTCAGGAACCATGGGCAGATAGGACTCAGGCATTGAGACGCATGAAAAAATACCTATTAAATTATTTTAATGATGATATGGTGTTTCTTAATCAAATGATCTTGGTTGAAGATGTAATTCCTCAAAGGTGGTGGGCATCTGACTACAACAGGAATTAGACATCTAAACAAATACTTTTGAGGCACCAGGCTCAAGTTTACATCATCAGACTGGCTTCAGACTGGCTGTGATTTAGCAGTGGGTCCAGCCTCTTTAAGCAGAGCTGGCTGAGTAACAGACACTGCTGTAGCTCCATTATAACTGAAGATGTCTTTGCAGAGTTGGGTCTGTGGCTACAGCATCTGAGCTGAGCAGGGCAGGCACCATACTATGTTGGGGTGCAGTTCCCACACCCCCTTGGTGCTGGCTCCTGCTCCCTCCCCACTGGCCTCTGGAGGAGGACGGAGCAAGTGCCTTTGTCTTTCAAGCTGAGGACCAACACTACCTCTGTGGCTGGTGTTCAGAAAGCTGCACAATACTGGGGTAACAAAAAGGCTCTGGCTGTAGAAGAAAAAAAAATTAAAAAAAATAACCTCGTGCCTGCTGTTGTATCACATTCACTCATCCACTAACCCCACAGCTAGCATTCCTCTGGCAGAACACGCTGTATCCAGCTCCCTACTGAAAAAAAAAAAAATCACCCAGAAAAAAATTCCTTCACTAGCAGTGCATAACATTATTATGTCTATTTTGCAGATGGGTTGGCTGAATTGAAGTACAATTGTGACTTTTTCACAAGACAGCTAAAAGTGCTCTATGCTAAGAATCCTGGATTCTGTCTCTGTTCTCCAATTCAAACTTTCAACATGTACAGCCAGGAGTGAATTTGTCAGGCATGGGCAAGGGAGACCCTACTTTCCTTATCGGCATTGGCTAGTACAGTATGCGTTCCTGATCCTATAACGGAGGAACAGCTGCAAACTGCTCATCCTCATCCCATACCTCAGATGCATTCAACACTGCATATGCTGCACAGTACACAAGAAGTTTCCTTTGTTTTATTCAATTTTGATTTTAATGCCACAATTGTAACTTATATACTGCAAACCTGCTCCAAAGAGACCAGGCTTTTTACTGGAACATGCGAAGGTGCTGTTCACCAAACAAATAGGTTAGAAGATGATTTAGGTGCTTAAGAACAAAGAATTAGTCTGGTTACCATGACAGACATTCTGAATGGGAACAATTTACCATGGGGGGCTGTGACTTGGGGAGGGGGATAATGGTGTTAGGATCAATTTTGTTCATTTTCTGTACCAACAAAAAAATAAAGAGGCAGTAAGTAGATTCGTTTGCTCTTCAACTGTGAAGTGGCAGACAGGACAAAAGAGGAGGACAACAAAGTTCAGACTGAAATGATGAGAAGCAGGAGGAAGAAAGGTAAATTAAAAATTTCCAAATAATGTTTTTTGGCTGGAAACAAAACTAAAAGCAAAGCAAATTTGTTATGCACTCGGAAGTCATAAATGATGAAATGGATACATACACTTGTATACACAGGTGCTGCCATTATGGATGTACATTATAAATCTGCAGGGCACTAAAGTGATTACTCTTTCCCCCATGTCTCTGAATGCCGTATTTTTCCAGCATGCTGGATCCCATCTGGCCTCAAAGTTCTGTCATTCTTCAGACATTTCAATTTCTTGATTACCTGTTAGGTTATGACCCTCAATTGTTTTTCTTTTTTAATATCTCTTCCTTCTGACTTGGGAGATGTCCATGTGTTTCTGACATCTGCCACCCAACCCCCTCCATGAACCCCATGACAAAGTACTAATTAATGTGTTTATTTCAATAGTGTCCTCACCTCCTTTCAAGAAAAGATCCAGACTTTCTCTCAGAGCACCTGTACCAATCTTAGTTCTTATATTTGTGATCTTCCATAGTTTACCATAACTGTCTCCAGGTTTTTCATTGAGAAAGAGTGGCCTTGGAATCCAGAAGGATTGTTCTTCAAGGTCACAGCTGAAGGTGTTATGCAGAAACTATTTCCATTGTACACCTTTAATAGATAAGCTTATTTTTAGTTCCACTGTTAACCAGAACTATATCCCATCTGCTGATCTTCCTATGAGGTTCTGAATACCTTCAATTTCCATTTTTTCTAAAAGCAAAGACATGATTGATTATTTTGAAAAGTAAATACTCTCATGTTACTGGAAGAATCCAATCACAAATTTTAAATCTGGATCTATATTTCCACCTTCCTTCCCACATTCTTCTCATTTTAATGGCTTCATACCATGAGAAACATATGAAGAAAATCTTGCCCTAAGTAAATACACAGCAGGTGTGAAATTTTGATCTGGACTTGTATGCTAGTCCTTGGTCTATTCTGATGACAAAGGATCATTCGGAATCCAGAGTTTAATTAGAATTATATCCAATGTTTTTGTGTTGTTTTCTGTGACAAAAACCACCATAAGCACTTGGCTCTTTGTGTAGAGTCCAAAGATGAAGTTGGACTTCTGTTTCTTCTGGGCAGGGATGGGAGCTTTTCAGTGGAGTTCAAAACAGCCAGATGCTGAGTGAAGGCTTACCTAAGAGAGCCAACAGAAATGGCAAAGGAAAGCCAGTATGACTCTGATGTGTAGTAGCCAAGTCCTCCATTTCACAACTAAATGACCCTTTCTCTCACCAAAAGAGTAATTCTTTGTCTTTCCCCACCTGTCTGTCCCTCCCACCTCCCCTACCTCTGGTCTAGCTGGGTCTTAATTTCATCCTGTCTTTGTCTTAACAGATGACATCAATAGTCAGTGCCTTTACATTATGTGGAGAACATGGTTCTTCCAGTGTGTGATCAGTACATGGCAACAGGATCGCTCTCTTTAAAATCTAGTTGGAGAATGCTTAATGGTAGACCTTGAATGAGTTTAAGTGTGACCTAGGTGACTGACTGCTTACTATGGCCAAGGCACAAGGGCTTGTGAACACCTGCAAAAGCTTTGTCTCTTAGGAAACTTTATTGGCACAAATGCAAGCAAATAACGCACTTTGAGAATCACATTTTTTGGACTTAGATGCCCAAGTTCCACTGAAATCACCCTTTGGATATTTAAGCAATTTGGGAGGATTTGGGATGAATAGTTGTCTTATTTGTACAGCTGAAGAGCTAGTGTTGCCTAACATGATGAAGATTAGCATGTATAAATTTATGAACAATAAGCTCACTTTTATTGTGCTTGTTTCCACCTCTTCCACCACAGTGATATTTTTCTTGATTCTTATCTTTCACTTATGTCATTACTACATAATTTGTATTTAATACTAAAATAATTTTAATCTGTTCATAATTAAGGGCTTTAAAGCAGCAGATGAAAATGGGAGAGAGATGTCAGCTTTTTAGGAAATTAAAGAGTTTACTTCATTTGAAAATGACCAAGGTGCTTATAGAAGTAGCTTCTGCATTAAAGTATTAGCATTACAAGCAAGCGCAGGTTACAGAGCACTGGAAGTGAACTTGGATTGCAGTAGGGTTATGCCTGAATGACAGTTATTTTTGGCCAAAATTGTGCCCTCGGAGGATTACATGTTCCTCTCAAGAGGCCAATCCAGACAAAGATTAAATCCACACATTGAAATGATGGCGCAGTTTGCATTGTTCAGGAGTTAAAGGATTTTGGAAAAGATACAACCGTTTATATTATTCAATCTACATTTTATTTGGTAGTGTATTTGTCAGGCAGTAGTTACAAGAGAAACAGGGCTGATGAGCAGTTGCTTGATGAGCAGCAGGCTTCAGACTGCATACTTTAAGTAGTGATAATTTGGAAATACTGATATTCCTTTTGGCTGAAGCCTATAATAATGAAGTGTACAGGATACTGCTTTAGTTATCTCATTATCTTACAACCCCAAGCAACCTTTTGACATGTTATATTGATTAAAGCAAGAGAAAGTTGGGCATTTCAGCATAATTTATGCAAACTCAAACCAATAATTAGAACAGCTAATTAGCTATTGGTATCTGATTTTATAATAATCTAGGAACTAAGATAACAGAAACAATACACAAGTCTTGTTTGGTAATAAGGAGTTTGGTTCCTCCAGCCTAGCAGTGATCATTAATTTTGCTGTGTTTTGATTTAGTGTTTGTGTTAATATATTCCAGTATGTCTGAGGATATGAAAGTAACACCTGGTGTGCTCTGTGCAAATGTTTCTCTGCTTCAGGAGAAAAGCCAAAGGGGACACACAGCTAAACCTAGAGCATCATTATAAACAGTCTGGTGGGGATAAATGCCCATACTTTCTAAGGCTAAAAAAAGGAAAATGGAAATATGTGATTCTGTTTATGTATTTGTATATATGTAAAGAGAGTGCAGGGGGTAGTGCAGAAACAGCATTTATGCCATGAAGTTTGTTTGGTGTCTATTTGAACAGTGCAAGGAGTTCTACATGCAGGTTTTTGTTTACATCTACGTTCAGTCTATGTTTGCAATTTGTTAGTGGAGGCAGTAAGCCCAATTAAAAGAAAAACCCTCTGTGCTCAGAGTTTTAATTTTGCTGATATCCCAAGACTGTCAAAAGTAGATATTCCACCCAGATTTGAGCATGCCAGCACTGAGCTTTGCCAGGCTAGAATGAAAACAAAGACACTTCACTGCCTTTTATTTTCTCCGCTTCAAAACAATCTCTTTTCTCCCTATGAACAATACTCATCTCCTTATGCAGAACTGAGATCTGGTAACTCACATAGTTAGCTTATTACATATGAAAAAAAAAGGCTCCAAGAATAACAGGCAGGGCCACAGACCCTGAGACATAAAACCAGAAAATTGTTCACACCAAGCCAAGTTGCTGGATTGCTGGAGAAATGTGGCATAAACTAAGTCAACTTCAGCAAAGAGAGAAGTATCTACTTTCTAATTTCAGTACATAAATACATCAATGTCCCTTGAAGATAGCTTTTATTCTATTATGCCTTTTCAAGAAAGGTTGGTAGCTGAATCAGACCCTTTATCAGATGGCATTTCCCACTGGTATAATACCTACAGATGAAAACAAAATTAATCTGGCTCTATCGTTCACTTTATTAAACTCATCTTTAAAACAGGAAACTGGAGCCTACCTTTATGTAACAGAAAGCTGGTTGTTCAGACCTCCCGTATATCTTACACTTAATAGGTAAAACAATCTTCTTTCTTATGTCCACCCACCCCATGTGCATGTACTTCCCACTCTTTTCTACTTATATACATTATTATGCACCCTTACAAGCACTTCTAGCATTATTAGCACATGGAAACTGGGGATTATTACATCCAGTGTATCTATGCATTAGGATAGCATCTTGTCTCAACAAGATGTGGTGGAGCTTCAGCATGAATTTTCTGGCCCATGAGGTGAATGTAGTGGTCAGTGGAGCGGAAGGGTTAGCTACATCAGCTAATTTACATGCCGCCAAATTCATTTTTGGAGCTGTACTGGAAGAAAATGAAAATCCGACTCTCTAACAAGCCTTCCTGAAGGCAGAATAAGAAAATGATTACATGTACCATAAACCCATGAAATCTCAAATCTCAGCTTTGGGCTGTTCATACCTGAGATTTTGACTCATGTCTACCTCTGTATAAACCTGAAAATCTAAGAAGAGTTTGGCCAATAGCAGGAGTACCTCCTACTTCTTGAATGGCAGCTTTTCAAAATGGATTCAAGCATGTCTTATGACTTGGTCCCATAACCCAACCTATTTGAAAGAGCTCCCTTGCCCACCCACCCCCCACCACCCTGTATATGTATATACCTGAGTAACATGCTCTAACATGCTCTGGGCAATCCTGCTTCAGCAGGGGAGTTGGACTAGATGATCTTTATGCTCCCTTCCAACTCAAAAAATTCAGTGAAATTCAGTGAAATACACACACACAAAGCAAAGCTAGTCAAAAGAGAAAGAATGTGAGAATGGCTACAAAAAAACCAGGCCCAGTTAGCATGTCATCAACAGCGGCCAACAGCCAACAGAGATGAAAACGTTAGACAAAGGTAAATATATTGTGACACTTCCCTAGTTTATTTTTCCACTATCCAGCAGTCTGTAGATCAGGGCACTCCTGAACCAAAGATTTCTTCCTTTTTGGTAGACCTTAATGCTACCTACTAAGCACTTTTATGAAAACTGTTTTAAGCCCAGAAATGTCTGTCACCCACAACAGCCTAGGACTCTGCATTCCATAACGTAACTATGTGTTATAAGAAGGATCTGATCTCACTGTGCTCATGCAATACCAAGTCACTTTGCACATACACTGAAAGGCAGACTCTCGACGTGAGGAGTGGAAAGAGCCCCATTCATTCTTAAGACACCCTGGCTAGAGAACTGGGTTGATGAAGAACTCATGGCCATCATTGTTGCTGCACAAGGCTTTTTAAGAAACAAAATCCCCAAGAGTTAAAAGAAGGGAACTTTATGGGGAAACTCAGCTGATTACCAGCCAGGAGAGTACTGGACAGGAAATGCTACATAACCTGTGAGGAAATGCAGTAGCGGCATTTGGAAAGATTGTGATTAATTTCCACAGCCACAACTTTCAATGTTGAATTTCAGCTGCTAAGTCAGTGCCCGAGTTTCTCCACAGGACAAATCCAGGCTCATCTCAAATTTTGGGTTCAATAGATGGTGTTCAGTATTCCCCAAATCCAGGCCCATCTCAACTTTTGGATTCAATAGATGGTGTTCAGTATTCCCCATACAGGCTTATAAAATGACAGATGTCATTTTGAATTTTCTACATCTGTATGCAAGAGATGTTACATTTTGAACTGCACTCAGTGCCCTGGGGCTAAGGGACAGGATGGGAGGAGAGAGCTACTGTTTCTGGCTCTTGCACCAACAATCATTGCCTGGATCACTTAGTGGCATCTCACCTGTAACTGTAGTATAACAGTAATATACCACCCTTACTTTGGGCAGACACAGGTCCATCATCATGACTATGAGCTGTGTGGTCCATGTGTGCTCAGCTCTGTTGTCAGTTATGTGAGACCTGACTGCTATGAATGTATCACTTTTTGGGTTTTTTTGGTGGGGAAAAAAAAACCAACACAAAAAAAAGACTTCTGATGAACGCTTGTGGAGGAGGACTTCAAAGAAGGTATTCAGTGCAATTGGATGTATTTTCATTCCATTAAAATGTGTGTGCACTTTTATATCTCGCAGTATTTGTCCAGCATTGGAAATAGCCAGTAAAATCTCAAAATTGGCTTTATTTTAAAAAGTGCAACCAAAGCCATAAAGCCAAACAAGACAAAATTAAAAGTAAACCAGCCAGTTTCTCTCTTCTGCTAAGGACCTTTTCAGCAAACTGTTTTACAGTACCTATTCTCCCTTATAACTGTATCCTTTTTCGCCAGGGGAAAATTTTAAGCTTTAGAAACTGCAGAAGTCATCCTAAAGCCATTTTTCCTGAAGGGAGTATTTAAATGGAAAAGAACCCTCTTCTCTTGATTTAGAGTATGTAAAATGCTATCCTGATACTACCAGGCTGAAAGCTGCAGTCCTCATTCTTTCCCAAAACTCTTGCATCTGCAAGGAGACCCATTGACTGCAGGAAGACATTGCACGGACTTAGCAGCATGCCCATGTGTTTTACATTATAAGAAGGGGCCTAAGAAGCCATTTTCTTTGCACTTTCCAGAGAAGCCTCCCTTTTATTAAAGAGCGCTTAATCTGTTGGGATGAAAATTACAACCAACTGAAAATCCACCCAGAATCTTGAGAAAATCCCAAATTGAGCATTTTCAGACACTGAATCTTTTCAGTTAGTTTAAAAGATTTTTTTTTTTCAGCATGTATAATGCCCTGCTCTGTCTCCTAGTCCTTCCTATAAAAAAATACAGGATTGCCAGCATACCACAAGTGAGCCTGTGCTTCAAATATTTCCTGCCTGGTGGGAAACAGTAAATATGATGAGAGAGAAAAATTGTTCCTGGGAGATTTTCAACCTAATTTTGTAGACTTAAGATATCTGATTGTCCTGGGAACTCTGCACTTGCAGCTCCCATTAATTTCAGTAGCAGGTGTCTAAATATTTCTCATGCCCAGAGGTTCACATATTTGTAGGAGGATGTAGATAAGGTTTGGATAAGCATATAGCAATTCTCAGGTTAAACAAAGCAGAACTCCTTGCCTCTTGCTGTTCACCTATTGCTACTTATTGTTGGATATTACATATGCAGGTGACAAGGATGTGCCAAGCTGATCTGAGAGAGAACCAGAGGATGGTTTCCATTTCCAAAAGCACAATGCCATCTGTATAGGATGTGGGGTGCAATTTGCAAACTTCCTTTAGTAGATGCACTGAAATTTCTTAACTCAGCTTCTTAAATTTTGGGAAGAAAGAAAAAGGGAACAAAGGTCATTGACCTCATTGTCTGTTTTCAGAGATCTGTTCTTTTAATTTAAGCCATTTGTCTCCTTCCCTCACCCCTTTTTGGTCCCTGTAGGGAGGCGTATGCCCTATCCCATGATAAACTTACCGTGATTCAGAAGAAAAGAAGCCCACAAGTCTCAAAAAGTACATGACTCACTCTTCCAAGGAGGCCTCTTGCTACTAACGTAGAGCAGTGATTTTTAAACAACTATGAAGAGTAGGACGGTGGCACAAGTTTTCTCTGAAAGTTCAATTGCTGCTTTGCTGATGACACATACGCACAAAAAAAAATGCTTAGTTTGCATATGGTGACTTCCACTGAGCAAATAGTTGTGAAGTGACAAATCAGCTTTAGTGCCTTAGCCCCACTGCAAGGAGATGCACATATGCTACATTTCCCCAGTGCCCTCAGGGTCGGGGAGATCCCTCTCAACATCTGGCTGCAGCCTCACTTAGAAACGCGGCCCGTGGATTGCACACCCAAGTTGGGGAAATGGTGTTTATCTGCAGCCACAGCACAGCAGACGTTCAGTCTGAGATGACTGTATTTAACTTAAGGAGTTGTCAGTGAGAGTCTGTCCGAGTGGGACAATGAGGTCTTTTTTTGCTTTCTCTCCAGCAGTGAGAAACACGTGATGCTTATGTCCATCTCCTCTATGACTTGTTCAGTTACAACCTTTGGCACGCCAGGACTAAAGGGCATGTCCTTAACGTTTCTGAGAGCAAAACATTACAGCTTCTTTCCTACCGAGGATTAAATTGCAGCTTCAATATTTGATTCATAAAGTGAGCATTACGGCCCTGTCTATATACCTAGATTAATCCAAGGGGACCTTGGTCATGTTGCAGCCATTTATTTCTGACATGTTAAATGATCTGAGAAGGATTTTTTTAATTGAGTTTGGTTCCCTTCTATTTAGTTAGTTGTTTTCCTTATATCATTTAAGAAAGTCTTAAGAAGGACTGTCATTAAAATACACTTTCTAATAATACTGGAGTTGTTAAGGGGAGGTAGTGTGAGAACACAGTTTTAATAGATACAAAAGCTAATATTTCTATGTCTTTGTATTAAAAAGAAAAAACAAACTAACCCTTGCAGCTTGCCTGAGAGCTGGATATGTAAGGGCCCCATTTTGACTCTTTGTTTTGATTTTTTTTTTCTGGTGATTTTCTTTTTTTAACTTCTTAAAAGTGTTGATACATATTAGTGATATATTAATGCATAACTAGATAGGCCAATCAGAATGATAAAATAGGATAAAGCTGATGAGGTAAAATTCTTCAAAAAAAGACATTATTTTAATATTTGTGGCTTTTATCTGGATCTAGGATATTGTCTCTCCAGATTCCTTTTTTATCTATTCATTGCCTGACTTGCCTTCCCACTTCATTAAGACATTCTTTAATTTGCATTAAGTAACTAGAATCAGGCATTAAGGATCATCTAATAAAGATGTCTTAAGAGTTGGGCAGTTCATGTTCTTGCCCGGAAGTCTTATATTGCCAATTTTCTCTGAACTCTATGAGTTAACTGTGAGATATTACTTAGTTTAAAATAAATAGAAAATCATAACATGGACCATGCATCTGTGACTCTGAAAGGCATGGAAGAGATTTTTGTGCTTTTCTGATATAAAAATGTTCTTCTGATTTATTAGATTTTCTTGCCCTTTAACTTCAGATGTATCTTGAATGTCAAGCTTGATTTTTTCGTGTTTTAGTCATGTGCATTCATTTAGTTAGCTCAAATAATTTTCCTGCCTTTCTGGTTAAATTATACCTTTTTAAAAGGTGTCCTTTAGACAAATAGCAGTCTCTGTTAACAAGAACCAAAATTTTACAGACAGACTAGTATATTGTTTCTCGGAAATTTGATTGCCATGCTCCTGACTTCTTCTGAGTTGGATTTTTGTAATTTTTAAAGAAGAAGCGTAGATACTGATAGTATATATGAACTTGGTTTTTTTGTAATGTTCTTATGATTAGTTGATGGACTACAAGTTGAAATCAATTGTTCCTACAGCAGGTTTTGAGGTCTAGTGTTTTTACCCAGTGGCTGGATCTGTTGCAGATACTCTGTTCTACATTTCAGAGAAAAAAATATCATAATTCCCCTCTGTGAAGGATTAGTGATAGTAAGCGAGGTTTCAAATACCAAGGTTGTGGTTTTGATACAAAATGCAAAATGGCTAAGGGATACAAAATTAAGAGTAAGCTGGAAAAGAATGTTTTAATTAGCCTGAAATGTTATTCCAATTTCATTTACTTTGCTAAAAATAAGTAATAGTGATGGCTGTGACATTACCAACAATAGCAAGAATCTAGTGATCTGAAGTCCCCTTTCAAGAAGCATCCCTGGATGATGCACATGTGCTGAACACCCCTCTAGACCTGGCTTTTCTGGCTGGAGCACTGCAGTGATTTGTCTACATTAACACTAGATCAAAAATCACAGTGGTATAAAATGTTGTCTTGAGAAACACCAGGTAAATGAGAAAAGGCTGACGGCAGGGCAAGAACAGTTTGTTTTTATAAGGCAGATAAAAGAAATCTTTATTTCTAAATTGAGTTATATTTTTTCAGCTATTTCTGCCTATAAAAGTTTAAGTTCCTTGCCTCGTGCCCTTTTCCTACCCCATAAACTGGGTTTTTCGCAAGACAATATCTTCCACAACGCATATGGGTTGCCTTTTTGAGCCAATATTGGCATCAGGTTCACATGGCTACTGTATGTTTCTGAAAAAATAAATCCCTGGCTTTGCAATGCATATGATAGTTTCCTATTGTCATCAAGAACAACAGAAATATAAATCTGTGTCTGCATTAAATCCCACAAATGCTATGGTTCTTTGACAGTTGTTTCTGTATTTTTCTGAGGGTTATAATTTTCAAGTTAGATTAAATATCAGTATTTTCAGTGTATTTCAAAAATAATATATAACAGCTGTTGATAAGGAAAGCAGCAATGAATCCTGGCATTAGAACCACTGGCACCACATTCATGCTTTTGCAGTACAATGTGTTATACCTCTTAGAAACACTCAGTTCTGCCCAAGGACAGTGCAGCAAAGAATAAAAATTCAAGCACTAGAGGCAGTCTCTTTCTTTCCTTCTGAATAAATGGAAGAAAACACAGAAGAGGGAAAAATAGAGAAAACAAAGCAATGGATAATTCTGCCAGGATTCCTACCAAATATTGCCATGCTTTGTCAATACAGGTTTAACTACTGGTGTCCTGTTTGAAAATGGTAATGTGTATGAAAATATATGGTACAATATTCTAGTGCAGACTGGCAATTACTGTTGGCTTCACTGGGATTGCAGATCGCGAGTGAGGGTGGAAGCAGGCCCAGACTCCAAGTATTAGACATGCAAATGCATACAGGGAACTTATTATATGTGGGAGCTACCTCGCATATACACACTAAGGAAAACATAGGCTTGCTAGTTTTTAGCTTTTGCATTACATTTGCAAAATAAATGCCGTTTGTTTAAGAATTTTCTAAAAAAAAATGGGGGATAAACTTTGCCTGCAATAAATGCAAGACACGAGGATACCCGTGTGAGTACGTATGACCAAAGCAGAGCAAATAAATCAATATGTGCAGGAAAGCAGAGTCAGCTGAAAGGTGACGTGACACGAGGGTTAAATCATTTCTCCCCACCCATGTGTGAACAGAGGAGGGACAGGCAGGGAGAGCCCCCAGGGCAGCTGTGGAGTAGGGAGGTGAAAGCCATCTTCCTGCACCTGGGCTGTGGGGAAGGGGTGGTGGGAAAGAATCCTGCAGGTGAAGGTAGGATTGCTGAGAGGGACAGGAGAGGTAGGGCTGCTGTGGCTGCCCCTGGGGACCCCTGTGCCTTGCCTATTCCCTGCAGCTGGGTCACCACGGCTGTGGCAGGGGGGCCCTGCGCTCCCCTCCCTATATGCACCTCTGAATCCTGCAAGGCGTCTCCTGGCCTCAACTGTCGTGAGGCAGTGGTGTTTTCCTTGAAAAACACATCTTTATTGCTTTACAAATTCATTATAACAAAGGACTCGTGTTCAGACTGAAGGACACACTTATTATTGTCCTGTGGTTTTCAATTAATAAGTTCACAGCTAACAGTTTTTAAGTACAGTGAATCATGCAAATTTTCATATCACAGCAGCTAATTTATTTGTTTGTTGGGGAATAGCAGGCGCCACATGAATCTGTTTTGAAATTAATTCCAAGGAAGGCAGACGATTTTGGTCGGAGCAGTGGGAGGGGGAAGCAGAAGGGACTGTTGGGGTAATGTAACGGAGCCTCTGTGCAGTGCAGGGTGTCTAATGTGGGGTATGAACGTGAAATGAGCAGCAGCAAAGATCTGATATCCAGGGGACAGATCCTGAAGCCCAGCCCTCACTAACTGGGGGATTTCTGGCCAGAACTAACATGAGTGTATCTCCAGGTTGGAATGATAAAATCCAGGTGCATTCTGTATATGATTGCCAACGACTTCATTCTGTCTTCCACATACAGTTCCAGCTTTTGTTCCCCAGGCAGTTTTCACTGCTGGTTGCAAACACAAGGATCATTAAGTTACAAGCTGGATTTATTTACCGTTTGCAGCTAGATCTGAAAATAGTTGTCTGTTATACCAGATTTTAATTTCAAGCCTGTTTGATAGGTATATAAGATATGTTCTTACCTGTTCTTGCAGCTTCACACAATTATGCTTTGGACTCAGTTCTGCCGGTAAGAGCCATAACCAAGCTCACATGAAGACTCAGGCAACAAAGGCATAGCAGAGTGCTGTGCCCGAGGTTTCCAGGACACAGGAATGTTGGGACTTGGGCCGTTGCTGCTGCAGAGCTCAGGCATGGGCACAACACCCACGGATAGTTCTTCAGAAAGTGCATTAGTCTGTGGCCATCACTAGATGTTTGCTGGACTCCAGTGGTGCAAAGGCCCTGCTCTACGAACATAAACTTCATTCATCATTCATACAGATAAACTGCAGCTCATGTGGATGCTCTCGTATTGAAGACTGAAGCTGATACTGTGGTTTTGGCCTGGTGTTTGTGGAGAAGGAAATCCAATAGATATTTTAGTGACCTGTTCTAAATAATCAACACCTTAGGCAAGGGGCTGGGATCCAGATCCATCTCACTAAATTTTAGGCACCTGTGGCTTTTAAGTGGGCTGTCCTAAGCTATAATATTGGTAAAGGGAGCTTCAGAGGTTATCTGTCAACTCAGATCTGGTGCCTTGATTTCTCCTTTGGCTATAGAGGCAGGCTAGGAAGACTGAGCTTCAAAGGGTGAGATGATTTGGTGAGATGTCAAAAGCAAGGGAGGGTAGTTCTGCACCAGCAGCACCCTTCCCACAGGTGGCAGGTCACTGGCTCACCTTTCTGAGCCCTCTTCCAAGTCATCTTTATTTTATTTTATTTTTTTGAATCAGACTGAGATACGGACTAAACAAGTCTGCAACCTGTGCACTTTGGCTGCTTTATAAGACGGAGCTAGTCTGCCTTATTGTAGTCATCTGTGCAAATGATAGCCCCTAAATGCTTACACAATGAGGCTATAATTTAAACTATAATTTCAATGTAAAAGTGACAGGAGGCTTAAGCAGGCTATCCAAGGGAGAGACTGAATGATGTTCTTGATGTTTGAAAGGAGATGAAAGAGACACTGATATGGAGAAGCCCATTTGAGATAATGGCAGCGGAAGAGGAAATGGTTCCTGCAACACGAGAGATGAAAGTGGAAGAGAGAAACACTTACGCAGCTGTGAGAAGGAATTTGGCTGGTTGCGACTGAAAAGGAAAAGATGCTGGGAAGCAATAACATTGTAAAAGTAGCAAGGGGGGAAAGATGATGAACATTTTTTAATAGGGAAATGGACCACTGGTCAGAAATAGGCAGGAACTTCACCAGAGTGTGATAGCACTGAAAAATTTCCCAATGTTTCTCTTCATGCAGGATGGATATTCACATCAAGTGCTGGGATTTAATTAAAAACATATTAAACTGAATAACTCCTCTGTATGTCCTACATGTGTATTTTTTTCATGTTTTTTCATTTATTTTAACCATCCAGAATGGGGAAAAGGCATAGTTCCTTCAATTCAAGGAACCTGACTTGAATTTGATGGTTTCTTTTACAACCCATAAAACTCATACACTAATAAAGAACATTTCTGACCTTTCACATTAAGATCACTCTGACTGCTATCCACATATTCAGCCCATCTGTCTTCTTCTGGATCTGTACTTCTCACCAGCAGTTAAAAAAAAACAGGAATAGGTAACAAAAAATGAAACTACGCTGCAGAAGACAGGAAAATACTTAAATGGTGTCTTTAGAAGTAGTTTACATTTTTCTGTTTGATGGAATAAAACTCAGATGTCCCAGTGTTTTCACTCAGTGAGGATGAAGGCAGAGCATCATGGCAGACAGGATCTAGAATACCCCAAAAGCTAACATCAAAATGTTTTTTTTTCGCATTGAGAGCAACTACTGATTCATAAGCATGGAGTTGCTGTAGCACCACTTGAGTCAGGAAAGTCTGTTCCTTTAAAACAGAATGGATCCCTCAACTGCTCTTTATATTTCTGCAGTATAATTTCACATTTTTTTAATAAGAAATAAATAGATAGCAGGAAAAATATATTTACTGTAATGTAAGTGATCCCCATGTAGTACACTAAGTTCAAAGTCTGGCCACAAACATGTTTAATATGTAAATAGTTCTGTTTGTAATCAAAGCCTTCAGAAATTCAATTTCTGGAAGAAAACAAATCCTACAAATTACAGCACTCAGACAGACCCACTGAAGTCAGAGGAAACATCTTTGTCAAGGTGGACTTTGAATCTTGGTCTTACAATAAACAAATATTATACACTGAATGGTTGCTTAAACAAAAAAAGGCTCTTGAGGGAAATGAGAGCATGAAAAAGAGGACCAAAAAGAGAGAAGGGGAATGAAACAACCAGAAGGAGGGAAGGAAAAAAAAGTAGGACACAGATTGGAATTGATCTAGAGGGTAAATAAAGGTAAAGGGCATGCTTAATGCAAGGGAGAAGAAAATGACAGAAAAAGAGACAGAGGCAGAATGACAGGGAGAAATAGTGGGGAAAAAAATCGCGATACTAGAAAAACAGAGTCTTAAAATAAGAGTGGATGCTGTGAATGCTGAAGAGCTAGATAGAAACAATGTTAAGAGGGAAAGAGAAGAAGACTGGCACGAGGCCTGAGTGGCACTGTGAGGAGAGAGGCTTGAAAGAAGCCTCAGCTAAACAATAGAGGGATGTGAGACAGAGGCACGAGGGGGGCAGCACAGATTAAATGAGAACCAAATGTAACCGTAACAAAGGCTCTGAGATGTAGGCAATGAAAGCATGTTAACAGGGAAATGTTTTGTGTGTGCGTATGCATGTGTGTTTCCACACACTGGGAAAGATTCTGCCTGTCCCCCCGCAAAAAATCCCCACAGCAACCCAAACCAGCTCAGTCTCAAAAACAAAAGCCAGGACCACTCAATGTCATTCTGAGCTTCAATTATTATCTGTTTTTTTGCTTCCTTCTATTTCTCAATTTTCAAACAAGCACCTCTGCGGTTGCTGCCCTTCCTTCAAATCCATTTAAAAAATCCTCTCTTGCTGTGATGGCTGCAAAAGATGTGACAATTGGCAGGCTGCTGCTGTGCTGAAGCTAGTGTTTGTCGCACTGACCAGTTTTCTAGCTGTTTCCTTGTAATTCCTAGATAGCTCTTTGTACCTGCTTATTGTCTTTTTTTCTTGGAGAGGAAGCACCTCAGGACGGATCTGTCTCTGTGCTTGTGCAGCAGCCAGTGAAGAGGAATATTAGCAAAGATTCTCCCGTGATTGCTATAAGTCACTTTTGAAAATTTCTGCCTGTGTTTGAGGGGTCCAAAATTGGCCTTTTTCTTGGTTGAAAGGAGGTATTTAGCTGCAATACTGCATTCCTGTTTACACATGCTACATCAGAGCTCACTGAAAAGCTTCCAGACCTGAAGGGAGGTTATAGCAGCACCTACACAGACTGATGGCTGTAGCTCCCATTATGCTGGTGCAGGAGGGGTGGCCAGGGCTGTGTGGCACAGGCTTGCTGTGTCAACACTTCAGGCTCCTCACTTGCTTCCCATGACCCACTGTGGCAGGTGAGTGTGCACGGTCCCTCAGGGTGGGCTTGTGTTGGCCAAGTCACCCACAGAGCACAGCAAGAGCCAAGACAACATGGGGAAGAAAAGCAAAATTGTTCAGGCTTGTTCTGTGCCTGGAGGAGCCATAAATCCTGCTCCCCTTGTGCCCATGCTCCTGTGAAGGGTGCAGAGTTCAGGAGGGCTCCCCTGGACATGGACCAGCTCTGTCTGTAGAGGGATGGATTTAACACCCTGTTGTCCTCGCAGACCCAGGTGGCTGCCCACTGTCACATAGCATCAGCCTGCTCTGCTCTCACCACCATTTTGTTACCTGCTCAACTTTCTACGGCAATGTCCGTCCATCAGCATCTCCTCTCCTGGTGCCTAGGGAAGCAGATAAACCATGACCATAGAACAGCAATGCATCTGTACTGTGTATTCATCTGATGGGAAAGGTGGCTGTAGGTCCACGTGGGGAATGAGTCCCTGGAGGGACCTCCTCTGAGCCACAGCCTCAGCTGCAACTCAGAACATCCTTTCCCTGGCTTTACACACCTGCATGTGGTGCAGTTTCTCAGTTCTCTTATTCAAAACAGCACAGAAATACAGCAACACCTACTACTACCTCCTTCTCAGACAGGTGGTACAAAAGAGCCCCTAAATCTGTGTGCAGCAGTGTGGGATATTTGAAGATGTTCCTTAAATATTGAATGTCACTGATAATTTGTGTAGATTTTTTCTTTTCAAAAAAGAGCTACTGTGAGAATTGAACAGGTCACTTGGGACAAGAAGGGGAACATGGGAGAGGAATAAAATGCAATTATTTACAGTGCAACTGAATAGGTTTTTTACACAGAGCATGATAGAAGCAGCAGAAATGAGGAATAGCTGCTAACTTGGCAGAAGAAAAACTTCCCGGTTCTCGGTTAGATTTCTATTTTAATATTCTTTAGTATGATGACATGGAAAAGAAACTCTTGAATTACTAAGTGCAACATATGGGGCAGAGTGGGGAGCAGCTGTGAGTACTATACAGTGCTTCAAGAAGCTGGTGCTCCTAAAGGTACTGCTCAGGTACCATTCAACACACTGATTGAAATAGGCTCAGGTTGTGAAGTTTGGATCAAAACCTGCAAAGAATTTCAAGCTTCCCTAAATCTATATGTGGATACACTATGGGGAGGTTGCAGGGATGAATTTCTGCAAGTGGATCTGATTTTCCCAAAAGTCTGAGCTGTACCTCCATGCCAAGAAATCCACATTATTGAGTTTTTAAACAAATGGTCATTAATGATGATCTTAATGATCATTGACATTGTTCTTGTAGAAGAGCCAGGGAAATGTCACCCAGTGCAATTCTTGTTGCTAAGGGGTTAAACACTTTCTTGGCTAAGGCTGTTTGCTGACCTAGCTGAAAGGGAATAAAGCTATAGGTCAGTGAGTGAGATTTCCCTTCCTTTAGAAGAACTGCCCAGACAGCCCAGGAAGATTACAAGTGTGTGGAGACTAAGCTAGGAATTAGAGATGAGGGAGTGCTGATTTCAATTCTTTTATGTGCAATCTTTGGGCTGAAGTCCAGGGAGCTGCATTGGCATAAACTGTTCCAGTAACAGAGGATACATTGCTAAGGCCCATGTAGCCCAGGGGCTTGAGCACCACTGTACTGGGGACTGCTGACACTTGAACTGGGAACTGGCAGAAGAAAAGATAGATTGGTCTTATTGGATAAGGGGAGTCACGGTTACATGGGGCAAAAGGGGATCTAGGGAAGAAGGAACTATTAATAATCTTTAGATTTCTCTCCATGAGTCTTTTGTTCTCCAGCAATGAGAGAAAAGGAGATGTTGAAGGTGACGGTGAACATACATTCACAGAAATGGTGTTGCATCTCAGTCAATAAATGGGATAAGAGGTTGTATGAAGAAGACCAAATTTGGCAAACGCAGGACATGATCTTGCTGTTGGCCTATTAACATGGTTTGTAACAGCACCAGAGAGGATCCTCAGTCTGCTATTTCTCTGGGTGGAGCAGTAGCAGAACAAAAAATAATGCAGATGCTCATCAACAGTAGAGATTAGAGCTGATATAATTAGAGCTACATAATTTACCAACAGTAATATCTCCAATTTAGCATTCTGAGTGTCTGGCAATGCCAGGCAGCCAATGGCAGCCAAGTTTACAACTGACAGCCAGTGTTTTCTTTTAACAATAGTTTAATAACCTGGCTGTTTGAGCTCACAAGTGCCCAGCACCTTGTGTCATCTGGCTGGCACCTGTTCTTACAAAAGTAATAGAGATAGTATATCATACTTTGGAACAGCAGTTGGCACTTGAAAATGTGACCATGAATAGCACCACATTCAGCTGTAGCCATACTTCAGCTTTTGGAAGTAAATAGTGGGAAATACCAACACTGAATTCATCAAGAGTGATTTGGTTAGAAGAAGAAATGAATGGCTATGCATTGATTCAAAACTCAAGTTGCAGATGGAAATGGGTAAGGAAGAGGCGTGGAAGTGTCTATAAGAAACTGAATGGGGAATCTGAAAGCAATTCCTTAAAGCCCTCCTGGATGAAGCAGAAGACAGGTGGCAAAGCACTAAGTAGAAATCTGGTGAGAAATCTTTCTGGAGAAAACCACCTGGAGGCAGATTGCTTTCAAATGTGGCCTTGAAAATCACTCTGAAATTAAGGGACCCTGCCATAGCCATAGTGTATTGCCTTTAATGCACTGAGACAAGGACCATCTCCTTTCTGTGCTGACCTGTGCTATGATGCAATTACCTCTCCAGCTGATTGTACAAGCCTTTTCCTCACAATTGGGAGCTATTTTCATAGACCACATTGTTTTAGACAGTTTTAGAAATGATGGTCTATTTCTAATGCAAGAGAGCCCTAACAGTGGCTTCCCTGCTAATGGACTGTAATTACAGGATTGATCCCACATCCCTGGCAATATGAACCCGTCTGTGCTTTCTAAGGCAGCAACAGCAGCATAAATCAATGGTCTGCCACAACAAGCTTCAGAGGATTCAGGGTGAATAGACCTTGGTATATACACAGTAAGGCTTGCTAAACGGGGACAACACACACCTGATTAGCATAGTATCATTAACTTATCTCCATGGACATGTGAAGGATTGTCCTTGTACTGTACTTCATTTAACAGCTGGCAAGAAACTGATCATTTTCAAAATGTGTCTTTACACTTGAGAGTGGCCCTATCTGTGTTAGAGGCAACAGCAGGAGCTGCAGAAGACACAGAACAGATGTTGAACAAGATTCTCCCCTTGGGGAAGAACAATTTCTTTCTTCTGTGAAGATATGGCCCTGGCCTGTTATTGGATAGGATCAGGGAAACTATCACAGCATGGACATTGACTTTACAGTCTCTCATGGATAAAGTGTCTGCAAAATCATGTTAATAAAGAGAAACACTTGTCTGTGGAGTAATAAAGAGGATTCCTTTCAGTATATTCATGAAAAAAGATAGCTACTTCATATTTTTATATTTGAAAGTGGGACATCTGTTATGTCATATTACCAAAACTATACTTACAAAGGATAATAGATCTGATTCTTCTCACCCTATATGTTTTGGCAGGAACTGTTAAACCTGTTGCATGAAAGCCTTGGTCCTCGTCTCAGCAATTTTTCAGCTATGCCTATGCCTGGCCATACACCCTACTGACGTGAGTTCTGACTTTGACAGGCAGACTTGGCCTCCTGGCTTGACTTCAGACCTGCCTCATTACTACAGACTTTTCTGGCAAACTTGACTCTAGGTTGGAGCCAGTTCCTGCCCCTGTACCTGCCCTACTCTTGTTGCTGGGACACTGTGTGGCTGTGCTGGTGAGACCTGTGCCTGCTTTGCTGCCACGCTCATATCCTGGGCTTACCTTCCCTTACAGAGCAGTCCATTCTTTTTGTCTGTACAGTCAGTTCTTCGTGTTCAGTAAAGACACCTAGATCCTCTAACTCTCATTTCATTGATAGCAGTGACATGACAGAGGCAGACATGGTGGGGTCCCGTAGCAAGCTTATGCAGAATACAAATATGTATCTTTGACAGTAAGCCACCCCACTCAACAACTTAGGTGAATCCAATAACCTCCAGTGTACCAAGAGTCTTTGTCAGATTCAATTGTTCTGAATGTCCTAGAGAATGATCTCTAATTTAACAACAGAAAAGTGTTTACTTCTTATGAATCAAGAATCTGTATACACTGTCACATCAATCAAACTAGTGAGTTAGAGCACTGGTTCAATTAGACTCTGAGGGAAATGATAAAGTGATTTATCTGAACCTATTTCTGCAACCAGAAGATATTGCTGTTTATTAACAGCGAGAGCAGTTTCATCAGGTTTTTCTCTTTTTGGCATCCTATATGGTCCATCCAACACTAAAATGTTGCCTGAGGGGACAGGAAAAAAACGCCCCTGCCATCATGAAGTATACCCAGAGAGTAAAAGGTTGGCTAAGAACTTTATGTGACTGTACAACATGATGTCCATTTGGGTCCAGACCAAGCAAGAACAAACAGATAGAAAAGAAGTCAGATGTAGAAAATGCGAGTCTGGGACTGAGTCTTAGTGTTAGTGTCCAGTCAGCCTCATTATTAGCCAGATGGCAGCTTCAGTATCAAGCCCTTGGAAGGGTCAGCCCAGCAAATTACAAGATCTGCCAAATGGATTTGGGACAATAGAAGAAAAAAGCAAGTAAGAACGAATGAAAGAAAAAAGCAAGTAAGAAAGAATGAAAGAAAAAAGCCAGATCTATCACATCCATCTGCTAGGCAGATGGATGGCCAGAGAAGGGTTTCTCATAGTCTCATGTAAGTATGATCCAGGGCTGGAGTTAATTGATAATTCTTCATAGTACGGATTATACCAAGAAGGTATCTAATCCTTGCAAAATACAAAACAATAACTTGTTTTGTAGACTTTTTCAATCTTTTTCTAGTTCTATTGGATTAAATATCTCTTATCTTCCAGTACTTGTTTCCATACTCCCATTTGGGTGTCTGATCTTTGTGAGGGCACATGAGGAGTGTCAAAAGAAGAACTGTAGAAATGTTGAAGATGGTCATCATTTGTTACAAGCATTTGGAACAGTCTCTTTGATCTTAATGCCAGATTACCCTGGAAAGTTCTGCAGTGACGGCTCCAATATATGTCTTACATAGGATAATACTGTTACAGGAATACGAAGAAAAGGAATATCCAATGTCATATTCAAGCCCACACGTCTGACGTGGTAAGGAAGGTTACAGTACATTGAGACTGAAATACTTACATTAACAGTAACATTTTGTTTTATCTACTTTACGTTGTAGTTTGGGAATTATGATACAGTAGCATACTTGCAACAGTTTTATTACATGGTGAAGTATTGCCCTGGATGACAGAGGACATTTGCATTCTTTGTTTTACCCTGGATTGGGTTGTGGGGAGCTGGGAACCAATCAGGAAATTTGCTTCTAATACACATCTGACCTAAATTAAAACACTCATGTGGATGCACCTGTAGCCAGTTGATACAGCACAGTTGATGTCTGCCTAAACTCTCTCTAACTCCTAGCCAGGGCAACTATACTGAAAGTTTGAATTTGAAACAAGCTCCAGCTCATGCTGATCCCTCAGTTGTGTCCATTGCTCATCTGGGAGAATATTGCACTGCCTGGTCCAAAGACATGTTGTGTACCTTGTTAACAGTTTTCCAGTATGGATAGTGGTGTGCCAGTGCTTGGAACATGCCCTGACCTTACTCAGTTTACTGGCATAGTTGAAGACGCAGAGTCACGGGAAGGATTAGGGGGATGAGGACAGGGGGAGGAATACCATATTCAATTATCAGCTCCAATATATGTGCTGCTGAAGACCATCTATGAAGCCCACATAAATGAGTAGTTTGTATCTCATGGGACTAGAGACTGTTGATCCTGTGATAGATTATGGTCATCTTAGATTTGGCACCAGGGAGTGGAAAGAATAATTTTGGCAAAGATCTAAGTAATAACTGGAAATTTGAGTAGGAAAGTAATAGAGAGCCTATGACAAACCTCTTTCTCTCCTCTGCTCTTCCTGAGCTCCAAGAGCGGAAAAGCTGATGAAAGCATACTCTGAATGAGATATTTGGTACTCACTTAAAGCTGCTCTCTCATCTGTACTTTATACTGCTTCATCTGCCCTGCACAAAGCATATGTTATGTGTACACTGTTGGTATGCACTTGCAAGGTACTCAAGGGTCAAAAATCTAACAAGAAAATGGAGGGAAAGCCCAGCTTGTGAAGGAAACAGTTGATGAGTTTCAAAATACTCAGTGAAGTAAATATATGACTTTTACAATACTCCTGCAGGTGTCATAGATATTGTGTTGCAGATTTGCACATTTTTTCACAGTAACTGTGATTCCTTAAATTTTCTAAGAATTTTTGGTTTTGTCAAGAAGTGAATGAAAGTGAGGACAGTGGCTGGAATTTGGCATGTCATGTAGTCTGCAACAGTGTTTCTCAGCGAGGACAAGACGCACATGGGTTGATGTGCTAGTGTCACAGCAAGCTGAGGTAGACACCAACCAAATTAGGAGAAGCAGAGAGCTGGGGCTGTGCCTCCTGAGCATGGGAAGAGTTACAGACTTCTAAACAAAAGCAGCGTTTCTAGCAAATGAATTGCAAAGGATTCTCCCACTGCTTGAGTCACCAAGAGCAATGTTAACTTGCCTCATCGAGAAGAAATTTTCATTGCTCTTAGCTTAGTACATGCAGTTGACTCAGTGCAATCCTTCAGGAGGCAATATTTATCCAGGCAATATCTTAGTGTCGGTAGGCAAAGCAGTAACACAGCAGCACCCATGTAATTGAAGCCACAGCATGCCATTGAATATAATGAAGGCAGCTCTGTACAAGGTTACCAAGTCTGTGGAAGCGAGACCCGTATGAGATGATGTGGCCATTAACTTTCTTTGTCTTTATCTTTTTCATTATGTTTGAGAGCTTGGTTCCAGGCTAGCAGCCTGTGGCAGCAGGCAGCAAAGACAAAGTTTTGCTGAGATGCAATCCCCGGAAAGAAAATGTGTGACAAAATTGTACTCACTAGGTAATGTCCTGTTTATGGCTTGTGGTTGGGAATGGCCTTATCTGTGTTCTTTTATACACTGAGAAAATGATTAAAGCCTCATTTTCATTTCCTTTCATACCTGACTCTTATCATCCAGATAATTTCAGTGTTCTCAATCAACATTTGCAGGAGTAAACAATGCTATGCTAATAACAGTGTTGTGCCATAAACATTTCCTAAGTCATGAAGCATTACCACAAGGAGGGTAAATGTTAGATTGTCCCATTTTTAGAGAGAGAAAAATGGAGAAGAGACTGGTAAAGTGAGTGGTCTGTGATTATATTAGTCTGTCAGACCCATTATTCCCAGCTGTCCTGTATTTAAGCACCAGACAGTTCTACGTCTCAGAGGTTTTGCAGCTCTGCATAAAAATCTCTTGTGTGAATTAGTCTATAGATTTTAACATGAAGAAAAAAAACAAAAACAAAAACAAAAAAAAACCAAAACCCACCCAAACCCAAAAACCAAAACACCGAACTTAAAGGAAAGATTTACTCTTATCCAATGAAGGACAACTCTTTCTGTAACAGGGTGGTGGATGACTAGAGAAAGAGATACACAAGTTATCACTCATTACCTGTTCCACAAGGAGAAAGCAAAGATGATGAACAAGCCTGTTAACAGATATGACACCCCAAGCAACCGTGAAGCACTTGCTGAAACAGTTGGGATTTTAGTGCCAAACATCTTGATCTTATCACTATCACGTTACATGGCTAAATAATACAGAAGTGAATGTGATGTGTTCTCTCCAGCGACGACGTTATCCCATAAATGGAAAAGTGTGGAAGACAGAATGTGCTATATAAGCATAAAATATAGATGTAGGCCTTAATTTCCACTAAAGTCAATGAGCCTGGCTTGTGCTTTTGCACTTGCATAGCACATTCCATCTTCCCTATGTTATTGTCTCACCAATTAGAAATATTAAAAAGCCAAGATAGGGGCAGCAGCTGCAACATCCAACACACAACACATAGAGTCTAGGACCTAAAGAAAATCGTGCACATTTTTCATAAAAAGATAAATAATAGCAACCTTAAAGGCCTAAGAATTCCATCACCTTTATCTCGTATTCTTCCAGTTTACTTATAGTTGAAGCATCATGGCACTCCTGTCAAATCCTCTGAGTTTGGATACTGTAGATAGAAGTTTACTCTGAGTACAGGTCTCAAGAAGCTTGGTCAAAGATATATTTTTCACCTTCTGTATTGTTATGATTTACCTTTCTAAATTACATTCCTGTTTTGCCTGAAGTGCTAAAGACATGACTTCTTTTTTCTTCTTTTTTTTTTTTTTTTTTTTTCCTTTGAGTGCCACTATGACTCAGCTTGCCTGTAATCACTAAACAATGGGAACGTGACAGTTTCTGGCAGAGCACATGAGACATTTTATCACTACAACAGACACTCAAGATGGTCTGATTGCAAGGGAGAAAATACACCCGGCCAAATTAATATACGGACCAGACAAGAAAACTAGCATCAAACCAATATTTCAGACACCAAGCAATAAAGTTTTACTATATGTATGTACATAAACAGTAACAAGGGGTGTCTCGAGCCACAGGAGCAGCAGAAGGAAGAGAGTGATTCTTCTGCAGAGGCAGGTGCCCTCCTGGCCCCACCTGCAGGAAAGACATCCCTGACAGTAGCAGTGCCTGACCCCCTCTTACTGTTATGCAACTCCAAGCAGCACCAGGGACCCTGTAGCAATGAACAGAGGGGACAATCATGGGCCAGGTCTTGAGCCCATGCTCAGTGGCTGTTAGTTGCTCAGTATAGGCATAGGCAAATGCCCACACTATCATGTAGATGTCATTCCCAGTCCCCACCGAGTCTGCCTGTCCAGGCTGTCCTGCTGAGCAGTTTGGGGTTGCTCTGGCTATGCCCAGGCAGGTTTGGTTACCAGAAGGGTTTGTACTCACGTTCACATGATGGGTGTGTTGGATATGAGCAGGGCTGGACACGTCTGGTGCAGGTCAACATCAGGGAGTCTGATCCCAACTCAGTCACTGGATAGCCCCACTGAAGACAGTTGGTAACCCAGTTATAGCCAAAAGTGAGGAAGAAAAGAGAATAACCGTGGTGCTTTTGTCTAGTTACTATTTGATTCTTCTGATAGAGCTGACATGACTAAAAGATCACAGTGTCCCAGCTGGTGTCTGGGATCTAGACATACAGACCTAGTGGAGGGGCAGTACTAGTTCTATGTTCACATGAACTTCTGTTTAGAGATCCTTCTACCATAAGTGTTTTCCCTAACTTCCAGAGATCCTTGAGGGCATGTGGTTATAAGGACAGATGAGATAATGTTGGGCCTAAACTACAGACCCAATATTTTTTGTGTGGAAACTTCTGATTCTGATTTCACACAAATTTGTGTGAAAGTGAAAATCATCTCTATACATCTTGATTCTGGTCAGAATTAGGATCTAGCCAGTTGGAAGATATTTACATGTTATCTTAACCTGCTGACCTGCAAGAACTGTCAGAAAGACTGTTCTCACAAGAAAAAGATCATGTAAATATTGCAGATAATTGAAGAGTGGAAACTTTATGGAGCAAAACAACTCCTGATTCAAAGCTCTATTAAGACAAAACTCTCTGTGGCCTCTATGAACTTTGAATAAACTTGAAAGCAGATCATGGTTATCATATTACTTCAAATACTTTATTTTCTGCATAAATCCAGCCTACAATGTCAATAAAGGAAAAGAGACCTAATTATTATCTGGGAAATGACTGCATGATGCACTGGGGAGAAATGCCACACATTCCTCCTGTTCTTTCCTACTTTGATTCTTAGGAGACAAAATATTTGCTTTCATTTTTCTTTTAGTAGATAATATGCTAACATTAGCTGATATGAGACTGTCACCTGCTCGCTCTTTGTAAGTAAATTACTACAAACTCACTGCTTAATCTTGCTGATTGGCAAGTCTAAGAAATAGATATCTGTAAAGGGACCTGCACTGTTAATCAGTCCACCAGCATCAAATTAAAAAATGTTCTCTGTCATGCAGATGACCATCTGGCTAAAGCAAATAAGACACAAGTCCAAGAAGCTGCTGTGCTTTTCTCTGTGAAGTGAGCAAACTCCTTCATGTCTAGTATTTCTATGCAACAAAATCCAAGCAGAACGCCCAGGGAAACCAGACAAGAAAGGCAGATGTTTGGACTGAGTTCTACTCACTACAATGTGATTGACACATTGGTTGGCTTTGCTTAGTTGCTGAGGAGACCTGCGTGTGAAGTAGGACCTTTCCCAAGGATTGCAATGCCACCTGTGACTTTAACTCTTCCTTCCTCCTACAAGTTAAATGGTACCATGGGGATTCCTGTACAGGAATGCTGGTATGTCTGATCCCTCTGCTTGAGTTCAGGGAAATGGTATTAAATGGGTTAGAGATTGAGCTCAGGCAGTAAATCACAAGCAAGAAGTTCTTGAATTATTTCATACAAATATTTACTGATCAATTACCCACATTCCTCCTTGAGTTCTGTAGCTGGTCAGTCACTTGCCAATGTGGGTTGCTACTGCTGGCCCAGGAGACTGCAATATACTGATCAGTATGTGGGAGTTGGAATATTTTGAATAAATTAGGTCTAAAGAGAATAAAACATTGCAGACTGCTTCCTAGCTGAGACATTCCTAAAAGACATATTCAGGGAAGGGGTAATTCAAGAATAACAGGATAGGAAATTGCCCAATCAGTGTAGTTTGATGTTTACATATAATTTCACAATATGCTATTATGCTAACCACTTGATTGGCATATATTTATATTGTCGTGGTTTCCAAGCACTCAGGAAATGTGGACCCAAGGAAGGGGTGATTTCTTTGGGAGATAAAATAGCTATCAAATACAAAGAATACTGATTGCTGCTCTACTTTGCTTACCCATTTCTGCTGTCCTTAACAAGAGAAATGAAATGGCAAATCCCAGTGCAGCTGACAGGTCAGAGATGAAGAACAACATTTTCTGAATCCAAGGAAGTTCAGCACCTTTGTGTTTATGTTTTTTTGACCAAGGTGCTTCCAAAATCTGTTGCAAAAACTTTCAGCCCTAACCTGATTCCCTCACCATCGTACAACATGGAGCTGAGCCTATGTTGACTCTGGTAGGTCTGCACTTGTCTTTAGCTTCTGTTAAGCCTGTGCAATTGTGCTGGCTTCTCATAAAGGAAGAGTTTTCACTCTGAATAAGCAAACAAACATTTCATATTGGTCCTTGCTTATCACAGTTAGTCCTGTCCTTATAAATAACATTAATAGTTCAATAGCTTTTGTACTTTTGCCACACTACCACTTAGTCAGTTTCCATCAATCACATGCTGAAATAAATCTCTGATAGAATCAAATTAAGTGCTCTGTGAACAGTTTACATCACTTCCCGAGCTTGGTCCCCGAACAAGGACTCTCCAGTGCCTATTGAATATTTACTTCATGCTACCCACTGCACAATACAATCTACTGCTCTTATCCAGAATCCCCATCCTTAATGAGTCTTTTAGTGGGTGGAAAGGAGAGGTTTATAAATAACTACACTATCAGAAAAAACCCTCAAACACTTCCTTTTACAGTATTTACTAACATATAAAAATAACATTTCTATGTTATTTTTTATTATTTATCTTGAGATTAAAATCAGGCTTTATTGTGTCATGTTCAATATTCTACGGGAAAACATATAGCAGATCTTGTCTCACCAACTGCCATTCACAAATTGCCTGCAAGATGCAAAGCAAAGTGACATGTGGCCCAGAAAGTCATTATATGCTATGATAGATCCAATTGTGTCTGTCTCTAATGGATTCTTATATAAATTCTGCCCTTAAGGTTACTTCCATGAAAAGGAACATTCAAGAAGCTAGTCCCTATCCTGGAAATGGCTGCATGGACACATCTCTCAACAGGTGGTTCTGTTCTTTGACCCTGAGTTCAAAGTAAGCCTTACAGAGCATTTTTTTTTGCAGAATATTGTGATAATTTGCAAATGAGAGTAATATCTCTGAACGTATTCAGAATAGATGGATCTGACTGAGGCATAAGTAAGCTTATCTAGAAGTGTTGCACAACTTTGCTTCTGCCTTTGATTATGAGCAGGGCTTGCTGTTAAAGATCCCATCCTTGCCGAAAACTAGGGTACTGTCCATCATTCCAGAATAAATCCAAAATTTCAAAATTTATTTAGAACAAAAGCTTATATCCTGCAGTCCCTGTTCCTCCCCTGTTATGAAACCTATAGAATAAAGCAATCTGTTGGGGAAGAGTTACTGCCATTGTTGATGAATTTGTGTGTTCATATTTTTGAAATAATTATTAAAGTAGTAAAAAAACTGTTTAGGTTGAGAATGAACACTCATGTTTGCTTATATTTTAAACAATATTAAATAGTTTTGAATAGAAAACAGTCTCTTTTTTCCTTCTTCTAGCAGCATATACCTATAGATTTCTGTGTGTACCTGTATTGGGTTTCTGTGGCAAGGTTTTGGTAGTGGTGGGGCTATAGGGTTGGCCTCTGTGAGAAGACTCCAGAAGCTGCCCCCATGCCAGACAGAGCCAGCTCCAGCCAGCTCCAAGATGGTCCTGCTGCTGGCCAAAGCTGAGCCCATTAGTGATGTTGGTATCGCTTCAGTGATAACGTAGTTAAAAAGGAATAAAAACTATTGCACAACAGCCGGGAGAGAAGAGTGACAATATGAGAGAGAAACAACTCTGCAGACACCAGTCAGTGAAAAAGGAGGGGGAGGAGGTGCTGCAGGCCCCAGAGCAGATATTCCCCTGCAGCCTGTGGAGAAGACTGTGATGACACAGGTTGTCCCACTGCAGAACATGGAAGTCCACTGTGAGGCAGATATCCAACCTGCAGCCTGCGGAGGACCCCAGACCAGAGCAGGCAGATATGCCCTGAAGGAAGAGAGCCTATGCAGGAGCAGGGTCCTGGCAGGAGCTACTGACCATAGAGAGGAGCCCATGCAGAGCAGGTTTTCTGGCAGGACCTGTGACCCCACAGGGGACCCACACTGGAGCAGTCGGCTCCTGAAGGACTGTACCCTATGGAAAGAACCCATGCTGGAGCAGTTCTTGAAGAACTGCAGCCCATGGGAGGGACCCATATTGGAGAAGTTTGTGAAGGACTGTATCCCGTGGGAGGGTCCCCACAACAGAGCAAGGAAGAGTATGAGGAGGAAAGAGCAGCAGAGATGAAGTATTAAGGACCAATAGCAACCCCTGTTCTCCATCACCCTGCTCCACTCAGGAGGGAGGAGGTAGAATATTTGGGAGTGAAGTTGATCCTGGGAAGAAGAGAGAAGTGGGAGAAGGTATTCTTACTTATCGTTATCAGATTTGTTCTTATTTATCATTATCCTACTCTATTTAGTTGGCAATACATTAAATTAATTTCCCTAAGTCGAGTCTGTTTTGCCCATGATGCTAATTGGTAAATGATCTGCCAGTCCTCATCTCAACCTAATCTCAACTCACAAGCTTTTTGCCATAATGTTCTCCCCCTTTCTTGAGAGAGCACCTTGGTGGACACCTGGTGACCAGCCAAGGTCAACCCACCACAAAATCTGAATACATCTACTCATTTAAGGGGGGAAAAAGATCTGCTTCTGCTTGTTATATATATAAATTTGTCTTCCTTTATTCCTTTTATACAAGTTTCCATTAGATCAGAAGTGGGAAGAGTGACTGTAGATTCATAAAATCCTGGTTATATACTTCTGCTGTTGTAGATGATATGTAGCATTTGTGGTGTAAAGCTCCTAACCATTTTCAGATTAACTGAAATTTTTTTCTTCTATTACAAATAATGATCATAACAGCAAGAAATATGAAGATTACAAATGGAAAATATTTCTCCAAATTAATAAAGTCCTTGGATTCTTGCAAAATTTGAAATTAAAATCCGTAGTGGCTATAGGAGAATTGTATACAAATGCATCTTTTATCTCTTTTTCAATTTTGGAAGAAATAGTTCACATTTTAAAACATTTCCCCTGGAAAGAGGAAGCCCTGAAGTGGAATTTTTCTAGGAATTTCCAGGAAGAACCTGGACGTAGGATATTTTTTGACACAAAATGAAGAGATTTCATGGCATTCCATTTGGGAAGCTTCCTCTATATGTCACCTTTATTCTTCTCAGAAAATGTCTTCATGTTAATATGTAAAAGGACTTAATTCTTCACTTTTACAACATATTTTTGGGGGAATTGATTCATTTTAAAACAGGTACATCTTAGCTTTAAACTTTTTACACATATAAGGATTTATAAGGTTTTGTACAAATAAGGATTTTAATATAGTTTTATGTTTACTTGATATCATTCTGCACAATTCTAGCTGAGAATTTGCCAAAAAGAATTTCTAGATGAATTTTGCTTGATACAATGTAGGATCTTCAGTTGCGTGTCTGTTACTGCCATTCATGTGTGATTCAGGTGTGCCTCTTTACTGTACAGCGTTCCTTGCTACTTCACAGGCATATCATAGAATCATAGAATCATAGAATGGTTGGGGTTGGAAGAGACCTTTCAGATCATGGAGTCCAACTGTCAACCCAACACTGACAAACCCACCACTGACCCATGTCCCTCAGCACCATGTCTGCCCTGCTTTTAAATACCTCCAGGTATCACTACTACTAATATCACTACCTTCAGACTGCTGCTTTTTCACAGTTAGGCCCAGGATATGTATAAATGATGAATGGGATAGGATAGTGGCACAAACTTTTGAAGGAAGTTCAGAGACTGAGACGAAGGTGGGTCTAAGAGCTGGCAAACTCCTTCTGTCAAAACCACTTGCATCACTGAAGAACATATGCCTTGCTATTCCTCTGTACCTGCACTAAAGACCACTAAGATGTCAACTCAAAATGATGACAAAGTCCTTATTCTTCATCCCAATAGCTCTGAAGAAGCTATTGATTTTATTTTGTAAATAATAAGCCCAGTTGCAGGAGAACCATAAAATGTCATGTTGCTCCTTCCAAAAGTGGTACCATGTAATGTCAGTAGCTTTGGTTTTATTTAATTTTGTGATTAAAGTTTTTATTGATTTCCCTGCAGCATAGAATATATAAATATCTTTGGTTTCAAAGGAGCATTCAGTGGCACAGAAACAGAGAAGGACCCAACGTAGAAACAGGCGCTTTAGTTTAAATTTATGAAACCTCTATAGTGAATCCCCTGAGCGCGCTGCCAGCAATACCTTTCAATTGTGCAACTCAGCCTCTGTTGTCAAACCAAGTCACTTTGGTGCCTCTCAGTTCACACACTTGTGTTTTTTAACTAGAAAAAAAAGCTTGTTTAGGAGTCAGTAGGAACTAATATTATTATATAGAAAGCTTTTAAGCCATCAAGTGAATTCCATTAAAAGTTACTGTAAATCATGTGTGCTTATCCCTTTTCTGCCATTGGCAGGCTACAGCATGCTGCCTGGGAGAGGAGGAGAGAGGTCCTTCTGTCAGAGCCTGCGGGGATAGGTATGCTTCTCAATTCTGAAGTTATAGCCTCCTCGGGTTCAGCATGGATGATGAAACCAAAGCCCTGGCCACTGGCACACCTGTAACTTCTATGATGTCTAGAAAGAAGTGGGCCTGTTGGAGCAGGTCTGGAGGAGGGCCACAAAAATGATCAGAAAGCTGGAACACTTCTCTTGTGAGGAAAGGCTGAGAGAGTTGGGGTTGTTCAGCCTGGGGAAGAGAAGGCTTCAGGGAGAGCTTATTGCAGCCTTTCAGTACTTAAAGGAGCTCATAAAAAAGATGGAGAGGGGCTTTTTAATGGGGCCTGTAGTGATAGGGCAAGGGGTAACGGTTTTAAAGTAAAAGAGGGTAGATTCAGGTTAGATACAAGGAAGAAATTCTTTACTGTGAGGGTGGTGAGACACTGGAACAGGTTTTCCAGAGAAGCTGTAGGTGCCCCATCCCTGGAGGTGTTTGAGGCCAGGTTGGATGGAGCTTTGAGCAACCTGATCTAGTGGAAGGTGTCCCTGACCATGGTGGAGGGGGGTTGGAACTAAATGATCTTTAAGGTCCTTTCCAACCCAAACCATTCTATGATTCTATGTTTCTATGAAACCATCACACAGATTCAGTTGGTTTGTGGTTACAGGACTTCAAACAAAGCCACTCATCCAACTTCCACACATGTTTTTCCCCCGGGTTGTTGTATAGTAACACGTTTCAACAACAAACATATTGGCAGCCTTACATCAGGAAGTTGTTACAGCCCACTCACCCCTGAGTGCATGTGCATGATTCTTAGTATGTCATGAGGAGAGCAGGCCTTGTAGGATTGGTGAATTAATAAATGACGTAGGTAGAAAAGCCTTTCACAGAATATACAGTCCAAATCCCCTATAGTACTTGAAATCTTTTTTTTTAATAAACAGAGAAAGAACCAAAGAAGAAACTGAATTCACAGAAGGAATCTCCAGATAAAAATTGAGCAGAATTTACCTGAATGCACGTGACAGCTTATTAATGTGTTTTTTTCAGACAGGAAGGAGGTTGCCTAATAGCCTTTTTGACAAGCCCCTGTCTAATCAGTTCCCGTTTCCACTTTAGAGAGAGATTCCACATCTAAGTGGTTTGTAAAGGGTTAATCAATTATTAATAATGTCTGAATACATAATAGGCATGAGGGGCTATGCCACGGCTGGATCTAAGCACGCTAGTGTGAGGTACTCTTGTTAGTGGTGAAGCATGGATAAAAGCAACCTGTTGACCCACTGGACTGTTTACACCTTTCTTAAATATTAAAATGGCATCACAGCGTAAGACCAGGTTGCAAACGCATAAGTGCAAAAACAACTGACAGAGTGGGATACGGAGAGTTTGCAGGAGGACCCAAACAAGTGTGCTGTGTCCTGCTCCGGGAGAGCAGATGGGGTGAGATGGCTTCTCCTCAGTAAAAACAACATGCCGAAAGAATTCAATAAAAACAGATGAGCTTCATTTTTGCTACAAGGGTGGCCATTCCTCTTGACCCTATGAGCCACGTGCCCAGATCTTTGTGTGGCTGAGAGCCATGAGACACACACCTCGGAGACCCTAAAGGAAAGGGACCTCCAGGAGTGTTTCAGAGGCAGGAAACACTAACTGCTCCCCAGGGCCCCGCCGTCACAGCCGAGGCTGGGGTGGTCTGCAGTGACTGTTCTGCTCAGTTCCCTGGTGACCCCCCCTCAATGGCAATTTCTGCCGCTTTGCCTGTCACTGCCAGGGCTTCGCCTCGCATGGCAGAGGAGAGCTCCCACACCATCTTGCCTGCACAGCCCCATCGCCCTGGTTTGCCCAGGTTTAACCCCAGTATGAGAGCCACATTTCAGCTGCTTGCAAGCTTCGAACCACTGCTATTCTACAAGAACAAAAAGGAAAAATAAATTGGAGAAAGAGAAAAGTGTGCTTACTTTGCTAACCGTAGCTGTTATCTCATAAAGTCTTTGTCAGTTTGTCCCATCTATCTATTTCTTACTGTGTGTAGATTAGGTCACCTCTTGTACAGGAATCCTGTTTTCACAATATGGTCATTGCAATTGCTAAACAAATGGATAAAAACCTAACACATACCCATGTATCTAAGTAAATCTGGCAGGGAGCCACATTCACCTAACTGACCAGTACCCCAATCCTCTAGTCTCAGCAAAACCATTAAATTCCTTGGGAATTTTTCCTCAGATGTTATGAGGTACTATTCCTATTATGGCTTTTAAACTGGGTTTGCTCCACTCTTAGTTCATGTTCAAACCACCAACGACTAGTTAATAATATTATTATTAAGGTCTTAAAACAGCATGTTTTACTGCACAGATGCATGGTCTCCTTTTAAGCATGGGCAGAATGTTTTTATCCTGCCAGGCTTAGTTTCAGATATCTTAACCCCACAAAAACCTCACCACTCTTCACTGGAACACCACAAAAACCCCTAACAAGCAGACAGGGAAACATTTGTTCCTCCTTTCCACTTCCAGAACGTCTGATCGTTCGGGACCCACCATAAATATTTCCTGGCTGACTTTGCCTTACACATGAACCGTGTTTTGACATTTTTTTCCCCTTCCCTTTTTTTTTGCCTTTTTTACAAGCATCATTGCAATTTGTCAGCAAGCAACTTGGGCCAATCTCACAAATAGTTTAGTTAACAGCTTATGAAATGAAATGATGTAAGGGACCATTCCAAACAGGGTCGATTTAAACAGGCTGCCAAGTCTGTAACCTCAAGGGACTTGGATGGGGTTGAGGGGAGGCACCAAGCCGTGTGGGCTTGCAAAGATTGCTGCCAGGTGGGCTACAGATGTTCGGCTTCAGTCCACTTGCATGGCATTCACCTAGGGAGATGCTAATTCGGTCCTATGCATGTAGAAAATTAGCATGCGTATACGCATTCACCCTGCAAAGGCCCCTCTCTGGCTCTGCTTTCTGAAGTGCTAAGGTTTATAGGTAGAGTAAAATGGCTTCGCAGGAAGCCTCAGCACTGCTTGTATCAGCCCTGAGTTTGAATTCGTTTAGTCAGCCATCTCAGAAAAACAAAAACACAGTGTCCCTTACTATAGATGGAAGCTGCATTTCACAGCACATGCAGCTGCGGTCACTGTCTTGCAGCTGTTAAATGAAGAAATACCATGTGAACACTTGGTCTGGTTTCAAAAGACCTAAAAACACTGGCCAAGAAAAATGGTACATCACGGTGCTGCTTGGCCATTTGCCAAGACAAAGAAACTTGTAGATTTCTAGGGACAAGAGGCCATGTGAAAGGAATTTTCCTCCTTTCAAAGGCACATCAAAATATACCAGAGGGTTTATTTATTTATTTATTTATTCTGTGTGTGCTTGTGGCAAAGGTTTGATTGATCACTAATCCAGTATCAGCATTAAACGCACATCACTTAAAGAACAACCCAGAAAACAAGGCAAAGGGGTATATTTTAAAACTGTAGGTCTGAGGTACAACAAAGAAGTTAAAGGCAGAACCATTTCACATGATGAATAACAAGTAGATGGATAAGAGTCCCAAAAAGGCAATTAAAGATAAAAGTTTATAGGGAGGAAAGGATTATTCTGTGGCAAAGGCTCAAGAAAAAAAGTTATTGGAACAAAATTATTTTTTTTTTTTGACTCAAGCTCAGACATTGGCATGGACATGTCCATGGGGCAAAATGCTGTGCTGTGGAGCAGAGGTTCACAAGTTCTCCCTACAAGACCTACCTCAAATCCCCAAACAATATAGATGCAATGCTCTGCTAATGGACAATATTAATTTGGAGATGACAGTCCTCCGCATAGGGCTTTCCTTGCTACCTGAGCTAATGCACATGTCCCCCCAAGGAGCTGCAACTATAACCTCCTTTCACTACCTGCAAAAGAGGGACAATTCCAGTACATCTCATTTGCGTCAGAAACAATCACATACATATCAGGAAACTGTCTTTAGAGTCAGCTGAAAATTTCATTAGAAATGCAGCACAAAATAGTAAGCTTTCTCATTGCTTTTGTTTGGCTCTTTCTCCAGAGGGATGGAGAGAGATGTTTAAAAAGCCAGGCAGAGGGATATAGGACACCCAGAAAGAGATCAGGTCCTTTGGGGAGAATTATGTTTTCTTCATTCTAAAGGATCTTCTGCAGTTAGCTGTGCAACACGTCTGGCTCGGGCCAGCTCCTGGGCTTGTTTATGTACTGGAGACTGAGTGCCAAACTCTCCTGACAGGAAATGACTGAGACTGCAAAGACAGTATTTCGACAATACAAGAGAAACTCCTAAGTTTTGGTAACCATGTTATTTTATTGGTTTGTTTGTTTAATGTTGATACTATATTAAAGGTCAAACGTACAATAGATGTTAGGGGAAATAAATATGCTGGTGAACAGATAAATGCTATGGAACCCCTAGTAATTAACAAGGTCCATATGTATAGTTTGTTCATACAAACCTTTTTCCTCCAATCTGAAAAGACAAATCCCTTTTTTGCTAAATCTACATGCAGGGTTTACGAGCCAAACCTTGCCGCCCTTTCTCAAGGGGAACTCCCATCGAGCTTTAGGGGAGTTTCCTCTGAATAAGACTTTGGCCTATTATTTTGGCCTTCTTTACCTTGCCCTTGAAAATCCTCTTCAGCATAAAATTCAGTGCTGGAGTCACCCCATACTGACCACACTTCCATGAGCAGAGGACATGTTCCCAGGCTCTTTTGCCTGGTTCTCGGAAATAATATTTCCATTTCCACTCAATTTTTTTTGCTCACATTCCTCTGTGTGTACAAATCTAAAGGAGGAAGTTAAACTTCCTGTATGTGTTAGTCTGAAATAGCATCCGAGGGCTGGAAGAAGTGGTTGTATTATGGACTTAGTCCAAAGCTCTAGGAGGTCGAGGGATAGACTCTCATGACATCACCAGCTTTAGGATTAGAGTCCATTTGCAATAGAGAACTTGAGAAAGATACTTGTCCTGCTCATAGTACACTAGCCAGACAGCCTTTGCCAAGAATACCCCACAGATCTTTGCTAGAAGGAAGAGGTTAAAATCAAAGCCATCAGAACACATGGGTAACTGCATTGCATCTCATATGAAATATGCTTAAGAATCACCACCAGGACATTACTATGGAGGCAAAATGCTATTTGGAATTGAAGCCAAATGCTGATTAAAGGAAGCTGAACGTTTCATGCAGTGACCCCTCCCACAAACATATCTTGCATTTGCATTTCCTTTGTGGCTATAGCAATCCTCTGTGGCTACATCATTATTCCATTCAAAGTGTTCATCCTAGATGCTGAAAAATCAAGACTGGTTGGTAGTCTCATTTGCTCCCCAGGATTCCCCAGAGCACAAGTGAGCAGAGCTGGGATTCCACCCTCCAGCTGCTGGCCCTCCAGAGCCCTCCTAACCGGGGCTCTGAACTTGTCTTGGAGAGATTGTTCAACATCTGAACTTACAAAAATAATTTGGAGAGTCAAAATCAATATGATAATGAACAATTCTAGGAAAGGAATTTAAGTATTGTCATTAGCCCCAATTTTCAGGGACAGTTAAAGTTTTTTATAAAACCCTTCAGAGCTGTCATGTTCTGTGAAGAACTTTAGAAAGGTAAGGCCATGAGTTTTGGATGACATTCTTTGGTTACCCAAGTCACAGCCCTCACCAGAAGCATCATCAGGGCCCATGCTGAGGCTGACTGTTAATTCCCCCCCCTTCCCCCTTCCCTGCGAGCAGTTGCATCAGAAAGGCCGTGGGGATGACTGGCATCAGGGTCTGGGAGGGGAAATAAGGGGGTAAGCCATGACTTCCTTGATAAGAGCTTTCTTTGAAGGGCTGCCAGTCTAGGATCTTTCACCAGTAATAACACTTGTTTCCTAAAAAAATCCAAAGGTAATAAATTACAGGGAGTACAAGGTGTTTTATGCTTTGTGGTGTGATGATCAAAAGATGTTATCATTCTGTTTCACATGTTTGCAGACAGTTAGTTGTTACTCTGGGTAAGTTACAGGCAGCTATTGTTTCCCTTGAATGCTGAAACTTTATCTTCTTGTCAAAGGTGGGTGAGTGCACAAGGGAAAGGAGAAGAGACTTGTCACCCTCTGGCTCCTGTTTCTGCCTTGTCGAGGATCCAGCCTGAGGTTCTCCAATGGGAATACTGATGCGGAGAATAACACTGGGAAAAAGAAAGAATGGAGGCAAAAATGCCAGGTGCCTCTCTGGTTAGTATTTACAGAATATGCTCGAGAAATTTTCTTGGAATATCCCAAGGGCTTAGAAACATAGAATCATAGAATGGTTTGGGTTGGAAGGCACCTTAAAAATCATTTAGAGTTGGAAGCGACCTTAAAGATCATCGAGTTTCAGCCTCCCACTAGACTAGGCTGCTCAAAGCCCCATCCAGGCTGGTCTTGAACACTTCCTAAGTCCTGATGGATACTGGGACTAACAGACACCACGAAAGAGGCCAGATCTCTTTTCTTGATCTGAAAGAACGAGAAATCTTTAATTTCAGGGTGGCTTGTTCTAGTTTTTATGTTGTTCTGTATTTCCAGGTTCCATCTGGTACCTGAAATGAAAATGTTGTAAGAAGCAATTCTGGTAGCACAGCTGAGATGGCAAAGAATGAAGGTAAATCCCAATAAAAAAGCCAGATACATCTTAGACTGACATCTAGTCTTGATTAGATTTTTACTATTTCTTTGAAAGTTTCTACTTTACATCTCAGGAAATAATCCCTGCGTTTTGTTCTTTAAATGCAAAAGCTATTGGATAAACTGAATCTTCAAACAAACAAAAAAGAAAAAGAAAAAAAAAGATATATTTGCAATGCAACATCAAACAATTGTTCTATTGGCACACCTTCATAATGGTTTCTTTATGCAAACTTTACAGCCTTCGCACCGTTTCCTGATTCTGTTGTTTCCAGTACATTTATTTCAATGAACGCAGCTGTAAACCTTTTAAACAATTCTGAAGATTGGTCCTTATTCTCATGCTTTAGGATGTGCAGTTACACAGAGAGCTTGCATAAACTGCTAGTGGACACCATAAATAGAGTGTCCTCCTCTTCAAGCTATGCCATTTGCAACTCCTGTATAAATACATACTGTTTATGGTACACTTCAATGCTTCTTATTTCCTACAGAGATCTTTTTTATGTTGTAAAATAAATGAAGAACAAAAAAAGAGCACGGGTAAATTGCTTTGAATAAATAAAAACTGACCAGATCCTTTAACCAGACCTTGAATTAAATAAAATCTAAATCCTTTTGCCTGTTTACATAGAAGAGTTTTTGTTCTTCTGTTTTCTGGTTAAATCCAGTCCTGTGAAGATTAATCTGTCAGTATACCCATCCAGTCACAACCCAGCAATACTGCAACCTTTCAGGAGGCTCTACTGTGGCAGGATTTCTAGCCTAGTTTCTCCTCCATATGTTCTAAATTTGCAAGAATTTCTTTGGACCTCCAAATCTCAAGATATGAACAGAGGTAATCTGAGCTTTGGGCAAAATTGGCTGCTGAATCTCACACTATGGCTCGAGTCCCATCTCTAGGTGTAAGGCTTGTTTGTCATCAAACCAGAATAGTGATAATATCATACAAAATATTCTTCAACTTCTATCTCAGCAATTTCAGTACCATAATATTTGTATAATAGCAAAATTTACATTGCTTTCTTGTCTTCTCTACGTCTTCAAAGCATGTGCGGGATTTATTATTATCATTATTCTTCTTTGGTATTTTATCTGTCTCCCCATCTTTCTTTGTTTTGCTGAGAATGAAAAAGTGAAGCAGACACAATAAGTTTTGGTTCTGACTTTGAAAGTTATGAGATCTGCAATCACACTCACCTTTTTCAGAAGAGAACATTGTAATCTTTGGCCATATGTTAAGAGGATTCTGTGACTTGCTGAACTTTAACAGAAATGTCAGCTTCCCTAATCAAAGTATGTGTCAGGGTTGCTCTTTCAAATGCTGGAGATACCATCTCAAACACTTCATTTATGGTGTCAGACTGCTGAAAAGGATTTGCTTAAGTTTGCTAAGGCCATTGAGAATCATATCCTTAATGTTGTGTGGTTGGTATTGTCCTATTTGTCTTAGTAACCTTATCTCTTAGCAAAGTAGCTAGATGACAAAGATATTTTCTCTAAGGATCTTTAATCTCTTGTGTTGCATGTAAACTGTGTACAGAGAGCTTGCAATAAAGTAAATTAAAAGATGTGGTTTCTCTTACCCTTTACACAGGCATTAGTCTAATATTGCTGAATTCTACCACGGTGAATGGGCTACTTTATGAATAGCTGCAAAAAAGATTGGAAGGATATCAGGGTGGAGGATTTATAGGTTTTTTTCTCCTCAGACCACTGGAGCTATCCCAGGGTTTCTTTGCACGACATGGTTTAGCTCTACTAGCCAGCCCCTGGCAGTAGGATGCTTACAGCAGACTCAGTCCCAGTTCCATACGGTTCCAGTTCTGAGCTGCGCTCAGAATATAAGCTGATGAAGTTTTATAACAGTGCATTTAAGGGCATGATTGTGCTTTCCCTGACTATTTTCAATTTTTATTGAAATCAGTATCTGTGAAGGCTGCTCAGATCCTTAACAATTTCCTTTTGAATTTATGAGTTTGCATACTGAAAGCAGTTTTACATATATCTTCCCTTTAATTCGCATGGGAAAGATATTAACTAAATTATTTTATTTCTTTTTCTCATGGGAGAGAGAGCTGCTCCACACATCTGTATTTATGTTTTTGTTAACTATTTTCAAAAATCCAAGCTGAATTTAGATCTTGCACTTTTCATTCAGGAAGAAATCCAAATGATATATGGGTGAATTTTGCCTGACCAAAGAACATAAGATTGGATTTTAAGATTTTAATGGAAATGCAACCCTGTCCTTTGAGGGAGATTTTTCCCACTCAGGAGTCAAACAGAACTATGGTTTTCTGAGCACTTTTAAACAGAAGCATCTTTATTCAAATCCTCACCTGTTACAGAATTATGCCAGTTAGGAAAAGTAAAATATTTCGGTAACTTATTTTCAACACTGCTCTTCATTTAAGATGTTTTGATTGTGGATTATAACATTTATAGAAACAAAACAAAAATAAGTCTTTGTAATAGTCATTATGTGTAGTGTTTTGGACACACCATAAGAATTATTAATGTTTTGCAATATGCTAAGCCAAATCATAAAGGCTATTTTTGAAATATCATTCTGGAAAGGTTTTCTATTCTTGGACCCACTTTGCCTGTAATCTTACCAGGCTCCTGATGGAGGCAATGGCCCTGGCTTGTCCATAATAGACCAAAGATCCTCCAGGATGTTTCTACACAGCAGTCACTGAGGTGCATATAAGCATGTATGATCCAACTCCTGGAAGATTGATAGCCAGGTTATTTACTCAGCACACTGCAACACTACCCAGCCCAGCCAGTTTAAAGCCTCCTCAGACACTCTACCAAGAGATTTCAGTGTCATCAAGCTAGGTAAAGACCCAACTGGATGTACTCCTGAACACCCTGCTCTTGATCTCCAGAGATGCTTTCCAACCTTAACCAAATCTGTGAATCTGTAATATATCATTACTCCTTCTCTCTTTTCCCCTGACTTTTTGAATATTTAAGTACTTCACCTCATTTCATGGAGCAGATTAATCCAATATCACCATGTAAAATTGCCAGCTACGCTTCCCAGGGCAATTACCCCTCCTCTCCATCCTTCTCTGCCCTTGGCTTGTAGCAAGGAGACCTGCTTTTATCCCCTGCCCCGTCTTGAATGTGGCGATTCCCTCCACCTGGCTCTCATGATGCGCAGAGCGAGAGCCGTTTCCCATTCTGCTGTGCTGCTGATGCAAAAGCACTGCCGGGGTGAATGGGGGAATGGCTGGAGCCGGCTGAGCAGTGCCGACGTTCAGGCTGCCACTGCTCTTTTAGAGAGTCCTTTTCCAGATAGAGTAATGAGGAATAAATTGGGACCTGGATGAATGCTCAATAGGAGAAGGGTGTAAGAAACCATCCCTCTCTCAGTGGTGTTTTCCCCTGGCCCTCATTTTGATTGCCGAATCCATTTAAAGTTTATCTTTGCCCTGCGGTACCAGTAAGCAAGGCTGGCAACTCCCCCAGTCCAGCAGCATCACTTTGCTGCCCTTTTCTTGAATGCGAGCGTTTCCTGTTAAAAGGATTCCATTTAATACCCTACAAATTATCTGGCGTGGTGCAGAGCGATTTATTTTGTAAGCCGTATGCTGAGGATTGAAATTGCTTTTCCTCATCTCGGCGCGTGGCAGAGGGGAGCGCAGCCCTCCCTCCCTGTGCTGCGCTTGGGGCTTGCAGCAGCCACCGCAGAACTAAGCCACAGCAGCCATGGGCTCTGCTGGCACCTCAGTGTGGGCTGTGGTTGCCAGCGGGTAAACCTGCTGCTGGCTCCTGCCAGGGGGCAGGAGGCAAAAAACACCAAGCAGACTTTACATACGCAGCTCTTTGAAGAGGCTCAATTCTTGAAAGAAAACAAGGATTCAATTTGCTTAACCCTGTCTGAAGGAGAAAAAGGGTTAGACCTGCCCTTCTCCCTCGGGGTTCGTACCCAGAAAGATGCCCAAGTTGCAGTCCCAAGCACAGAATGACTGATTAGGGGTCCTGGAACTGACCCTAGCTACTTGTCCAGACCAAATGAAGGCAGAGCAAAGTCGCCCAGGGAGACAGTGGTGTCATATGCTTCATCCAGCCTGCTTTATAAACTGAAAAATAGCAAATCTGGAGGAAAGGAATCCCCAAACTTCCTGTTTTTCTGAAAGCAAAGCTGCCTCAGAGTCATCTCAAATTAGAAAGAGGATACAAAAGAGCCGACTCATTCGTTTGATATAGTTTAGCAAAGAAACCCACTGCAAAATCTGCAACTCAACATTGTCTTTCATGACTAGATGCTTGCCAGCAAACAAAGAAAAGAAAGTTTAAAACTATATGAAAAAACTGTTTCTGCCCTCCCTTGTCCATTTGCTTCCCTACCACTATCTTTATGCGAATAACCAAAAGCCCCAGCCACAATTATACCCCACAGCATAGTTATAATAAAAGCAGACATTAAAAATCATCCATCAGAATGCATTCCCACATCATTTAACAGCATTTAGAAGAGGATTTGATATGGATATGAATAATGAGAGTGGCTTATAATAGCCAAAATAAATTTGTCTGGATAGAAAACGTCATGCTTCATGGTTTAGGTCAATCTATAATTTCTAGGGATTAGAGTGAATCTTTCATAAGGGTAGATTATGCTACCGCTCCTTTCCCTGGAGTATTTTTTACTGTCTTCTGAAGATCTGCTCTTAGTCACTGCCAGAGGGAAGGTACTGCGTTTGATGTGTTTGATTCCATGAAGCAGTTTCCTCTTCTTCATGATTTGTATTCAAAAAAGGCCAGAATGGTTAAGAACAGGAGAGATAAAGTAATGTCATTCTTACTTTAGCAATGGCAGAACACGGCTTGGACACTTTTGTGGCCTTTTTCAAGGGCATTTAAAGAATTTGTAGCAAAGTCAGACCTCTTCATTGCCTTATCCACAAGAACAACCAGTATTTTTTTGATGGAACAGTTTTGTTCCAGAATGAAAATCACAAAAAAAGATGGCTTACCTTGAGGCTCCCAGAATTTGGTAGATTTTGGCTTTCTATTGGGATGCAGTAAAGTTGGCTCACTTGTTGCTGATATCACTTCCAGAACGTGAATAGCTATTTGAGCTTGTTTAACACAAAAGTGATGGAAACTGAGATTCATGTAATAGGACAAGAGGTACAGAGTGCTGAGGAATAAAAATATGTTTGTGACTAATTCACTAGAGAAACTCCTCATGGAAGATGTAGCTGGTCATGATTTCCCTGTAGTGTTGTGAAAATTAGTATCTGCCTGGGTTATATCTACCCTGTAAATGAAAAGAGGTCAAGAGAAATGCTAGCTTCAGCCTTGTTTTTAAGAATGTGTAAATTTGAGGGGGTCTGAATAGCACAACTTGCTTTGATCCGTGGTCTTTCTCAGTGTTTCTCCAGGCAGAATTTGAACATAATTCCACATTTTCTGGGACAAGGGTCCACAGATTCGTCACAGCACGAAAATAAATTCTACACTACCTACTTTATTAAGAGGGGCTCACCACCTCACTAATTAATTTTTTTTTCAAATTAAAGTAACACACTTTTTTTTCATTGGTTGTACTGTCTTTTTAAATGACGTCTCTTGTCTCAGCTTTCTCAGCCTGTAAAATGTAGTTAATACAACAAATCTGGGAAGTTCTGTGCCTAACGCTCTTTCATAACATGACATGATAGTACAATCCGTTGTATCAGGTATCCAGAAAGGGAAAAATTGTTCCATTTTGAGACCCAAGAATACAGAGGTGCCCAGAAAAAAGAAAAGGAAGAAAAGACACATATTTCCCTGTCTCTCTCCTTTTAATCTGAAGAGGGTTTAAAGGTGAAGCTGAAGTTGCCACAATATTCTTGTAACCATTGAGCTGTAATGAATACCTCATAGAAGGAGGGGTAAATATTTCCAGATAGATGATAAATTTTAGTTTACAATAGAAGTTATAAATTTGTAGTTGAAAACAGGAAAAAAAATTACTACCTGATTCGTTCTTCCAAAATCTTCGGATTCCACAGCGCTCTTCACTCAGATCTGCCTGGTTCAAGCATGGGACATGGGATATTCAACGTTACTATCATGCAAAACCAGACGGAGTTTGATAGAAGGAAAACCTCAAATCACAGGATGTTTCCAGCCCCTGCAATGTGTGAGAAAGGATGATCAGTGAACTTCCACCTTGCACAACCTGCATGTTTGTCAGGGAAACAAAGGCAGGGAAGTACATTTCCCCTCCCTAAATATGCATTGCACCAGCCTTGAGGTTTCAAAACCAAATTAAATTCCTTTCCTTCTGGTCTTCCTATTGTATAGAGTGGCCACAGGCTGCCATGCAGCTGATGTTTACACTGCCTTACAGGCTCAGGAGTTACTGAAGGGTCTGTCTGATTCGGTTCTTCAGCTAGTATTTTACCAGGGCTAAGGGCTCACTGGTATTTTCCAAATGATATACAGGATATCTATTCACAAATAATGAAATACCTGTAAAGTGATAGATGCACAGGTGCCACAGCTTTTACCTGCATATATCCTGAGCTGAGGGTCAAGCACATAAGTCTGTTACAAGCTTATCCCCTTTCTCTGCTTTAAACCTCATAGCAGAATGACTTGAAAATTTCAGGGGCAAAATAAACAAATCAGACTGACAGAACTGGAGAAAAGCGGCTTAAGAGGAGCCTGTCAGCACAACCTGCTCCCTTTTCTAACCTGGCAGAAATTCCCTCTGAGTTCCTGCCGCTCTCCTCTGCATTTCCCTTCCAACCCTCATTTCCCTATGGAGCTCCCTCAACCCATCCGATTTAGAACATCTGCTGGCACTGAACTCCTGCAACTCTCAATCTGTTTCCCCCTGGCTTCCTTCTTCCTTCCAGTTCATCTTTCTTATTTTTGTCTTGGTGAGACTTCCCTCCTTCTCTCTGTCTTCCTGCTGCCATCACCATTTTCATCTCTCTGCTTTCCGGGTGACACCAGATTGTCTCTGAGTGCTGAGGAGACCTGAGCGAGTGAGTGCCCTGCCCTGAGGCGACCACATCTGCCTGCTAACTTGCTGCCACCCAAGGGTCAGTCCTACACTTCTCCTTCAGGCTACTGGCGTTCCTCTGCTTCCCCTTTGGTTGCCCTAGTGTTTGTTTGACCTGAAATAAGCTGGCTACACAACCTTGAAAGCGGTGGGAAACTAACCCAACAGAAAACAGTGAATAGTTTTCTGCCAGTTCAGTGAATTAAACTGGCTGACTGAAGTAGGACACTGCTGGAGGAGCAGGTTTAGTTTTCTTGCCCTCTATACCTGTAGTCCATAGTGGCAGGGTCATGTTGTCGAGAAAACAACCCGTTGTACAGATGATAGGGTAGGTAAAGGAAGAAAAATACATGAATTTGGGAGAACCATTGAGCCTGCATCATCTTAAGCTTGACCAAATCTGTTCCACCATGTGGGGTATATTCCATAGGCTGAGAAATACTGTGAGCTTGTGTACATAGGGCCAATACATTGCTGCCTCAACAGCAGGAGAGTGCGTTGCTCCTGCTCACTCCCGCAGACAGGTCTGACCAGGCTGAATATAAGCCCAGGAGCTTTATAGCAACCCAGGCCTCTGTCTGGAGCAAAGGAGAGAGGACTCAGGTTCCCCCACTTTCAGCTGAGGGTTCTTGATATGTAATTTTGTGCTTCAATTCATCAAAAATCCACATAAACATAAATATCCATGATAATTACGTTATAATTCAGCCTTAAAGAGGAAGAAGCTGAGGCTGCAGAGGTTAAGTGACATGTGTCTACAAAGGGAACAGTCTGAGATCAGCCCCTGCCTCTGCTATCCATCAAGAACCAGAATTTTAACTCCTCAGTTGGGAGAAATGCTATTAGAGTCAGCAGGGTCTAATGGCTTAAGCATAAAGCCTAAGTTTGACTTTAAGCTCTTTCAATAACTGTTTGAGTAGCCTCAGATAAGCAATGTAGTTCTCTAATGCAGAACAGTAACAGACAAGGGTACACTGACAGGCACATCATTCTTATTTCAGTATAAATTGGAAACACAATGTTGGGAAAAATTAAGCAGGGAAAATAGAAATTAATATGTAGAAATAAGGGATTGATTTTAGAAAAGTGTATAAGAGGAGTTTGGGGAAGTCAAGTGTGTACCTGTCCCAAGGGACACTTTTCAGGTCTGTTGTCTGCCTATACATTTCCTGCACAGAAGCACAAGCTTCTAAGTGACATGGCAATAGGTAACATATTGATTTTCTTCCTACTTCTTAAGGTTTTGAGATACAGAAATTAGACCAAGCTATTCCTGATTCATGCAGTGTAAACGAGAGGAATTCAGCGCTGTTAGAGATCTGACCTGAAAAAAAATATACATTTCCAATGCAGCAGTCTGCCTTATATTCCTTATGTCGTGTAATACACACCTGTATTGTAGTGTAATACTACACCTGTACCAACAGGCAGGTACGCGACTTGTCAGCAACAATGACAAACATGCACAAGTAGTTGTGCTTAATTCCCTTTTTTTTCCTTGATTTTTTGAGGAATCTTTTGTAGTTATCTTTTTCCATTCCTCTGTGTCTGCAGTTGATAAATTATTTCTCTTCACTTTAATCCATTTTTTATTATTCTTCCAGATCTTTTTATTTTTCTGGTGTTGCTGAAAATAAATCTTTTCAAGACCTCAGCTGTGTATTCAGAGGGATGTTTTGAACTGTATGGGTGCTTCTTATAGGAGTTAATGAATTAGAAAATAAGGAAATAGTGGTTTAAAATTAGTTAATTGTCTTAACTGAAAAAAACCCTTGTATTAATGAATGTTGTTAACTAAATTGTCATGTATTGGTTTTGACATACTCCCCGCTTGAGTTTTCATGCTGTCCATTTATTTCTATGCTGAGTGTGTGAGCGATGTCCTAATGCACCATGGATCTGCAGTCCCATTTCCTATGGAAACAAGTCTTCTACACTCAGCTCTTGTGTTTGTACTCTAAATTTTGAACCTGTTGATTGATTTTGACAGAGAGGCAGAAGTACCAAAGAAAACCAAGTTCCTACAAGCTTCAGTAAAGAAAGTTGCCACATACAGAAAAATCTTCTAAGTGACTTGACTGAAGGAAAGGAACGTTATATATGCATATGTGGGCAGACTTCAGAGAATACAAGCAGAAGAGACACCATACAAAAATATATCTAAGGTAGAAATAAGCTTTAGTCAAACCTCCTTAAAAAACAAAGTCAAACAACTGAGAAACATAAATTGTAGCAAATCAGACTTCATGCACGTAGCATGGCAACACGTAGCATGGGCAAATGCACGTAGCATGGGCAACAAACAGGATGAGCTGGAAGCCATGGTGCGGCAGGACAACTATGACATAGTTGCCATCACGGAAACGTGGTGGGACGATGGTCATGACTGGAATGCTGCAATAAGTGGCTATAAGCTCTTCAGAAGGAATAGGCAAGGAAGGAGGGGGCGGGGTGTGGCTCTGTACATTAGGGAGTTGTTTGACTCTATAGAGATAGACTCCAGTGATGAAGAAGTGGAGTGTTTATGAGTAAGGGTGAAAGGGAAGGCTAACAAAGGTGATTTTGTGCTGGGAGTCTGCTATAGACCACCCAACCAGGATGAGCAGGTTGATGAGGTATTCTATAAGTGGCTGGCTGCAGTCTCGCAAACGCCAGCCCTTGTTCTAGTTGGGGACTTCAACTTACCAGACATCTGCTGGAAATATAACACAGCAGAGAGCAGGCAGGCTAGGAGGTTCCTCGAGTGTATGGAGGATAACTTCCTGACACAAATGGTAGGTAAGCCTACCAGGGGAGGTGCCTTGCTAGACCTACTGTTCACAAATAAAGAAGGGCTAGTTGGGGACGTGGAGGTCGGAGACAGTCTTGGGCTTAGTGATCATGAAATGGTTAAGTTTTCCATTCATAGTGAGGTAAGGAAGGGGATTAACAAAACCTCCATCTTGGACTTCCGGTGGGCAGACTTTAACCTGTTCAGAACCCTGGTTGGGAGAGTCCCGTGGGAGGTAGTCCTGAGAGACAAAGGAGCCCAGGAAGGCTGGACGCTCTTCAAGAGGGAAATCCTAAAGGCCCAGGAGCAGGCTGTCCCCATGAAGCGCAAAATTAAAGGGCGGGGAAAATGGCCGGCCTGGATGAACAAAGAGCTCTTGATGGGACTTAAGGAAAAAAGGAAGGTTTACCACCTTTGGAAGAGGGGACAGGCAACTCGGGAGGAGTACAGAGATTGTGTTAGGTCATACAGAGAAAAAATCAGGAAGGCAAAAGCCCAGCTAGAACTCAACCTGGCCATTAATATAAGGGACAACAAAAAAAGTTTCTATAAATACATCAACAAAAAGAGAGTGACAGAGAATGTCCATCCCTTACTGGATGCGGGGGGAAACCTTGCAACCAAGGATGAGGAGAAGGCTGAGATACTTAATGCCTTCTTTACCTCTGTCTTTAATAGTCAGACCAGCTACTCCCAGGGAGTTCAGCTTCTTGGGCTGGAAGATAAGAATGGAGAACAGAACAACTCCCCTGTAATCCATGAGGAAGTAGTTAATGATTTGCTTATGCACCTGGACACGCATAAGTCTATGGGGCCGGATGGCATTCACCCAAAGGTTCTCAGGGAGCTGGCAAGAGAGCTCACCAAGCCTCTCTCCATTATTTATCAACAAACCTGGTCAACAGGAGAGGTGCCAGATGACTGGAGGGTGGCCAATGTGGCGCCCATCTACAAGAAGGGCCGGAAGGAGGATCCTGGAAACTACAGGCCTGTCAGCCTGACCTCGGTACCGGGAAAGATCATGGAGAGGATCATCCTGAGTGAGCTCTCAAGGCATGTGCAGGGCAGCCAAGGGATCAGGGCCAGCCAGCATGGGTTTATGAGAGGGAGGTCCTGCCTGACCAACTTGATCTCTTTCTATGACCATGTGACCCGCTTTCTCGATGAGGGGGAGGCTGTGGATGTTGTCTACCTGGACTTTGGTAAGGCCTTTGACACCGTCCCTCACGGCATTCTCCTGGAGAAACTGGAGAATCATGGCATAGACAAGTGTACCCTCCACTGGATAAAAAACTGGCTGGATGGCCGTGCTCAGCGAGTTGTGATTAATGGAGCAAAATCTGGTTGGCGGCCGGTCATCAGTGGTGTCCCTCAGGGCTCAGTTTTGGGGCCAGTCTTGTTCAATATCTTCATTGATGATCTAGATAAGGGGATTGAGTGCACCCTCAGTAAGTTTGCGGATGACACCAAACTAGGTGGGAGTGTTGATCTGCTTGAGGGTCGGCAGGCTCTACAGAGGGATCTGGACAGGTTGGACCAATGGGCCAAGGCCAATGGGATGAGGTTTAATAAGGCCAAGTGCCGGGTTCTGCATTTCGGCCACAACAACCCCAAGCAACGCTACAGGCTTGGGGAAGAGTGGCTGGAAAGCTACCCGGCAGAAAAGGACCTGGGAGTGTTAGTGGACAGCCGGCTTAACATGAGCCAGCAGTGTGCCCAGGCAGCCAAGAAGGCCAACGGCATCCTGGCCTGTATCAGGAATAGCGTGGCCAGCAGGAGCAGGGAAGTCATCGTGCCTCTGTACTCGGCACTGGTGAGGCCTCACCTCGAGTACTGTGTTCAGTTTTGGGCCCCTCACTACAGGAAAGACATTGAAGTGCTGGAGCGTGTCCAGAGGAGAGCCACCAAGCTGGTGAGGGGTCTGGAGAACAAGTCCTATGAGGAGAGGCTGAGGGAACTGGGCATGTTTAGTTTGGAGAAGAGGAGGCTGAGGGGAGACCTCATTGCCCTCTACAACTACCTGAAAGGAAACTGTAGAGAGGCGGGGGTTGGCCTCTTCTCCCAAGGGAATAACGACAGGACCAGAGGAAATGGTCTGAAGTTGCGGCAGGGGAGGTTTAGATTAGATATTAGGAAGAATTACTTTACTGAGAGAGTCGTCAAGCACTGGAACAGCCTGCCCAGGGAGGTGGTGGAGTCACCATCCCTGGAGGTATTTAAGAAACGTGTAGACGTGGCTCTTCAGGGCATGCTCTAGTGCCCGGGATTGTTGGTTTGTGGTGGGGTGTTGTGTGTGGGGTTTAGTTGATGGATGCTGCTTTTTTTTTTTTTTTTTTTTTTTTTTTTTGGGGGGGGTTGTTGTTGTTTGTTTGGGTTTGTGTTGTGTTTTTTTGTTTGTTTGTGTGTTTTTGTTTGTTTTTTTTTTTTTTTTTTTAATGTGGTTGGACTCGATGATCTCAAAGGTCCCTTCCAACCACTAAGATTCTGTGATTCTGTGATTCTGTGATTAATTCTAGGGCTCACCATCATAATCATTTTCTTGTGCCAGGTCAACACATTCTCATTTTGTTGCCTTAGATGACCTTACATCTATAACCAGTGTATTATTATTGCAGTTTATTCTCAACGTAGATCCTCCTGCAGCTGCACTTTTTCCCAGGCTCCTGCTGGTTTCACCTCTACTGCAATTTCAAGTATTTATTTTGCTTACAATGAATCAAGCTCTATCTAGATTTTAATAGACTGGTAAGTCAACTGAATCAGCACTGTGTCCATGAATAGGACCTATGGCTACATCTGTATTAGTAAATTAAACATGCCCGGGAACATTTGCTGGCACTGAGGCAAGCTGATGCAGACCAGCCTGCATCCGTACTATTGAATTAGCTTACCCTCCAGAACAGGGTGGCTGAATGCAAACTGCCTATGGAGAAGGACTCCTTCCCCGTACTGTTCCTGGGAATTGCTTGGCAGTGTATTAGCTGGGGTGTTTGTAACTTTGCCAAAAACATGCCAGACATCATCCTAACAATTTCATAGTATAAATAATCAAGCTCCAGTGCCTGGGAATGTCCCCTGGCCCTGTATAATTAACTGAATAACATGAAACTCCTACATCCTTATCTACGGGCGGTTTGTGCATGGCCATCTCTGCTTCCAGTGTGCCAATTCACTGCTCATATGAGTCAGGCATAACCTATAAGCAGAGCATATGAGCTAAGCATCCCTAAGCTGTTCGTTTTAAAAGAGAATAAGCTCAGACCTTCCATTTAAATGAGTTCAGACTGTTTTGCCCAAAACAGAGAAGCTGCATCTCGTATAATCATCTCATCTGAAGGCTATAAGGGATAGGATTTCCAATAAGGAGTCTGAGGAAGCGGGGCAAACCAAGGAAGACATGTAAACCAAACTGATTCCACACAGTCCTGAAGCTCCGAGTTCTCAGTGGTCAACCTGTTTTTCTGTAAAAGTGTAAATTTCCTGGATTTTTCAGTGCAGTGATTTTAATATAAGGCCAACAGGCACTGAATTGTTTCTACAACGTATCACGCATCCTGATTTCTCTTTGATCTCGATCAGAAGTCTTATTACCTGCTGGGACACTCTGTTTGGATTTGTTGATTTCTAACCTAAGCCAGGTTTCCTTCCTTCCTTCCTTCCTTCCTTCCTTCCTTCCTTCCTTCCTTCCTTCCTTCCTTCCTTCCTTCCTTCCTTCCTTCCTTCCACTCCTTCCTACAATATAAAGTAAATCACTAATCCTTACACTCCTTTTTAAAGCCACAGTCCAGAAAAGCACCTAACCACATGTTAATCTCAAGTGAAGAGGCTACTCATATACTCAAAGTTATGCAAGTAATTAAGTGCTTTTGTAGATCAAAGTCTGGATTTACTGATGTGTATCTGAAGATCAGAAACTGATCCATTACTCCAGAACACCTTGGAAATAGGTTTTATGTTTGCTCCTTCTCTGTTTGCATTCCTCTGAGACTTTGGTAATGAAGGGAACTATTTATTTTCTCACTACTAATGTTCTCGACTGGAAAGCAGAACTCCTATTTTTAGTAGTACATTATTCTGTCTCAAAAGGGAGAAGAAGAGGGAAGGATGGAAATTGTTTATGAATATAATATACTTTGGATTAAGATATAAGGCTACTATATCAAGGCTTCCTTTGTTACTGTTGTTAAAGGGACCTGCTACGGATGAAAGAAATTAGAACAGAGGCTCATGTCATCATAGTGCCTATGCCCGGATCAAGACTTCCATGCTTCCAGGCACCTTTTCTCAGGACCTTCCTTCTCAGTAGCAAAAGCCACATGCTCCTGAAGCTCATCAAGAAAAGCTCAGCTCAGGGAAGATTTTTTCATTTTATTAATTTGTTTCCATAACTTCTTGTTTAATTTATTCACATTTTACAGTAAGTTTACATGTTTTAAATACTAAGTTGCCTTTAATTTTATTCTTCAAATCCTCAGTTAATTAAAAAGAAAACCCAACTACAAAGCAAATAATTATTTCACAATCACTCAAACCTGTATCTCTCCTCTCTTCTGTGAGTAGCAACTCGTAGAAAGAAGTAGAACTGGCTGATCTGGGGGAGAGGTGAAAGCAAGAGAACCTGCTCCCTCAGAGCCTTGCCTCTTACCTGGACACTATGGGAAGTCCTCAATGAATAAACCACAGGACCGAATTTTCCACGAAGCTTGAGACAGAGCAAATCTTCCTTGTAAACTTTCTGACTTTCCCGTTGGAAATCCACTGGGGAATTAATAGGGATATACCCCTGGAACATTGTAGAAGAATGTCCCTATCTCTTCCTCAACTGCTCAGCAGGTAACATTCATTTCAGACCACGATGCCTTCTCTAGATAGATGCTGCTGGTTCAACATCTTAAAATGAGCTTCATAGTTCTAATCGCATGTGATCTATTAATCTTCCTCCTCCCAGCCCTTTTCCTCCAGTGGCTACTTTCTTGATGTACTCTAAGGCTCATGCCAGTCTACTGGGAACACAGCAATATCATTCATCCAAAGGAAAAAAAAAATCAATCTTTTTCAAGACCCCTTCATCCTGGTTCTTTGCTCTTGGCAGGTGACAGTCCCCTCTGTCCTCTAGATCTGATCTTCTGTTTAGCTTGTGACAACTTCTTAGCACAGTGACATTTATCAGACTGTTGTAATACTTGCAAATGCTTGATGGCATCTGTGTTTGCACAAATGCTGTATTTGAGAACAGGATGGCTCAGCCTACACTGGTATCTTGCATGGCCAGATAAAAGACCCAGGGCTTTGTTCTCTCAAGAGCCACCCATGCTGTAGGTCTCTTGGTAAGGCCTTGGTCAGTGCAGAGGTGGGCAGGAGGGCAGCATGGATGCTTTTGATCCTTGGAGGGGACCTTGTTTGCTTGTGGTAAAAGAACAGCTAAAAATCAGTTTGAAGGGCATGCTAAAATCATCCCTTAAAGCTTGAAAGGTCTTTTTCAATAAGTGGGGAAAAGGTCTTTAAATCAAGATACCTGACATATGATAATAAAACTCAGCCTATGAGGCAAAATGCTTAACGAAATGGAGGCCAAAAGAGCCTTGAGGAAGAAAGTTCAAGGAGAATCAATTAGCACTTTCCAGTCATCAAAACCAAACATGCACAGCCATAGTTGCTCATCACAGTTGAATCTATTCTCACACAAGCAAATACATGGGCGGTGAAAGTAAATAGCTGCATTACTCTAAGTGCCTCATAATCATCCTTAATTATGAAGAACAACCATTATTACTATTATTATTACTATTAGACCTGTTAGACATAACACTGGCTTCAGAAGGATTTGAATTAGGCCTAAAAATGTCCCATATTAATATGGCACTGGCTTATAATTTCCATTTCTATTTTCTGATGGTTTCTTTAGTTCTACTTTACCATAGTAAAAAATATAGCTATTCTAGTGAAAGGAATTTCATTGCTCAATTTTAAACTCTGCTTTTGCTCAATCACTAACAAAATTTTTATTATGTCTTAGTTTGGTTTTTCATTTCCATTGTGTTTGCAACAGTCTACATATAAGACCCTGACAGATATAAACAGTTTCTGTAAGAGCAAAGATCTCTCCCTAACATCATTATGCTAATGCTTTGTAAGCATAGCACCTATGGGAATTTCATGTTGTCAGGGTTTTTTCTGAAAGGCATGTGTTATGCCAGTGTATAATATACACTGTCTCTGCTGCAACTTTAAACCAAGGGAGAGAAGAAAATTTAATCCAACTTGCAGAGCAATTATTCAAAACTAAGCAGAGCAGTGACTTTCAGTAGAGTTAAGAACAACCCAAAACTTTGGTGTAAACAAAATTCCTGACACTTTATTTCACTCCCTACCTTTCTTTTCCATCACTACGCATGCCTGATCAGAGTAAATCTGATCAGGTTGTCCCTTTCTCTCTACAGAAGCTGGTTTCTTTGTTACGACAGACTTTGTGAAGAGGCATTAAATGACTTTCTGTTACAGACTGAGAACAACTTAATTACAGTCCCAGGTCCAATTTTCCTTGTATACAACTGCCTACACCCCCAGTCTTCCTGAAGGCGATCCAAGTTACAAGTCCACTACTCCTTCAAAAGGAATTCCAGGAGTTAAAACTCAGAATCTCATTTACTATGCAAAATCTGTGACTACAATGCAAGTTGCTAGCTTCCTGAGAGCATAGTCCAGCTCTTTTGTAATGAGGACTCTGTCATAGAGTATTTTACCGGGAATGTAAGCACTTTAATAAGAAAAGGATTGATTTTGCAACTGGTACAAATTCTAATGATTGAAAATAATGTATTGATTTTTTTTTTTTTTAAATTAAAGCCATCTTTCTATTCATAATGGAAGGTCATGCTCTTCTTGAGATTTATCACCACAGGCCTTGGGTGAAGCTTGCAATTTTGCTCTTACATAGTGAACACAAGGGAAGGAATATACTATCAAGATGGATGGCCTTTTTATTTTATTTATTTAAACCAGGTTAATGTTAGCTTTTTATGTAGACAGAGAAGTGTGAGCAAGAAGGTCTTAGGAATTAGGTGGGAATAGATACACCAAAAGAAGTAGAAGCCTGGACTCTCTATCCTGTTGTATTCAGCGTACAGCAGGACTTGAAAGTAGTCCTTCAGGTCTTTCAAGATTGAGACTTCAGGCTTTCACCCACCTGCCCACAGCTGTGAATGCCTGGTTGGAAAGGCAGGACTCAAGGCATAAACCTGAAACAAGTCACACTGTTGCAGTGACCTGGCTGTGTATTTCAAAGCACAAGAAAGAAGCAGGCAAAGAACTGAAATGCACTTGTCTTGTATTGTTACAAATGTAGACTTGCTCCCTCCAAGGAAAATTTGCTGAGCTACACTGTGTTTAGGGGTTTCTCTGGACTAATGGGTTCACATGTGCAAGGCATGAGGCTTCTAGGACAAATTCCCTGACTGTGATGATGTTTTTCTCTGACCCAGAATATTCCACAAGGAGATGGTGTCCCTTTGTCAGTCTTCACCGTTATTGTTGATGTACAGCATCACCTTTTTTTTTTTTTTTTAAGCCAGCATTTGTTGTTATTATTATTCCATTTCTTATTGTTTGTTTTACTAATCTACAAGACCTACAGCCTAGCAACAAGTGGCTTTAATTTTCAAAAAATATAAATTAAAAATTCCCCATAAATTAACATGCCATCCCCAACAAGTGGTGGTACTAAAGCCATCACTAATCTGTCTCTAGCTGATGATTAAAGGAAGGGACAGAATAATAATCTGCCTAAAGCAATGCAGCAGTAAGAGTCACGTGAACGATGTGCACTGAAGGAACTCCATTCCTCCCTGCAAGCAGTATCACATTGAGTCTAGGAGACAGGAAACCACCTATGGGAAGAGCAATCCGTCTTTCTGGCTCAGGAACAGCGGTTTCAAGTTTTTCCAGCCTACCTTGGTTACGAGGATTCTTTCCTTTATTCTACATGCTGGTACAATTATTTAAAGTTATTTTGTGTCTGACAGCTGGTATAATCTGCATGGTGAGTACTCTGTGACTGGTGCTAAAAGCACCCAGGCTTAAACTTTCCTGAGAAAAGTGCATGGGCCGGATTTTCCCTGTGGTGTAGAGTAACTCCACTGAGGCAGGGAACAAATAAAAGCCGGTCACTGGACCTCAGCGGTGGTGGAGCCTCGGGGTATCTTGCGGTGGTTTCTGTTCCAATGGTATTCACAGTCACTGTACCAACAACCCACAGAGATATTCTATTTGCATTGCCTACCTATAACTTAAAGTCTTTATCCAATGTTCACTAAAGCCAATGGAAAGTTTTGTGTTGGTTTCAATGGGGTTTGGCTCTCACAATGCTTGTGCAAATCAAAAATGTTCAACCTACACTCTGCAGGCCATGTGCAGGTTACTAGGATAATTTATCTAGGTCATGGCCTGCCCCAGTCCTCCCTCCTCCCCTGGGAAAATGTTCCCTCCCCATCATGTGATGGTGATTTGGAAAGAGGGCAGCCAGGAGGGCAGCCAGGAGGTAATCCACCAGCAAGCAGGCTGGATTGCTACAGAGGAAGATGTGCCTGCCTGGCTTCCCACTTTTTTGGGGATGTCTAGTTTCTACCTGTGGTCTTCAACTCTATGATGTGTGCAAAGTCAGTCACGTAAGCATGAGCATACTAAAGCTATGCATGTAGCAGCAAGCCCACAGGAGTCCCATGAATAGCATCTGCTCCATAGATCAAGGTATGTTCCCCTCCCTGCTGGAAAAGTTGGATCCCACATGATCACAGTCATAATATCACGTACCCAGACCGTAGAGACAGTGTGCTGGGTTAGTCTGCGGTCAAAGGGAAGGAGGTATATAGCTTTTGCTACTCCTGCTGTAACCGAATTTCCATTCTTTCATAATGTAAAATTCTCCCCGGGTTGCAGCCCAAGCCTTTCAGGAGGCAAAACCGCTTTCTGAACGTCCTGAAGAAAGCAAGTTGCTATGCTAAGATGCTGGCAGGAGTTCAAACCCTGCAGAAAGTTTAGAGCAGTATGAAAACACAACACAGAAAGATCGTGTGAGCAGCACTTTTGTCTGCTGCAAATAGTCAGCGTGCATTTGGGCAACTATTTTATATTATACAACAAAATGTTTTTTAAGAAGAGGAGAAGGGAAATGAAAGAACATTTTCTTAAAGGGAGACCACCTGTTATGAACATAGCCATGGTTGTTAGCTTTGGCACTAATTAAGAGGGGGCAGTTATTCAGCGGCCTCGGCTTGTTGGCAGTCTCCACTCGGTGCCTGTTGCTCTGGTGTTCATAATCATTGACCAAGGACACGCAGTAGGAAAATTAAGGGTTTGAATGGGTTTGGAAAGGACTGACCTGTTTTGCTGTCTCTGGAGCGACTCTTTCTAACAAAGATACACTGAGTCTGCTTAATCCTGCTAAGTGTAGTTTACAGATACCTCCAACAAATTAGGGGTATTAGCCCGGTTAAATTAATTAAAGCAATGTTAACATGCACAGACTGCTTCTGAGGCTTGGCTAACTAGCTCAAAGTGAGCTACTCGGTTTTATGCAGCTTAGACATACTTTGTCAGGGCTGCGTGGGACTTCGTCACTGTCACACACTGAGAACTTCTGTCTTCCAGTGCTAACACTTGCTGTCTTGTGCCAACACTAGCTAGTCCCTCTATAAAAACACTCAGTTGCACATTTCGTAGCTTCTGTAAGCCATGTTCTTGGCTCTAGTCTCCAGAGGCTGCAGTCTTCCCTGTCTCCTGACGTGTCAACCTCCTGCTGATTTTTACTTCTCCAGTTGCCTGCAATGCCTCCTTCTTGCTCCTTCATGCCAGGGAGTTGATAAAGCTTCAATTTCCTTCCTCTTTATGCTGTTTTCTCCTCCAATTGGGGAACTTGCAGGCTCCCAATTCATACTTTCTTCTGGACTCCCCCATCTCCTCTTCATGTTGTTTTAACTACATTTGCCCCAGTTATGACTCTCGTGCTCTTTCTTCCCCCATATCAGAGTTTCAGTTTTACCCCAGTTCTCCTTCCTCTTTTCCTGCTCACTGGCATAGTTTCCATCAAGTTTTTAGGTCAAATGATACCCAAATCAAGTCTTGAAGTTCTTTCCAGGCTCATAGTTATCACAAAAGGAAGCATTTATTTGACCTTTAATTGTTGAGAGGTTTAGTTTCTTCAAATGAGCTTTCTCTTTTGAGTGAGGGGTGTGATAACCAGAGAGACATCAGCCAGTCACAGAGGGTCTGTCGAGGGGGACAGCATTGCAGGTAATGGACTTCTGGACACAGCAGTGACCCAGATGCTGAATGAGGATATTCTTCGATGTGCGGCTATAGGTTTTGCACACCTAGTAAATAAAAATTCCTTTCTGCAGCTTGTCTTCTCTTTTTTCCTTCTCCTGTGGAGTACCTTGGAGGCAGGTCTCTCTTTTAATGGAAACAAGACAACCAGCCCATGTAATGGGCAGTTTCCTGGCAGATTCCCTTTTCTTAAATGTACTATCTGAGTTTAATGAGTTGAAACTCACAAGTATAATTAGCAAAAGGCTTAAGATACTGCTCTCTGAACTTAATTGAATTTAATTTATAGTCTGAACAATTACATTTACATGTTGAAGCAAATGTTTGCCTTTATTTTAAAGTATTCATCTCTTCTTATCTTCCAGGCCTCAGTGAGGTAAAAGTTCACTCATTAGACTTTGTGGTACTAGGACATCTGACTTTATTTGGCTTGAAAATTGAATTCGTGAAATGTGATCCCTGAATATATCATAAAAGGACTTGAGCTTTTCTAATGGAAAAAAAAAAACCTTATCAGCTTTTGAAATGTAGGTGCTTAAGCCTTAAAAGAATGCTGTATAGTATTAGCATAGCAACCTGCAAGTTCACCAGAAAAAGGAAAGAATTACAGCAATTAAGCTGTGGACTGTGTTTGAAAGAGGTTCGGGTTTTTGTTGTGGGTTTTAAAAATTATTTATTTTTATTAATTTCTAAGTGTATTGCTATGGAAGGCTCTGTTGCTTTAGAGTATGTTCATTTTACTCCGTCACTATGGGAACCTATTGAGACAATTTGTAAACTATGTCTATATAAAGCATAGGACAGTTGGTTTTCCTATGACATCTCCTAATATATAGGTATTGTTAATATATAGGTATTAGGGCTTTGGGTAACCTGATCTAGTGAAAGGTGTCCCTGCCCATGGCAGGGGATGTTGGAACTAGACAATCTTTACGGTCCTTCACAACCCAAACCATTCTTTCAATCTATGATTCTATGATTGCAGTTACATCATGCTTTACAGATCTGAGCACCTTGGGCAGAAATTCTCCTTCACCCGCCAGAAGTCATGAAACCTAAGGCAGAAATCAGCATGAGGAGACCAGACACCTGACTGTCTGCAGTGTTAATCTTCAGAGCCCATTAAGGCAAATAAAGGCCCCTTCTGCTCTGGGCTTAAAAAGAAAATTCAGCAACAGTTGGGGACTTTCTCATAAGACCTCAAGAAGCCAACTATTCATCAGAATATGAAGTGTTGGGAAGCCATAGGTGGCAATATCCTGCAGCAGCAGGTGCAGGGGCTGAAATTAGACCAAGTAGAGGAAGACAGAGATGTGAAAAAAACAGCAGCCAGTGAGCAGCAAAACGGCTCACAGTGCAGGGTGGTGGAGAAGGACACACTGAAAAGGTTCTTGGCTGTCCTCCCCGCACTCCTGTATCAATATTTTTGGAGAGAAACTGCTTCTTGAGAAAACCAATTAGAGAGAACCAAGTGCAAAAGCAATATAGGTATGCAGTTACAGGCTGTGCAAAGGTAACCAGAAGACAGGTTTTGCTCTCAGATATTCCAATTTGGTCTTGCTTTGGCAAACAGCAGAAAATTGTGATCTAAGCTGAACAGTAAAGACTATATTCTGACTCTGACTTTTTCTCTTGCCAAAGCTGTAAATGGAGTCTTACAACTTCTTCTTACAGCACATAGGTTACTGGACCTCACAGCTTGCCTGGCCATATTTCTTGCTGTCTCTGGGTCTTCAGAGATAGGACAGAGTATCTGTCCTCTTCCTGAGTGTCATGGGTAGAAATATCAATATGCAGGTTAATGATTTCAAATTTGATATTGGTCAGGAGCCCCAACCAGGAATCACTACACTCTCAAACCAGGCACTGTACAAGGTACTTAACATTTGTCTCCAGTAGTCTTAGGGCAAGGTAAAAGTAAGGTACTATGGTTAGAAGGAATATTTCTGAGTGTTTCCATGCTGCAACACACCTGAAGGCATGCCAGGTGCCTCTAGATTAGTCAGGCTGAGGGCCACTGGCAGTGGCTGCAGCAGCAGCAGCACAAGGCCACCTGTCGGAGGGGACTCTGATGAGTAAAGGCACCAGAGCTCATTTAAAATTTCATCCAGGTATGTCTGCAGGACCTGCAGCAACTTTAAAGTGTTGCCTGAGTATACGCCTGGAGCAAGTCCATACTGTATTATGTAGTTAAAACTGCAAAATTCAGGTCCAAATGAAAGCTGGGTTTGCCTGTGATGGGTGAAGGTGCTGTGAGTCCCATCAGTGTCCATGGGATTTGTTCGATTGTGTCAATGGCTGACCAGGCCTGCAAACGCTCATACATTCAGTTGTCTCCTTTGATCATTACACCTATATGAAAACCGACTGGGGAGAAGCCCACAGACTCTTGCTCCGTGGTTCCACATGGCTCATGTCATTAATGTTGTCTTTTATTACACTAACCATTAGCATCAACATATACAAAACCACTCATTTTAATTTGACGGCTCTTTCCAAATAGGTGTGCATGGGAAAAGACCTAGTTCATTGTGTGGGGTCGACTGCGACATTGGCCTTTTGGGAAACCATTTGGCTTCTGGACCTCTGTGCAGCTGTTCTTCTGCAAGCACTGGTCTTGCTGCGTGGGAGCCCTGCGGCTCTCTTTTGCAGTCACAGTGTTGCACAGTGGAGTTTGCTCTGGGCTTTGTGAAACCCTCCTTAGGGCTGTTAGGCTCCTACCTGTACATGTGGCTTCCTCCCTCTTCTCTCATTTCAAACCCAGGAATAAGTTTGCAAGTTTTTCAAGCTTCCCAGACTTGTTGAAATGGAGGGGAAGCCCACCGGCCCAGTGTGTTTGGTCACAAACGTGCACAGTGCCTGGGGATGCTGAGGAGAGTTATTTGGGTGCGAGGAGGAAGGATAGAGCCCTCGCGCCTTCTTTTCTCTCACGCCCACACACTGGCTCATGTGCATAAGGACGAAGCTCTGATCCCATGCCTGTGGCTACCCTGCTTCCTCTTGAATCGCACCACCCACAAAGTAAGTAGGCTTTAAAACTTGGCATTAAGAGAAACAGAAGTAGATTTTCCTGCTGGTAAATTAATCTGCCAAGGCAAACCCATCCCTTATAACATGAAACTTTAACAAGCTCTTGCATTGAGATGCCCTAATTTGAACAAGGAAAAGTTTGCAGGGAACTGAAACCCGACTTTTCACTCAGAGATAAGGCTATATACCTCTCTGCCTGCAAGCCCATGGGTATTTAAAGAAAAACCACAAAACAAAACAGAATGTCTTTACATATTTAAATGAATTAAAATGAACCTGCTCTAGATGAAACATTCAATTCAGTTCCTTAACTGAGTTTCTAAAGGGTGAGTTCCACTACAAAAGAAACTTATTAAAGAATAATGAAGACTGTCAAAAACCATATGCTTAAAAGCTAGTAAATAACAAAGTAAGGCTTTTAGTCACCTTGACTGGACAAGGTGAGGTCAGAAAGAAACAACAACACATCCAGCACCATGGCAATGGGCTTTTCATGCTTCTTGTCTTCAGCAATTGCTTTTTTAGAAAGAAGTCTTGCTTTTCTTTGGTCATACATTCTCTTCTGTTAATCATTGCCTTTACCCTGATCCTCTGATATAGAAATTCTCTTTTATGCAATATTTTTACTCAAGTGATGTGTTTCTTTTTATTTTCTTTTTAACTGAAGACAGTTTCCCTCACTTGGAAGCACAGACAACAGAATGAAAGAATAACATATTCTAAGGCATCGGTGAAATGCTTTTTCAAACAACTATATGTTGGATGGATCCTGGGGCTGTCGTTATTTTCTTGACATTCATTTATACTGAATCAGTTAATAAGTCAGATCTTATGTCATGTTAAACATTTTTTCCTTGTTTATTTTCCCTGCATTAATAGTCATATTGTAATTGTACACAATGCCCTGAGCAAAATTTAATTCACTGGCACTGATTTACAACTGTAGAACATGTTCTGATGGGGATAGCTGTTGAAGAAAAATCACTTTAAAAGCATATGCAGGCATAAAAAACTGATCAGGTGACATCTAGCTTTTTGCTGTGTGGGAATGAAGTAGTTGTTAATTATTTTACTTTTGTTACTGTTGTTCATTCCTTAGCATATTCTCTCTCAGTAGGCAAATGATCAATGATGGTCAGGTGCTGTTTCGTCTTAAATACTGGTTGAGAGCCTCAGGGTTAACAGAAATCTCACTGCAAAATGTTCATAAACTTATAGTGACAAGAGCAGAGGCTTGGAGCACTGTGCTGAGTCGTGTAAGAATGCACCTGAAATTGAACTTAGAAGCCAATAGTACTTGAACAATCAACACTGCATGTGTTAGACTTTCTTAAGTAAAGCAAATTGTTCTCCAGTGGGACCTTGATGTGTAATTAATGAAGGCATTGGTGCTATTTCACAGAATATGAACTTCCCCCTCCAAAATCTTAGTAATGAAAATCAAAGTATATTTTTTTATTTTTGATGACCATAGCATTTAAATTAAAAAAAAAATTCTCAAGTTACAGAACCAGGGTTTGACGGCCAGAGGACGCTGGAGGGAGTATAAGGGAAAGCTGTTAATAAGAGGTAATGCTGATTCCTGGCCCTAGGAATAATCCGGTGATGTGGTTCTGCAGCTTGCAACATCCATTTCTACTCCTCTCTTTTTCTAACTCTTTTACAGCTGCCAAATAAATAACAAAATACTTTTATCCTCACCTTAGTATCCTATGTCTAAACCAGTAAACAGAATATGTTGTTCACAATGAGAAGCTATTCTAAAACTAAAAAGCTTTGTTTGAGTCTAATTCTGACACAGCTGAAGATTTTTTATATAAACCTCATGCATAATTTAAAAAAAGCATATTTAACATAGGCCATCTGTAATTTCTGTGTCAGTAGTGAGCTACATAATTGTTTTGAAAATATACGCTATTCATTATATACAAATACATATATAACAAAAAAGTCACCACATTAATTTCAACAAAAGGGACCAACCCACTTTCAACCCTAATGAGCGTGTGAGGTACTAATTTCCAAAACATAAAGTATATTTTAATATAACCAAGTGATTTTATTAAATGTTGTATAAAGCTGATGTGGTGTTGCATACTTAGGATGACAGAAGTGTTTAGCTTTGCCTTCCAGTTGACATACCCTAAAAGCTTGTGAGGCACTCTGCCGTGAAAAAATTCTTTAGAAAAAGGGGGCAAAAAAAGGAGAAAGCCTAAGGACAGGGGAGAGGGTGAGACGGAGAGAGGAAGGGAACAGGAAGGAAGGAAGGACACACATAGACAGAACTTGTGCCTCAGTACCTAGAGAAGTATTTAACTTGTACCATCATTGTCAAACAAGGATTCTTAACTTTTATTGTACATAATTATCTCTTTCTGCAAATTTAAGTCCCAAAACTAACTGTTAAGCATCACAGGTAATATTGACAAGCAAGTGTAGTGATCTGTAACCTCTACTCAGTCCGTGTCATTTGAAAGTCAAACTGTACTTGTGAAGCAGGACACCCGTTCAAAGCTCCCGTGAGTACAGTTTAATCTCCCTTTGTTGATAGTCTAGTGGTAGCTACCTTCTTGCAAATTTTTGCACTGAAAAGCCAACAGAATTTTATTCAAGCTTCGTTTGTTTTTCCCAAAGATAATTACTATTTCTAATAGGATTTGTATGCTTTATCACTGGACATGATCGAGATTTGGAAATCCACGTTTAATGGATTTTTGAGATCTTGATTGTTTTTCATTTCAGATCAGAAGAATAATGAATGTTCTGCAAAACAGAATCCCAAAGCAACTGTAGTCTGAAAAAAAAATCGAATTTTACTTTAATACTCTTTGATTACATTTACTTAGTTTATGCTGTCATAATATGGCATATCATCATTTCTTAATGTGTTATTTTAAAAATAAGTAAGATCTGTACTTACATTCATTATACTTAAACATCTTTTCCAGATTAGAATCTCCTGTTTATCCTATAATGAAATGGCTGACAAAAAAACAGTTTCATTTAGTGAATCAGGCAAATAGTATACAAGGTAGGGATTAGATTATATATTCAATATCCTTTTGTTACATATTTTAATATTAATAGCAGTAGTTTAATTCATACCTTAAATAACTTATCTGCTAGAGTGTGTGTTGTAATGAAATCTTAAGTGTCAAATACTTCCGCTACAACACACATAGGTGACACTGTGCTCCCGAAAAGTTGATGCATTTCTATTAGAACCAATTAATGGTTGTTCACAGTTAGTTTAAAAATTATGTGAAATTAAGTTTTTTGCTCTGTTTTCACATGATGTACCATAATTCTACACTGCTGCTGCTAATCTTTCATGCAAAATTTTAAACAAATAAAAATGAAGACAAGGGAAAACCACGTAGAAGTCCTGCTGACCTGACAGGGAATTTTCCATGTTGATAGAATGGTGGTAGCTATCAAATTCATGCTTTGTCATTCACTTTGGGTACATGTCTCCTAAGTGGCTGGATAACCCTGGCCTTTTCAATGTAAAGCACAAGTTCAGATGTCCAAATAAGTAAAACTATGATCAGCATTACGAAGAATCAATAAAAGGGAAATCGCAGTTGGTAAAACTGTGGATCAGGTGCCTGTAGGCACTTATGTTTAGCTTAGAGATAAGCAGCAGTCACCAAGTGAGGAAGAGCCCTCCCAAAATCTCAGTCCAAATTGGAATGAAACATTATGTAATTCTGAAACTTTTAAGTATTTTAGCACTTAGACTTTCCGGCCAAGCACAGGAGATAGGCATGCCCATGCCAGCAGGCTGTGAAAAAGGCTATTCCTGCAGTATTTATGGTTGCAACTAGAGAGGAAAACATTTTTGTGTGAAATTCTCAGATATCTGAGTTTTGCAAACTCAGACACAAGCATCCCAACTCAATTCAAAATTTGAGCCTGATGCGTCTGCACAAATAATAGAAACCTCAGTACCAGAAAGATATATTATCTATAGCTTTGCAAAAAGAAGCCACTTTCCATGGGCTCTCTCAGTATTCATTTATTTCTTTCTTCGTTTACTGCACTGCTGTAGATAATTTCTCTTGTTCTGTCTCACATTGTTCTTGGTTAGTGGCACTTGCCTGAAATGAGTTTCTAATTGGGATAAATGAACTGCATGTATTCATGGGGCCTGGGCAGTTGTTTTTGGCTTCCAGCAAAAAGCAGTGAACAAGCAGATTCTGGTGGCTGCTGACAGCTGTTTCACATAGGCTTGTGTTATCAGGGCAAACACATGTAAACGATATGAATAAATAACATGCAAATGTTTATAAATTGAGTGAATTTAACTTTATCAGATTATCCCCAAGCTAGTTTTAGACCAAATTTAGTGGCACTAAATCCCTTAGCAAGTACCACAGAGTAAAGCTTCCTGTTAACACAGTGAAAGTATGGCACCTTTTTTTTTTTTTTTTTAACGTTCCACTTGAAACCTACAGTGTGAGAATTTCTAGTTCAAGACTCTGGTGCAAGGGCACCAAGTAAGGGCAGCAATCGCTGTGTGCCAAGCACCCTGGGTGTGTACTCACGGGAACAGTTCACTGTCCCATCCTGCCAACAAGCTCACCAAACCCAATACATTCAGACGTATGTTCTTATTTTCCAGCCAAAAACATTGCTGGTTTTGGCTTTCAGATGTTGGCATCTACAAAATACTGTACAAAGAAACATCTAATGTGAACTGTAAATCATAGTGGCTGTTAAACAGTGGCTCAGTTTACCTGGGTACCAAGAATGGATTGGGAAATTGGACACAGGGTCATTCACTCACTTTCCCTTTTTTTGTTCTGTTTTGTTTTATTTTGTTTTGTTTTGTTTTGTTTTAGTTAGAAATTTACTGCAAAAGAAAGATTCATCCAAAGTAAGTGATCTTACTCCCCCACATCCTAAGCAGAAATCACTGCAAGAAGCAAACAAACATACTTAAAAAACACTCTAGGTCTGAGCTAATATTCCTGTGGCATGTACCTCCACTGAAGTATGGTGAATACTTACCCTCCTCTGGGTAGCATCCACTCTTACAACTCTTTATCACTTTTCTGTAAAATTACTTAACATCACTGCAATGGATTTCCAAAATATACAACTTTCTTTTTAGACCTGACATTTACACCGTAACACCTTCAACCAAGCTCTTAGTTGGCAATGTATAATGTTGCATAACATTAGTCTTGTTTAACTAGAGAGTTCACTTAACAATTTCCCCTTTCTGCTTCTGCTGGGGTCTGCTTTTGTCTCCATTTTATTTATGTCAAATTGCTAGTTGCCATTTAATATGTTAAATTGTCATTTTATTGCTTCTGCTAAATATGTTTTTATCCATAATCCTATAGTGGCTAATTTAATCTTTACAGTTAATACCATTGATTCAATTACTCTCTGAATGAATATTACATATTGAACTCTAGCTTTCTTTTTTTGTTTAATATACATGGGAACTAACCACATAGGATTTTGATGTAAATCAAGAGCTAAAATATTAGAGATGTGTAAATATTTTTACTTCCAAAAGTCCTTGGAGATTCACTAAAGATTTAATGTTTATAGCAGAATTGAGTTATAGTGAGATTCAAAGCTGAATCCGAAACAAGTCTGAGTTTAAATTCAAATCAACAAAACTTCCTTTAAGTCCCTAGTATAAAATATTGCATGGTCATTTGATTATTTTTTTTTAATAAAGATTTTGGATTCTGGTAGTTAGTAGTCATTGCAGTAGCTGTTTCCATTCCATATTAAAAATGTGTTTCATCTCTAGCTAACGTTTCCTGGCTCTTTTCTTATTGGGATTTCATTTACTGAATTTAAGAATTTGCTATAAGATAGCCTCTCTGTTTTAGACTAAACTGTTTCTTAACTTTTTATTTGATCAACAGAATAGACTGTTCTTCCTGGATTTGAAGCCAATCCAACACAGTATCTGTTCACATAATGTCTTGCCTATGGACCAGAGCCTGGTTTGCTCTCTGCCACCTATGAAATTAGGAGAAATGCAGATATAACATGCTGTGCTTTTCACACCCTTCTTCTTGCTTCCTTTCTTTTCCTGTTTGCTTTCTTTCTGCTTTTACAAAATTCTGATTACACCTGCTTTGAGAATAATGGTGTCATTCGTTGTTCCTTCTGAGAGTGCCTTTTCTTACCAGAAGTACAGTTTGATGTTTAAATGACCTTGGGAATTAATCACTTCTTCCCCACTGGGCCTTAGATTTGGAACAAAGTAATTCTGGGAAAAAGATCTGGCAGATGAAATTATTTTCTTTCTTTCTCTGGCATATTGTCAAGGTATATTTACCTGTAATAAAAACACCAAATGAAACTTTTAAAAAATAAAGTCTGCTATACTAAAGTTTCTTTCTTGCTGTTCAGCGTCCTAAGGGTTATGCACTGTTACATGTTCATTTATGTGCTCAGAGATTAAAAAAATATTTATAGCCTTCAGTCCCGAGGAAAAGATTATAAATAAATGATCCTTCTCAGAATAATTGGTATTTGACAATTTTTGCTCAGGACATCATGGTGGATATCAAGGAAATCAGATATTGGAAGAAGACTGGTATACCCTCCAACATATTATTAGATAAAAATTAGACAATTATTGTTTTCATGAAAGGAACTCATTTGTTGGCCACATTGTGGCTCAGATATGAATTCTGCATGATATCGCAATGTATCGATGAGGAGGATGTAGTCGTTGCATTCCTGTGGAGGACCTGTGAGGGAGTTCTGTGCCCAAATCATGTTGGCACAGCTCTTGTGCCTGAATTCCTGAGCCTGCAGTGCAAGCATCAGTGAACCCTGCCTTCTGTATTCGTTGGTAACAACAATCCTTATCAACAGTCTGGAAAAACCAACTCTCCTGAAAAGTATATGTGTTATATTAGCCAATGCCGAAATATACGTCAAAATGCCACTACAGAGACACCAGAACTTTGGGTTACATTAAGTCAGGAGTATCAGTGCACTTGCGTATGCCTCAAAGTAGAGATTTCACTCCAGCTAAAAAGCACCATGTAGCAGAGGTAGCAGATGTTTAATGGCTGCACCATTGACAATGTGTTTAACTGTTATTAATATTTATAATTCAGTAATGATAACCATGGCTCCAAAGTGCACTAAATGCACTATCGTTATTGCTTTATGTTAAACCTTTGTCTCAGTTAATTGGCTATGTGTCCCACTCCTATGTAGCCCATATGGCAAGGCCAGGAAATAATAATATTGCTATACTGGAAAAAATGAGTGACTGCTCTCAAGTGACTCTTTGGTCTCCAGACAATTATTGAACTGGCTTAAGCAATGGTCATGCTAAACAACCATCGCTCAGCCTTATAGAAAGGAATAATTAAACTACATTTAGTGAGATTCCTAAAAACAACAGAAGCCATTGCCCAAGGCAGTGGGTCACACAACAAGGCTTAATCAAAAACTGCCACCTGTGGCCTGAGAGGTTGACCGGTTATAACTATAGGGATATAAGGCTGGCATGGCCAGCTATGGACAGGTATTGCAGCAGCAGAAGTGAGTATAAAGCCATCAGAGTGAGCAAAGTAGTTACAGGCATGGCCAAAGAAAATGGAGAAAACATTGCTTCTTTATGGAATTCAGTAGAAAGAAAGGCCGGGGATTTCTTAGCAGTAGCTAGTAAGCTCCAGGAAAGACCCTGTCATGTGTCATCTTTCAAAATGAAGAAGATACACCAAGAACATAGCCAAGAAGTTTCCTTCCCTTTCTCCTTGAAACAGAAAGCAAGGCTACTGGCCTTTGACTAAGTGGTTGTGGCAAAAAGGGTAACAACCATGCAACATTGATCCCATACAACCCTTTTAACTGATAGTCTTAAACTAACCAACAGATCATGACAGCAGTACTACATTTCATACTTATGTATAATTTATATTTTTTTAAATGTTTATATCTTTAGTTAGAATCCATGCCTTTCTTTCATATAATTAGTGTAAACATTTTTCTCCCACACAGATTTGGATCTGACCAAAGTCAAATGAGGACCCAAACACAGGATGAGGGATTAAAATGACATACTGCAGTTTTGCTTATATCTATATTACATATACAACATCCAGATTAGCATCAAGACACACTTTCACTCAACCCCCTGGAGATCTCAGGAGAGGACAACAAGTTTGCTCAAGCTATCCATGGCAGTTTCCCTTAGCAAGGTCTTCTTCTTCCCCCTGCAAATCTTTCCAGATGTGCAGTGATCCTAGCCATCACTTGATGTCCCAAAGCCTATTTCCATGTCTGTTACATTTGTGGGCTAGACTTGGCATGTCTTATTTCACTGGGAACTTTTGGGTTTTGGGATATCATTGCCCTTATTTGCACAAAAATGGATGCTAGCTTGTAATGCTGCAGGAAAATAAATAAAAAAAAAAATTAAAAAAAAAAAGAGGAGAGAAAAAAAGCTGAAAGGGACAATGCTACATCACACACAGAACTTGTTTCTTGGCCTTCACAAAATACCAATGATAGGATGTCCTGAGTACTTGTTGCTGACTGATCCCATTAGGAAATAGGTTAGGTGGTACCTGCTTCCTTCTGGTCTGGCTGGGTGATGCCCAGATGGACTCAAAGGATTTATAAACCCCAGTCCCTTCCCATCTTTGCCCAGTCTGCTTTTGTCCAAGAATCCTCTTCCTTGATGAGGTATATGTGCATGAAGGAGGTAGAGGCAATGGTGCAGAGGGATGCACAAGAGGTCGAGGGGCAGTCTGTGCTGCACCTGGGCTCGCCGAAACATCCTCCCAGCCACTGGGTCAAGGCATTAAGTACATTGACAGTCTGGATCCAAACCATGGAGTGTTGTTAGATAACTATCTATCACTGTTTTTTCTTTATAACTTTTTTTCTTTATAACTAACTTGTCTCCTTCAAACCAAATACTGGTAGCATTAGTAATCAGATAGTTATTAAATCCCACTGCACCAGGGTGTGTTTATAAATATGTGACAGCTTCATGTCTAAAGACATAAAGAATAAAATAACAGCAATCCAGATATTTTTAATATTTTAACAAAAAATAATCAAGACATTAAAAACAAAAAACAAGAAGTCAAAATGAAAACAAGAATTAAGAAACAATATTAAAACAGTTTGTTAGTTAAAAATCTTCTTTCATGAAGCTCTTGCAAACTGGAACCGTTTTCTTCTAACTCATCAATTCTCTAGTTAAAACACATTCCCTGTCCATGCTCATTTCCTCCATTCCATTTTGATTTATATGAAGAAGTCATGCCCTGTTGTTGGTTGAAAAGCATCATGTATTAGGCTCATACTTTCATACTTTAGTAATATATTTAGAATTTTGGTGGAAAATAATAATGAATCACATCTACACATTCATAAATGCAGATAAATGCACTCTTGCCAGTATGTTCAACATTTCTTTACCCATGGAAGTCCTGATTCTTGAATGTTATGCTAATAAAATGGAGAGTATAATTGCTGATATTTCTGACATATATTACTCATAGTTCCAGGATCTTCTGGAAGCTGCCAGGTATACAGGGAAATGTTTGAGTCCTAAAAGTTGCATGAATTATGTATTTCTTGTATGAAATTTCAGATGATCCAATATTTGTTATACCCTATTTGCTATTCATCATTTGCTATTCATTATACTTGTATTTATAAGTTTCAGTTACCCAATCAGGGAGTGCAGACAATAGTATGTGATTTGGTTGACCAGTCAAACACTTCAAATAGTGAATAGATGACACTAACAATTTGAGAACAAAAAAAAAAAGGCTGAAATCTGTTCACATAAAACTGTTCAGTGAATACTCACAAATAACAAATGTATTTGTAGAAATCAGGATTGTTTCCAGAATGATTCATGAACTGCAAAACGGCCAAATTAGCAACAAGCACTATTTGCAATGGATAATTCAATCAGTCATAGATAAAAGAAAATTCAGCAGAATCTGTGTTTCTCCTCTCCAGAAATGTCTAGTAGCATTTTCTTTCTCTGCTCCACCATCAAAGCTGACTGGAAAACATGCTCTTTTCTTGCAAACTTTAGTTTGTATGAGATGCTAAGCAATACTTTCAGTCTTAACAGCATTTTGTAAACTGTTGTCCTCCCTTTCTTTTGTCCCCAGGTATTTTTTAGCCACATTGATTGGCAATAAATTGAGGCATGACTGCATTTATTAAACCTGAAAATCCATGCCTGTTTAAGTACCTAAATAATCAACCAATTTTGATATTCAGCTTCAGAAAGCTGGCTTACCTACTTTTAGGCAGCCCCAGAAAGATGGCATCAGGACTGGATCCTCTCCATTTTCAATGTAGATTATCTGTGAGAGCCACAAAAAGACCATAGAAGTTCATGACTGCCCCTTGTCTGTTCAGACAAACTAGTGGTATGACCATGGCCATGATGGCTCAGCTCTATTGCATGGATACAAACTATTGTATAGGTTTGGCAACTCTTTTTTAATAATATTCTAGCACAGGGAACTGGATTGACATTCCCTACCTTTAGCCATATCAGAGATTACTCTACTTAGTCATCTAGGTTCCTTCAATGGAAAGAGGGAAAATTCATCTAGACTAAGTCACCTGGGACAGGAGATATGACTGACAGTGGTAGGAGACTGGATGGTAAGCCTTTAGCAGACACATGAAGGAGGATTCATGGGGTGGTGTTAGAAATCTCCAGTATCCCATGTGGCCTCCATAGGCCTCTGCAGAAAACTGTGGGTCTCTCCTTGGTCCTGTGCCATCTCTGCACTGGTATCCTGCATATCCTGAGTTCCATAAAATTGCATAAAAATTGCACTAGATGTCTCTACGCAGGCAAGAGAACTGCTCTAACTTTTACATTACATAGGAAGCATTTTAACTATGTTATTGAACAACTACTCTTAAATGTCTGCTCTCATCTGTGTTTTGGTCAGAGGCCGAATGCCACTTAGAAGTCACGTTCTAGATCTCCCTTGTTTTTTATTTAAAACCCACAATACATCCTAGGCAATGTTAGAGATTGTATTTAGCTCTTATGTACTATAACAAATAACCCAGAATAATATGGAAAGATCACACAGTTTCAGAGCATGAGATGGTGAATTTTCTTCTTTTGCTTTAATGACATTCACACTGCTGCCTCTTTATTTGCGTGCACCACCTGGTTCACAAAGCCCAGGAACAGAAGCTGACACAAAAGTCAAGAGAAAATGTATTTGTGGCCGGTAAAAGAGCTGTGAATCAAACGCATGGTCCCACCCTGGCTCCCTGCCTGCTTCATCCTCTTTGGAGTGAAGGAAAAAGGAGGATGTGAGACTACCTGTCTCCAACCTGACCACAGCTTTTGGGACATGCAAGTTACAGCAGATACTCAGGCTACTTCTTACTCCTCCTCTCTCACCTGTTTTTCTACATATATTCATAGATTCATAGATTCATAGATTGGTCCAGGCCGGAAGGGACCTCCAAAGGTCATCTAGTCCGACCTCCCCGCAGTCAGCAGGGACACCCCCAACTAGACCAGGTTGCCCAGGGCCTCGTCGAGCTTCACCTTGAATATCTCAAGGGAAGGGGCCTCAACCACCTCCCTGGGCAACCTGTTCCAGTGCTCCACCACCCTCATGGTAAAGAATTTTTTCCTAATATCCAATCTAAATCTCCCCTTCTCCAGCTTAAAACCATTGCCCCTCGTCCTGTCACTGCAGGCCTTTGTAAACAGACCCTCCCCAGCCTTCCTGTAGGCCCCCCTCAGGTACTGGAAGGCCGCTATGAGGTCTCCCCGGAGCCTCCTTTTCTCCAAGCTAAACAACCCCAGCTCCCTCAGTCTGTCCTCATAGGAGAGGTGCTCCAGCCCCCTGATCATTTTGGTGGCCCTCCTCTGGACCCGCTCCATCAGGTCCATGTCCTTTCTATATTGAGGGCTCCAGACCTGCACACAGTACTCCAGGTGAGGTCTCACCAGAGCAAAGTGGCAGAATCACCTCTCTGGATCTGCTGGCAACACTTCTTTTGATGCAGCCCAGGATGTGATTGGCCTTTTGGGCTGCGAGAGCACATTGCCTGCTCATGTCCAGCTTCTCGTCAATCAGCACCCCCAAGTCCCTTTCCTCAGGGCTGCTTTCTAATACCTCATCCCCCAGTCTGTATTTATACTGAGGATTGTTTCTTCCCAGGTGCAGAATCCTGCACTTGCTTTTGTTGAACCTCATGAGGTTCATCTGGGCCCACCTCTCCAGCCTGTCCAGGTCCCTCTGAATGACATCCCGTCCCTCCGGTGTATCGACAACACCACACAGCTTGGTGTCATCTGCAAACTTGCTGATGGTGCTCTCAATCCCTCTGTCTATGTCTTTGATAAAAATGTTAAACAGTACTGGTCCCAGGACGGACCCTTGAGGGACACCACTAGTCACTGCTCTCCATCTGGACTTAAAGCCATTGAGTACCACCCTCTGGGTGCGACCATTCAGCCAATTCCTTATCCACCGAACCGTCCACCCATCAAATCCGTATCCCCCCAATTTGGCAAGTAGAATGTTGTGAGGAACTGTGTCAAAGGCCTTACAGAAGTCCAGATAGATTACATCCATAGGTCGCCCTTTGTCTACTGACCTAGTCACTTCATCATAGAAGGCCACTAGGTTAGTCAGGCAGGACTTGCCCCTAGTAAAGCCATGTTGGGGCAAGTGTTTCTTGTTTTCCTCACCATCTCCCTGTGCCAAGCTGCAATGCAATCAGCAGTAAAGCTGGCATGAAAAGTGAGGAAAAATGTCACAATGAGTTGATTCATCAAATATTTCTCAATTTATTCATATAATGTGTACAGTATCTACTTCCATTTCCTCTTAAACTACTCCATCATCACTTTTATATTGAATCATAGAATGGTTTGGATTGGAAGGGGCCATTAAATGTCATCTAGTCCAATCCCGCAGCAACGAGCAGGGACATCTTCAACTAGATAAGGTTGCTCAGAGCCATTTTCAACCTGACCTTGAACATTTCCAGTGACTGGGCATCTACCAACTCTTTGGGCAACCTGTTCCAGTGTTTCACTACCCTCATTGTAAAACATTTTTTCCTTCTCCCTAGTCTAAATCTACCCTCTTTTAGTTTAAAACCACTAGCCCTTTTCATATCGCAACAGGCCCTGCTGAAATGTTTGCCTCCATCTTTCTTATAAGCCCCCTTTAAGTACTGAAGTTCTTAACAGCAAGTACGTAACTTGCTGAGGGTGCATTCGATCCCACTATCTATGTCTTTGATGAAGATATTGAACAGTACTTGTCCCATTATGGACCCCTGAATGATACTACTTGTCACCAATTTCCATCTGGATATTGAGCCATTGACCACTACCCTCTGGATGCTTCCATCCAACCAGTTCCTCATCCATCAAACAGACCACCCATCAAATCCATATCTCTCCAAATTAGAGAGAAGGATGTTGTAGGGGACCACGTCAAAGGCCTTACAGAAATCCAGATAGATGACATCCGTAACTCTTCCCTTGTCTGCTGATGTAGTCACTTCATCACAGGAGGCCACTGGGTTGGTCAGGCAAGACTTGCCACTGGCGAAGCCATGCTGTCTGTCTCCAATGACCTCCCTGTCCTCCATGTGCCTATATGGCATCAAACTGCCAAAGCTGTATTAATTTTCCTGCTTTTTAAACTGTAAGAATGGTTTCTTCTGCTACCCACAGTTTAGATACATATGATTATAAGAAAAATCTGCTGTATATTTCTAAATGTTCTCTTTGATGTGTATAACTATGTTTGTTAAGTAACAAACCTATGAAAATAGAAGGCAACAGAATGAAGTACATCAGGGCAATACTGAAAAATTGTTCATTTTAGCTTACAGCACTTGTCACAATGAAATCTCATCTTGAAATTCACATTGACATTTGTTTATTTATTATTTTAATCCTAGGAGACTTTAATCTTTAGTCCTGGAAATGGGGATAAATTTAACATCAATGATTTGCTCACCTACTTTATTGTTTGTTTTCCTTTTTCAATCTATCTGTGGTCTATATCCTAGCCATGCAGGTTTTTTTCTCTCTCTTTTTTTTTTTTTTTTTTTTTAACAGGAACATGTTGCAGTTTTACAAGCCTTAAAGGATTTTTTTTCCAGATTAATTAAAAAAGGCTTACCAGGCTTGTACTAGAAAAAAACAGATGGGAAGACTCTGTAAGTAGAGTCATTCATTTACATCAGAGCTTGAAATGAGTGGGGCTACTCAAGTGCGTCAAGTTACATAAGTAAAGCACAGTTTCGACAGTAAAATAGACTATTACAACTAATCATATGTTAATACTGGGAGCCCAAGAGTGACCTTAGGTTACCAAATCTGGCAAGATGTTTTAACTCACCTTCAGTTGAAAAGTGTCACAGAGGAAAACCTGAATGTTCACTGGAGAAACTCTTTAAAATAGAAGCATCATAACGTCTCTGAGTCACAGAGCTTTACAGAATGTAAAGAGGTCACAGCATGGTCATCCCCTTGAGGAAATCTGAGTAATATGAAAATTTTCTGCCCTCTGACTTGACTGCATGGGTGGCTGAGCTATTTTACCACTCAGGAAGTCTTGAACTGCAAAAATGCTGATCAGAGGACAAAAGTTGCATTACTGTTTTCCTTCCTCATTCAGTTTCTTTCACGTTTATTTTGATATTGGGGGTTTTAAATCGCATGGAATTATTTGGATGACTATTTTTCCCAAAATTTCCTGGAAAGAAAATCCTATAAGACTTGTAAAACAGAGAAGTTTTTTGGTTTAAAAAAAAAAAATATGTGAAGGAAGCAGAAGTTAAATTAAATTTTAGAGAAAGGAAAGTAAATAGAAAATTGGATAGCTCAGCCATATGTAGGAAGACATGAGTGCTCACACATGTACGTTCTTTGTCAGTGTAAAAATAATACCTAAATATATGCAAACAGATCAACTCACGCAGACATTCATATAGTTATACAGGAATACTAGCACAGGCATACATTTTTACATTCCTTGTTCATCATATGAAATTATATATAATCTGGCATACACCATATCATATTCATATTCATTGATCTAATTAGAAAACTTCTAGTCTAGCATCATTGTTTTTTAATCATTTCCACAGTTTATTTCTGCCAGAATATAGTGTTTCTGAGAATAATACAGAAAGAGTCTTACTGAGTAGTGGCGAATTTCCTGAAAGCGATCATATTTGCTTTTAGTTAGAGTGCTTTTCCATCTCAGTGCATGCCCAAATATACCAAAAAAATTCTTGAAGTATGAAATTCTTTATAGAGATGTTTAAGAATGAAGTAAAAAACTTAGAACTGATAAAGTCATTAAGAGCTTCTCAAGAAAACACAGCTATAGATACCCTCTAACACATAATTATCTTCTGGCTCCTATTCACACATTTATACATGGTAAAGGCAGAGTGTGGAAAAACTTGCTGAACTGGTCCTTTGGTTAGGCTTCTTCCCATCTACACCTACACAGGTTATACCTTGCCATTAAGATAAGGACTATCTCTTTACTCCATATTTGTATGACAGCCAGCACAGTGTCTACTGCAAAACACAGCAAAAGGGAAACTTCCTGCTCACAAGGCCATAGTTAGATGAATGCAAAAACAGCTGTTCTGGCTTGGCCAACAGTCCACCTAGATGAGTATCTTGTGTCCATCAGTATCCACAGGCAAAAATCCAATGAAGAGCAAGCACATGTAATGCTTTGCATATTCACACTGAAACTATTTTCAGCTCAAGGATTTTCTAATCTTGATGAGATTTTCCTATTTAGTAATCTCCAGAGGTCAATTCTTGCAAGTATTTGTCCAGCTGCCTGTTGATATCATGCCAATTTTATGCACAATGCCCTCTGGCAAGCTGTCTCACAGGTCCATCACCCGCCACATGGAGAACCACCCTCTTTAGTTTGTTGTGAACCTGGCCCTTATGTGTGCATATGATGGCCCCAGTTCTCATTTTTGGCAGAGAAAGCGAGCTGTCAATCTTCATGTCACCCGTAATTATACTGAGCTCTACCAAATCCTCACTAAGTTTCTTTTCCAGGCTGAGGATCTCCAGCCTATGCAGTCACTGTTTGTGCAGAAAACATTTCAGAAAAAAAAGGATCATCCTTGTTGCCCTTCTCTGGACCTTTTCAAATCCTAACTTACCTCAGAGACCATTTTATAAGTAGAACTGCGACTGTTTTTCCTTACATGCATCACTTTACATATATCTACATTCATTTCATCTGTCATTTTATTGCCCAGTCACTCAGTCTTTGTAATACTTCACAGTCTGCCCTTGTCCTACAAGTCTGAATAACTTTGTATCATCAGCAGCATATTTTCTTACCTTACTGCCTACTTTCTTTTTCAGGTAATTTTTGACATTTTTCTCTGAGGCAGAGCCGGTTTAACCAGCTTGTACCAGCTGCACACCCTCAGCATGGCTGGAATAGCTGTCCATGACCTGGACTGGGATGACACAGTGACCTGGATTGGGAAAGTGACCTGCAATTTTTTGCTGGACTATTTTTAAATGGGGAGGCAGGAAGAACATAAGCTGATACTGCTGTCAAACATGGAAGCTTATTCTTCCACTGCCCCAATGGTGAGGTGAATGAGTAAGCTTAACCTTGAAATCATTGACTTTGACTGCACCACTCACACATTTAAACCTTCTGGGCCACTGCATATAGTGCCCCAGCTGACAAATAAGAAAAAAAGGATAGGGAAAGAAGAAAAGGTATGTGTATTCCTACTTGGATAAACATTGTCATGTGTCTATCATAAGAGATTCCAGCTTAAAAAAAAAAAAAAGACACTAACTGGACTCTTTAAAAATGTTAACCCAGGTATCTTACAAGGAAGAAGATGGAAGAAATGTGGATCAAAATGAATACGGGTTGGAGTATGTCTCTAAACTTTAGGTATCTTAATGTAGACACCTACGCTCTTCATTCAAATCTCCCTTTAGTCAGCAAAGATGGGTTTTGTTAGGAAGCTATTCATACAACCTCTTTTGCATGTCTACATTAGAATGAATTCCAATGACCGTATTGATTACATCACCACTGACTGTAAAAAGGCTTGGGGCAATTAGCTCAGAAGTAGACATCTTTTGGTGTTCTGAACCCACTTTGTGTCTTTCTACCTTGTTTGTGTCTAGAAAAAGTTAAATAATTTATAAGCTGATAGCTCATGCATTGGTACTAAAGTTTAACCCCATGGTTAAACCTTTCAGCAAGTTCTCAGGATGACTCTCTAGGTCATCTCAGTCATCCTAGGGCATCCAAGATAGACATCATGGATGATACTTGTAATTTTTCTTCACTTATCACACTTGTCCCAAGATATTTCCTGAAAATTCTGCTCAGCATTTCTAGCATGAGTTATATACATACTCCAAGCTTCCAAAAATAAAAATCTATTTCGAAATGTCTACAACAATCTCGATGGCAGCTATTTACCTACAGCTATTTGGATAGCAGAGCCGTTTGAAAACAGTCACCAAAACTGTTTAGTAATAAGGGAAAATATAGGGGTTTTGTTTCATTTCCTTCCCTTATTCAAAATCAATAAGTGAAAGCTTTAGAAAGCTATGAACTACTGAAAGCAAAGGACTGGAATGGAAAACATGATACAAAATTAATTATAACAATCAGTGTTGCCATGATTGTGATTTACAACACATATCTCTCCTTGCAGTAAGAAACACATAAAACAGGCTATGAAATTAGTTGGAGAGCAATACTTTTTCTACGTATATTTTCCTGAGTTCCAGATTTCCAAAAATTCCTTGACTGTGACCAGTTTCCTTCTGTGTCGCAATGACATTGTGGGTAGCTTTATGTCCCAATGTAAAAGGCATTAGATAGCACAAGTGTGTCAAAATATAAGGTTAGCTAGCTTTCCTTAAGACAAGCAAAGAAATCAGAATAGGATGCTGAAAAGTGGGACAACCTTAAAGCTGTGGGACATCTGGCTGCCCTGTACGAGATGGAATCAAACAGCTGCTGAACTGTCACAGGAATGTTCCACAAAGGCGCACAGGAATTGTTGTTCCAGATCAAACTAACAGTACCAGTACCAGATGCTTCAGAGGAAGACGTAAAACTTCCATAATAGGCAATTATGCAACAACATGTTGGTGAGGGAAGTTTCTCCTTTAAGTCTCAGACATTTAGCATATGATTTATATCCTGAAAAATGTGGATTGATTTATGTCCTGGAGAAACCACAGTTATCCTTATAATTCATATAAAAGGCTAATCCTTTCTTTTGAAACATCTACATTCTTTTTCTACATGTTATGGTAGTTGTACATTATTAGGAACCAAATATGAAGAAATACTGCAGCCAACTGAAACTCAAGAAAGAACGTAGAGGGAAAATTCAGTGAAGTAACTTAGAATATGGCCAAGAGGCCAGGAGTAATCTCAAAAAAATGTGACACACATGTTTTCTCTTTTAACCACAGTGTTAAGTCAGTGTTGAGAATGGCAGAAGTATAGCTAACAAAGCCCAGGTTGGAGCATCCAGGTGTGAGGCTGTGCGGATGGGGGGAGCTGGGAATGAGCATTGCCAGTTGGCTGAATGAGGCCCCCTTTCCTCCCCTGTGTCAGAGCTGCTAACTGCCATGCCACCAAAGAGGAGAAGCTCCAACAAAGAGCCTCTCAAATCCAGTTTCCTTAGTCATTGAAATACACACATAATTCCATGATTAAAATATACCCTTAGATCCCTTTCTTCTCAGAGACAGAGATGGCATATCCTCATCACATGGCACACAGTCTGATATTACTTTTGGGCAGCTTGTAGTTCAAATTTTGGCCAGGCCATTGAGCTGCTTCTGAGAGCTGTTAAATGATAGACTAAGCCAGTCGAGTAGTGTCACTGAGATTGCTTCTCTAAAGAGGGCATTAAATCCCCATTGGTCAGGGTTACTACAGTAGACTGAGCAATTTTTCTCTCTCTCAGAGCATGAGCATGTACTCTAAACTATTTATGTTAAGAAAATGCATGCCAGGATCTAAATGTTTGCTAGGGGTATGACACGACAGGCACACATGCTACAGCTGTGTACATCCTGCTGCTGCCAGAGACTGTATTTCATTTTGAACTACTTAAAGAAGTAGTTTAAGTTTTATGGCAATCCACAAAGTGCACCAGCATATAAACACGTTCGCATCTGAGAGAGGGGTTTTGGTCCATGCTACCACTTTTGAGCCAGCACAAAACAGTAAAGATACAAATGGCAGATATCCATTTAAACATAAACAGACAGAATAGTTAAGTCACCCAAGTGTTTCTTAGATTATAAAACTGTGAGGAACCACTCTGCTAATCTAATCCAACCTTTCTGAAAGACATCCTGTTCTAAGATACAGATTTCCAGAGACAGAGGTTTCATCATAATCCTTGTTAAATTGTTCCAGAGGTTAATCATCTTCTTTATAAAATAACACCTTTAAATCTGAATTTTTCCAGCTTCAATGTCCATCTACTGCATCTTTTTATGTCTTTGTCTGTTGAACTGAAGAACCCCTAATTATCAAATGTATTTTCTCCATGGACATACTTATAAACTCTCATTATGTCATCTCTTAACCTTTCCTTTGATAATCTAAACAGATTAAACTCATTGAGTTTACAATCCTTGTTTCCTTGTCCCTTAACCATTCTTGTACTTCTCCACCAAATTGCTCCTCTCCCCTCCCCAGTCTGCAGATGACTTCATAAAATGGTGAACCCCAGAACTGGACCCATTAATGTAGTTACAGCCATACAGATGCAAAATATAAAGAAGATGTAAGTGCTCAACTCCTCCTCACTCTTCCAAGGATCACAAAAGCCATATTTGTTCACTTATGACTCCCTGTTTACATTTTGAGACCTACCAGTTAGTCAGTTCTAATAAACTCAATGTGTGCTGTGTTGATTTTTAGTCATTACAGTTTCTTAAAGAAATGTTTGTAGGGCACTCAGATGAATGCCTGACATAAATCTATGTATATTGTATCAATGATATTTACCTTTATTAACCCAACTTGTAATCCCATCAGAGAAAGACATCTGCTTGGTTTGACAAGAACTATTTTCATAAACTCATGTTGATTGACATTTAATATATTATGCTCTTTTGGAAGTTGCAGTATCCCAAATGATATCATTTCATAAGGAATTATTCCATCAGCTGCTGAAAGACTGTTCTGTCCCTGTGGAAATTCTGTGGGTCATTTTATATTAAGTTGATTCTAACTTATATTAAACCTATCTCAGACTTTTGTCATATACTATAATACAACCACCATTGCAAAAAGGCTGCCTTATACAAGCAAAATGACTGGGGTACGAGTGCAAACACTTCACTACAAATTAAACTAAGCAGGTAGTCATATTTAAGCCTTAGGCTTCCAGAAAATCAATCTTCCCATGTAAGGAAAGCTCATTGATCTACAGCCTACACAAGTGTGTTTATTTAAAAAAATAAGTTAAATATATTAAGATAACATAGGTGAACATATAAAAGGATGCATTAAATCTGAAACACTGATTTATCTGAAGCCTATATTGCAGTGATAATACTGTAATAGTAAAGAAAATTCCTGTCATTTATTATAAAACACTTTACCCCCAAAACATCATGAAGGCAACAGAAATAATAAACAGTATTCCAGACCTGAACTGCAATGGACAGAAATGTAATAACATGAAATGTAATCAAAATGCCCAAAGTTAACACAGAATAGGTTTGGAAATTGATAGTGGACTCTAGGACACAACAACTTAGACCGTATGATCAAATTCAAAACAAATTGATGGAAAGTTACTATGTAGGTTTTCCTGGTGTTCTGTAATCCTAAAATTAGGTTAATAAGAGCATTGCATTTTAGAAGACTGTAGCATCTAGTCTTTAAGTTACACATAAAGGTTTACTATATGCCCAAAACATTGAGATGTATAATCCTGCAAGAAGTCCTACTTAAAACAACATGAACTGGAGTTTCTTAAATTAGATAGCAAGAAATGACAATAAAATCTTGAGTTCCTCATCCTCCCTCCTGGATCCCCAGGGTATGGACACGCATAACTCCTGTTGCTGTGCTGATTTCTCTCTGAAAGCTAGGTAAAAAAATGTTTCTATAACTGGTTCTTTTTAAAACCAGATGGAGAAGGAAATGCTATCATCCCTCACCCCTGTTTCTAGAACTTCCAGGGGCTGGGGCGCTCATCTAGAATATGGGGTTCTGGGTTTAATTCCTTTCTCTGTCTAAGGAATTTAAGCCCTGTTGTCCCCACTTCATAAGGCGCCATAGTGATTAAGAAGAGCTTTAGGGGGTTTCTGAAGGGTTATTCTTGTTCCTGCATACTGAAGTTCTTCCACTTTATGTGACCCATTTAAACAATGAAATGGAAAGAGAGATGACTCTAAACCCCAGAGTTTAAATTGCTCACAGGAATGTGCAATAATAAAACTCGATAATAAATGATATTTCCTTAGCCCAACCTCTGTTACTTGGTATGTGCTTTTTCTCTTTCTCAGTGAATGTTTAAGTTGGCCATATAAAGCAGAAGAGCCTCAGAATGGGAGAATGAGGGTGTCCACTGCTGTTAGTGGTCAAGACACATTCCAGGAGACAGAAGATAAAGGGTCAAATCCACCTAGACCTAGGAAGAAGCTGAACTTCTGTCTTGGCTGCGTGTTCTATCCATTGATGAAAAAAGGCACTTGCTGTGTTCCTCTTTCCTGTATTTCTTAGAGGTAGATCAGCTGCTAGGTTTGCTCTAGAAGGCACTGGTCCTTGTAGGAGAATCCGTGTGACTTACGTCAAGATTTAGGCCAGGGACAGGTCTTGAACTCTTTTGTGAGTCTGCCTAGAATGGGAGTTTAAGACAACCAGGGAGGATTAATCTCACCAAACTTGAGTTGACTGACATGTAACATGTTTAGTTTAAGTTGTCCAGGTTCACTCTCTAATGGATTTGAAGAAATAGATTCTGTGAGAGAGCAATCACTCCAGCTATCATATAAATGACACCTTGCACACATACCTGTTTTGCTCCAATGACTATAGAAGGAGTCTAAACAATCCATTCAGATTAAACCCCTCATTTTTAATGGCTCAATTAAGGCAAAATGAATGCAACTTTTGAAATCATAGATACACTTCAGGTTTAACGGACAACTACTGAAAGATTTGTGGAGCTAATTTGTGGATCTGAGTACCTGAGATGATCAATCACATCTAATCTCCTGGTTATGGCACAACTTCTTATGGTTGGAATAAAGAAAAAACCAATCTTGCTTATTTCTTTTGCAGAAATTCAAAATCATCCCTTTGGAATTCACCTTGCAAGTCCAGCAGTATATATGAAGTGTGGCTCCTGTTTTCTGTCACACATGGCTTCCCTGTCCTTTTCACTTTGACTGCACCAGCATAATCCCAAGAAAAAGTTCTTTTCAGGACTTAACCCCACTGATGAGTTGTGCTTATTTGTGCCAGACCCAATATACTTCACTAAGCTCCAATTCAGTTATCAACATAGTTGACCTAAAGCTGACCTGAAGGCGTAAGATAAGGTCCAAGACTACCTGGCTAGAAGCAATCAAAATTTCTTTGTATGAAAGTAAAGATAGCCACTTATTAACTGTTTTTTTCTGTATCCTTTTCTTATCTCAGTGATCATCAGAAATGTGTCTGCTCTGACCACTGGCCACTGACTGGTAAATTGATTCCTTTCCTTGTGACAAGTGAGTGCAGAGAGTGACTGCACAGATGAGCAATATCTAGAATTTCCATTCTCCAGGTCTCTTGAGTTCTGAGAGAACCCATGAATTTATTTTATTTTTTTCTGGAGGGAGGGGGATAAAACCGAAATGAACATTTTTAATTTTGTGGAAATTAAATTTTTTATTTAAAAAAATTATTCTGACAAAACATTCACAAATTATGTCAATTTCTTTAATTCAAGAGACTTTTTTGTTCTCTGATAATTACAGTGTGGCCAAGGCTGCCAGAAGCGTAAAAGCATGGAGCAGAAAGGGCTCATGCACATATTTCACCATGTTGTTGAGACTTGTTCTGAGATGGTAAAAAAATATCTGAGTTGTATCATTGCTCTCAATAATTACGAGACTGTCTAGCAAGTACCATGCATGCATGGCCAGAGCATCATATTTGCTAGAGAGAAAAGAGAAATAAATAAAGAGAAATAAATAGGGTGCGGTCAACTTCTGGAAAACCTGAAAGATTCTTCCAGCACTTTAGAATTTCTAAGCATTGTTGCTAAGGCCTATAATTATACACATTAGTTTCTTGTACCTGGACTAATGGTGTAACCAAGTCTGACAGCCAAGTCAAAATTGTCATGTAGCATAGACTTGGTTGCAAATCACAGATACCCTGAATCCAATAGTTTCAAGAACTTTCTTTGCAAACTATCGAGGAGCTTAGCTTGACCCCCATCAACCTTACAGTCTGTTATAGCTGAAAAAATAAAAAACGCAGAGCTTGAAATGTACAGAGAACTGATTCAGCTGTCATTTTCTGATACTGATAAAATCAGATACAGTGCATAGGAAATGCTTCATCTTCTTTCTTCCACCTCCTACTTCAATTTTTAAGGAAAGTAAGTCATGTTTTCCCATATATAGAAAAAAAGGCGACTCATTTTCCAACTAAAACAAATATTTTTCTTAAACCAACTTTATTTTCCCAAATATTTGACAGGAGCAGACTGTACAGTTCTGAAGAAGTTTAGTCAGCTGTGCAGATTGACTTTTGAAGTGTAAAATAAACCTTTACTTAACAGATGTCAAGAATATGACTTTGTGAGATAATGACAGGTTTTGTAATAGGTTGGTGGTGGTTCTTTCTAAGTGGAATGAATGAAGTTTTGGTGCCAACTCTTTAAAAAAAATGACAACATGATTATTAACAATTGACTAGAATCAGGAAAGAAAAATCAACAACAAAACTGATGTACTTCTTTTTTGTGTGTTTGGAAGGCACAAATTGCTCACTAAATTGCACGGAAGTACAATTATGTCTAATAGGTACACTCTTTCTTCATTCGGGAGCTGCAATGCAACTGCAATCCAATGCCCAGAAAGAGAGCCTTGAGATTAGACTTGAGCCTTATCTAGACTTGAGACATCAGCCAAAGCTGACCTCTTCCTTAGGCCCATCTTCCTCTACAGGACCTGCATATCCTGATTCCACACTAATTTGATGACAATTTCAAGAGATCCAGTCAAAAACAGTTCACTGCACCACCAGTTCACAGGGCTTCTACTTTTGGGGACAGAAATAGGGATCCACTACAAGAACCATATCTTCTACCATCTTCCCAGGAAACAGGGCTGCTCCTGCAGTCAGCACAGTCAACAGCATGAGAAGGACATTAACACACCCTCTAAATATTTCACACAGAGCCAACACTGCTGTGCAAAACACCAGCAGTGAAGGCTTGGAATAGTTAATGCACCTGAGATGAGTGGCACTAACTTCTCCTACTGGCTGAACCCATTGGTATTTGGTATAGATTCCAGCAAACTTTCTAATCCTCCAAAAATAGCCCTGTGGACTGTCCCAGTGCCGTCTGGTTGACTGCAATTGTTCTGTACTGTCAGCCGGAGTATATCATCCTGAGCTGGAAACAGAAATGTGGGCTTATTGCAGGATCCAGAGAAAAGATGAGGGACATTTTTATCTCTGGTGGCCCCACACTGAACTTGTTTGACAGCAATCAGAAGTTGTTCTAGGCAGACCTGAGAGCGTGAGTTTTCACAGAGGCTGGGTCTTCATGAGAAGGGAGTACTAACATGGACATGTGTACTGACTTTTCTCACTTGCTGGCCTTGTGCCTGAGAGCCAGACCTGCTTCTATATATATCAAAATTTTTGAAGTCCCATGGGAACAGCTATCCTTTGCCAGTGAAACCATGTGTTGCCCATCCCCCTGTCAGTGCTATATTCCCTGCTCCCGGCCCTGCCAGCTGACACACTGCTGATGCCAGCAGTGGAGAGGATGGCCAGACATCCCCACCTGCCTGTTGGGTCACCCAGGGACCAGCTCTCACCACCTCGCCTGCTTTCTTATCAGCGTCCTTCGGACTGGTCCATCCAGTACTTCTACTGCTACTCTAGCTCATCTCTATTTCTGCCCATTTTTATTTTGTCTTCTTTCCGTCAGTTCCTCACTGCTTTGTTGAAATGACATTTTTTCTTTCCTCTCATCTTCTCTGTATTGCAATTTTCTCTGCAGTTTCTCAGATTCCCCTTCCAACCTTCAGGTTCCCATGAATCCTCTGCAGCCAGTTTTATAGCTCTCCTCCAAACATTACTTCACCTTTTCTTCCATCCTATCAATACACATTTGACAGTCCTCTCCACTCTGTTGCTCCTGATTTCCCAGTTTACTATACCCCTGATTATTCTGCACAAGGATGTGAAGAGGAGAGGAATGAGTCAGTCACACAAAACCTTTGTACATGGGCACAAATGCCATTGCAAGTCTGAGGTTTTAGAGGCCAGGTTATTAAAAAGTGTCCATTAATATCCAGGCCAAGTGTTCTTTCAAAGCATCTCCTTCCTTCCCTCTCTGTATTGCTGTATTTACTTTCCAACAGAAGCTAATGAAGAAAAAGAAAATACTTTACTCTGCGAAGGGAATTAATGCAGCAGGCCTGCAGTGGCTCTTCTGGAGTCCTCCTCATCTACAATGGAAATCCATGTAAGTCCCCTGTAAATACACACCCTCAGCATTTCTGCTAAATGCATGCTATTTACACAATAGCCCATTACAACAGCCCATCTGTCAACCCTCTTTCATGGCCACAGGTGGAGGATGAAAAATTCTTTTGAAGAGAGCACTGAGGGTCTTTGGAGGAAAGCTTGTTTGCCGCTGTATAGCCGGGCCTCCCACAGAGCCAAGATCTGCAACCTTCTGGGGCTCCCAGCCATGGCTGGCCTTTAGTCAAACAGTGCCCAGGGCAAGCCAGAATTTCATGCCTTTCCAAATTGCTAATTGATTGGGGATAAACATTAACCTAGAATTTCAGTCGTGCACTCTAGTCTTAAGCAAGCTGGGCAGCCGCCCAGCTAACCCACCCCTCAGGCTAACCCTACTTCAAGGGTCTTTGTATAAGACCCAGAAGGTCATGGAAGTTTAGTTCATTTTACGGTACAGACAACTACAAAGCATCTAAACATTTTTATTTTTCAGAGCTTCCCTTTAATTCAGAAAATTAATGTGAAAATATGGTGGACAGAAGCAGGGCATGTCCCAAGCTCTCGAGATGGACTCCCTGGTTCAGAGATCAGAGCAATAAACCAGCACCTCAGCCCAGATTGCAAACTGAAGCCAAACAATTATTTAGATCACGTACACACTTACAATGACAGATAATCCACTCGTTCCCTGAACTCTGAGAGACATCTTGCCCTTCCAAAAATGTCATCACAGGTTCTCAGCAGATCTGGCAAAGAGTATGTGCAGTTTGAATACCACTGGCCAGAGTCCAACATAGAGCATATAAGTCTCGGGCTCTCACCCCGTCACCAGTGTGGGAATAAAGTTTCTAAGAGGCGGCTAGAAATCAAAGAAAGAATGACAGATATTTTTGTGACACTCTAAAACTATTTGCTGAGAGCTGTAAGGTTGATAGCCTCTCTATTTTTTTTCCAGAATGATTCAATTACTCAATTAAAAAAGAAACAACCCACACTGACACACAATTCACGCTGAAAAAAAAGCCAGCATGCGGCAGACTGTCCTTAGAGCCAGGTTGCCCCTTGTCTTGGCCATATGGAATGCATTTATTGTATTATTTTTTCCATTACCTTTTCTTTTCTCATTCTGCTCATCTCAACATTTGTTTATAATTCTGCAACATCCTTGCTGATTCCTTCTTTCTTTTTTTTTTAATTTTCTTTTTTTATTGGAAATTATTTTTTCCGAGCCTTCTACCCCAGTTTAATCCTGGTAGGACATCAAACCAGCAACATTGAAGGTAAACTTTTGAACCCAAAGTGTTTGAGTTAGTTCAAAATTAGGTAAAACCACCCAGAGACCAAAGGTCCTCTTTATGTTGAAAGAAGAAATAGGAAGATAAGGCATGGAGAAGGTGGTGAAATAAACCTCTCATTCTCTGCAGCATCACCAGCTGAGGACATGTCCACACCTTCCAGTGCAATACTATACCTTTGGCTGTTGCCCGAGTCCACTTTAAGCAAAAGCACCATGACACTGATATCCCAGCTCAGGTACTGGGGGCAGAAGAACTACGTTTACACACACAGGACCCTAACAAAAGAACTCTTCCTCTCAGCAAGGCTAATTATCAAAGACACAATATTATCCTGAAACCAGATGAGAAGCTGGCTTGGGAATATCTATAGTATGCTCTATGGTACAATATAGATATGCCAAATCAAAGCTACTGTTCAATACAATCCTTCCTGTGAATGCTACTCCCACAAATGTCAGTCAGATTCATATTTCTGACATGAATTGCCCAATGACAGCAACTGTGAAGTGTTTGGGAGTATGCTGCCTTCCAACTTTTAAGTCTTTTATATATTTAAGATATATAACTGTCAAAAATAGAAGTTTTTCCATTATTCTTTGTCCTTTCAATCCTTTATTTTGCAGCTAGGCATATTCTCTCCCATCTGCTTTCTCTCCTGCTGATAGTTAAGTTTCTGCCTGAGGTGCATAAATGCAAAGTAATGGATTATGTGGGCAGGGATGGAGGGTCCATTAGACAACAGAAATTCTATGAAAAGGTACAGTCCTCAAATATTGACTTTCATAAACCTAATTGCCCCATAAGAGTCCTAATTGGCCTGTCAATGGCCCATTTCAAACTCCATGAGTGTTGAGATCTGAGCAGTTGGAGAGAAAAGTGTTATAAGATTTGCCCCAGGAATATCTTATAGGGGACATAACAGCAGATGCATGTGCTTTTCCCAGCAGATTTCCCTCTGTAACTTTTCTCCAATGAACAGGGTTATAGCTCATAGAAAATACATCCTGGCTATTTGGTATGGTCTTGACTATGGATCAGTTTTAGCTATATATATAATTTTGTCTGGATGCTGCTCAGAGTAGGCTGGTGAGCTGTGGTACAGAATGCTGTAATGCTTTTATTCTGGGTCTGGAGTGTCTGCCTGTCTTATTTGTAGCTGATGGATAAATTTCTATCTGATACAATTGCTGAAATAGCCTTGAAATGGGAACTGCCTGTAACTGATGTAGCAATGTCTACCAGCATTTGCAGAATCTAAACGACAAGCTCCAAACACTAGCCTCATCTGGAGTAGCATGTCCAGTTGTGTTTATCCTTGTTCCAAAAAGACGTATTAAAATTAGTGCAGGCCAGGAAAATTACTCCCAGTTTGGCATGGAGAATAGATTTCATTTTAGAAGAGACTGAGAACAGGAATAAATGAGAAGATAGAGACAGAATTCAGCCCTCCTTAGAGTATAGTAGCCAGATTGCTGCACTCTGCTTCCTTACCACAGCTGCGTCACACCTGACCCATTCAGAGCATGGCAAGGGTGATCTTGGTTTGCCTGTATGCACACACAAAGGCATGTGGCTTGTTTAGCCCAAGAGAGCAGAAGGTGTATTTACATCAGTGTTTTGATTCAGATCAATTTTGAAGAGATCTCCTGATCCGATAGCTTCACCTTGCAGAATGGTTTTAGAGGGCACCAGATGGGTTCCTTTCAGATGAAATTAATCTGGAATATGTGATAAAAGTTCACCTAGTGAGCTCCAGCCACTAATGGGAGTTCCATGCACATGATCAGACTCAACCAAGCAGAGTAGGTAAAATCCTCAAGGTGTTTGTTTGTAATGTGGATGTGGACTCCTCAGCACCAAGTTTCATTCTATAGATTTGGTTGTATGAAAACATGCTTCTTGCTAATGTAGACACAGCTAAATAATATGCCTACTTGCTGAGAAGCAAACTTAGAGACCACACGCTGAGCATCACTGCCCAGCTAGGTTTTTCAAAGACTCCTTGTTTAAAATTAGCTCAAGCATTTTCACACTGCTCTAAAGTAACAACAGTGACTGCAATGAAGAAATTAAAAAGAGCCGTTAGACTTATGAAGTTTTGGATCATCTTTTTAGGAAGACCAAAAAAAGATAAGGAGTTTTAAAAGGTTTTAAATTTATGGAAAGGATTACACGATTTGACTGCCTGTGTTTAACAGGGGATGGAGAGGACTTCCTCACCCGAAGAATTTTCTCCTACTTCTGCCTACTTAGGAGGTGTCACTTGCTACATTTATTTCAATATGTGCCTGCAAAGAACTAAAAAATAGTACTACAAATAGCAATGAAACAAGAAAGGACTTACGTGAAAGAGAACTTTGGCTCTTTCCCCTCCAAGGAGCCAAGACAAGGTCTCTAGCACCATGCAGGGAAAACGTGGGTCAAAAAGGCCTGAAGAATCTTAGACCTGAACTGAATTCAAGGAAACTCAGAAAAAATAAAGGACTCTATATGGAATGTCTTTGGAATATAGATAAGGGTTGTCACATGTAGATGGACGTTCTTTCATGGATAATGGACTTTTTTCCTTTTTCAATCAGGAGAGAGGCGTAAGGGAGTGTCTTATGACCCACTAATTCTTTGTCATTGTTTACAAACAAAACTAGAGCAGCTTGAAGGTTACTGTAAGTTTTGTGAACTGGTTCCCAGGGCATCATATCCCTTGTGGCTTGTCAAAATGTGCTCAGCTCTGGCGCTTCAGTAGTCACTGGAGAGCACACAGTCTAGCTGGTATCTATGCCCAGCAAGAAAACTTGTATTAGTGCCCAGGTCTTTCAGTCTTAACAGATCTTTACCTCTCCCAAGTACATGCCCTGGGCTGTTGCCAAAGGGAAGGAGACCCGATGCTGTGACAAGTGTCTGTCAGCGACCCACCCAGCAGGAACCTTCCTCTTGCATTTCTTAAGGTTAAAGTAGCAGAAATTTGATTCTGGCCCTTTCACTGTTCACCTTAAAACCTTTGTTACATTATACTTGCTACACAGGGAATTTTGCAGAAAGAACCAAGTAGAGAGACATTGAACAGTCAGTTCCCCAGTGGCAATGGAAAAATCTCTGAGGCACACAGAAGACGTGGTTTTGTGATTAGTGAGCAGGACAGAGAGGTCAGGAACTCTGGGCTTCTCATTTCTCTCACTGTCTTCCTTTGTGTCCTTGGGAGTGTCACTTAAACTTCTGTGCCTCAGGACCCACATCTCTGAAATGGAGATCACAAAACATACCTACTCATTGTCATCTGATCATATTTGTAAAGTCACTTCACATCCCCAAATGGCAGGACTTGATGGGTCCTAAGAACCATTAGTGTGGGCTGAGATATACAAAGTAAATAGATAGAATTCCACTATTAGAGTTATTTAAGGAAAGTGTGGGTGTAAGCCTAATGTAAGTCATATTCAAGAAACACACTTTCTTTGTTTCATTATTCATTTCCTACTTGGCATTCAAAATATTTAGAGACTAATCCTTTTTAACACTTGTGCATATTTTTTCCTGTGACTGAGGATGCAGTAGTTCATAAAAGTTGGACAAGTTTTAACTAAGCAAGGTAAAAATCCATGAAATTTCAAAATTTGAGCACAAATTAACATACTCTTTAAGAGTTTGTGTTTTTTTTTACTTACTGGCTGTGCTTGAGATGAATTTAAAAGAGCATAACAGCTCATTTTTCAAGAAATGAGGAACTCCAAAAATATCAGTATAATTGTTACTTAATTCTGTACATTTTAAAATAGCATTGTTTTGAATGACCTTCTTAAAGTGAATGATACTAAAGCATATATCAATAACAGTCTTAGGGAATTACATCAAGCACCATGTGTTGGCTCTGCCTGCTGTGTCTGCCCATCTCTTTTAGTGCCACAGCTGTTTAGTGCTTGTTCATAATCAGAATGTCTATACAATTCCAACAAGAAGCAGTAAATCAAGTATCATAATCAGAATTATCTTGAAAGTCTAGCAGCAGTCACCAAACCCTTTGAATGCTCTGCTACCCAGCATTTATCCTACATGTATGAAGATTAAAGTCTGACATTAGGTCAAATGATGGATGTTCAGATCATGTCCAAACTGGAGTGGAGAGAAGATCTGAGACTGAAACCAAGATTCAGCTGGTTCCAAGACTAGTATTTTGGGACAGGCCTGTAAAACATTCTGGGTAAATTGTAATTTCGTAGCAATACAATCTGTACAAGCAACAGTATGAGGAGAGTATAAGCTAACATATAGATATGCAAACATAACTGTCATTTCATATGCACTTTAAGTCAGTATCAGTCAGAACTCATGCCAACAAAAGTGATCTTGCACCTACCACCGTAGGCTGCCTGTTCCTGCCTTTATGTCACCACTTATTGAAAAGACATGTAGATGTGGTGTTTAGGGACATGGTTTAGTGGTGGACTTGGCAGTGCTAGGTTAACAGGTGGGCTTGGTGATCTTAAATGTCTTTTCCAAGCTAAACGATTCTATGATTCTGTGATTTCTCTGATCAAGTTCATAAGAGAGTTCACATGAATATTTTGCCAGCGTTACAGAAAGAGCAGTGGGAGGATAGTGATGAACAGCAGATGCAGAAGGATGCTGGGACCTTTCAGTGACATCACTGACTCATGTCGCTCTAAAATTGCAGCCTGTGTCTGCAGCAGAAAAAAAACCTGTTTTCATGAAGGTGTAGTATGTGTGACTTGTACAACTACAAGATTCTTATCTTTTTATGTGTTTCTGTGCAGTTTGTGACCATAGGGAAAATCAGCAATGAGCTTCCCAAAATCAGATGGTTTGACACTAACATATAGTTTTCAATGTGATTATCATAAGATCTTTTTTCTTGAAAAGAACTGGAAGAAAAATAGACTTTCTTTTACATTTTTGAAATCAGAGGAGGTTTTAGTTGTATTGACATGGTAGAAATCTCATATGCAAGACAAAGTCACTTTTGTATTTCAGATGTTCTTGTGGAAATTCAGATATTCGTTACAGCACCTGATTTTGATCTGGAAAATGTGCTCCTTCTGGCTTGAATTCAACCGAAAGCTAAATCACAGAGAAAGTTGAGCTCCAGAACTTGAACTTGAATTCCACTAAAAGGGCAAAAGTGCCATTGCTGAGGAATTTCTTCTGCAAGTCACATTTGGTTGCATCTCAGTAAAATACCAGATCAAATGCCTTCCAATCACTGTGCAAGTTAGATTCCAAACAATATTCTGGCCACTTTGAGGTAAGGACAAGTAAGGACAAGTTAGGGAAGAGTGTGCAGACCAGCCAAGGGTCACACACTAAGAGCAAAACCCACACACTCAGTTCCCAAAACATACACAGGCAAACACCACCATCACCACAGCATTTCAAAGCCACTCTTCTGGTCTGTGAGCCAGGTGCCAAACCCAGTTGGACAACCAAATCTACTGTCATCTCTGTTCAGAACAAGGGTGAGATAGATGAGCAGAGAGGGTGAATTTCTTAGCTGAGCCCAACACCACAGCATGTGGCTGACCTCTCACAAGACCTAAAGCTCTACAGCTCACCCACTGGGGAGAAAATCCTGCAGAGCTCTGTCTTGGAGTCCTTGTCTCTTCAATGTGTTTGCAATGGGCACTGAGTATTGCCCAAACTGAGGAAAACCATCCGAGACTAAGCCAAGGAGGTATTAATGGAGAACCAATAATTTTTCTGAAAAAGTGCAGACTCTGTACTTCCCTGCTTGCCATTAGGCTGTGAAAGGGATGGTGCTACCTCAGGCATGGTCAGTCCTTACAATGTCCCTTAAACAGCCTTCTGCAGCTCCCAGTGTCCCTTCCTTCATTTCACAGAGACATTTGATATAGTGGTCCATGCCAATGCATTCTCCTCGTTTTGTTAGGGACATATGTGAAATCACCTCAAAGGATTCTAGTGTTCTCAGACAGGATTTATGAATGGGCTTTAAAGCAGAAAACTTGCTGTTGAATACCCATGTTCAGCCACACTTTGATAACCAGTCACTTAGATGGTTAAAATATAACTTCTGTGAGATGGGTTTCCTCCCACTTGGGCAATTACTACAAAAAGAGTTTGCAGACAGGGCCATCTCACAACAGAGCCCTTCTTCCTGTTTCTCCATCCTATGGCTTCATAAATCTCTGCTTGTGACATCATAATCTGTTGCTGTGAGAATCCTGCTGGTATCACAAACAGAGGATTACAACCTCAAAGTAGGAGCAAACAGAAAGAAGAGATTGGTTCCGTGAGAAAAAAAACATCCTCAGGGAAGATGCATAGATCATCCTCCCAGACCTTTCAAGATCAGACTTACCCGCGTCCTGGAAACCTGAGATCAGATTCCAGATTGGTATGCCTTAGTAACCTCATCTGCAGTGTCAAAAACTTACTGAAGACTTCCCCCCCCCTCAAAAAGCTGGATAGGAATGCAAGGCAGATAGGCTTTTAGAACAAGTTCTTAGGCAAAACATAGAAAAAGTTCTCTTTTGTGATGACCATGTAAAACACATTCCTTACCAGATAGGGTACACTAGCTATAATCAAGTGTGCATATAAACAGGGCTTATAAAAAGAAAGTTCAGTTCAACCTCTATCATCTGCTCATTTAATGACTTTATTTTCATAATTTCATCTTTGAAGAACATGCCACAGATTTTCAGCCATATCACTGTGGACACCTAAGAGAAGGATCCCCTATAGGGACAGCTGCAGGAGACACTGCCTGAGCAGAACACATATATCTGAGCAGCTGAGGGACCCAGTGGGTCTCAGGCAGGTATCAATGGTATCATGCTGCTTACATTTGCTTCAGTAAGAGGGAGGAAAGTGCCTCAAGATGCTCAGTGCAACCATGCTACAGCTGACCGAGACCCCTGGGAGTCACTCTAGCTTTGGAGCTGTTGCTAGGGCTCTCAGGGGTACTGTGGCTGGAAAAGGAGGAGTTTGGTGCTATCCTTCATAATTTCCACAAAGGGGTTTTCCAATGTTTATCCTTCACTATTAATCTATTCTAATAGAATTTGAAGGAAATGCAAGATCAGTAAAGGCATATGCAAATATAACTTTTTTCTTGTAGGTCATTGCCATAGAAACTATTGTTATGGGATCTAAAGAGACATGGACAGATCATTAGGGCACAGAAATGAGGGTCTCAGCCTCTTGGGTCCAGTAACATAAATACTTATGAGAGTTTACTCCATTTTTTTGAGTCAAATTATTTGTGTTCTTTTTCTTAGTTTTCCTACCTGCTAAGTGGGAATAAAAATCCCAGTTCATCTCACTGAAGTTCTAGGAGGAAGCCTCATTTTCTGAGGACCAGCAATTGGAGAAGACAACGCAAGTGCTTTTGGGAGTGACTTTTCAATGAGGTTCAATCTCTGTCAATCGTAGACTCAGGCCTAAGGAGTCTTTGCATACCCCCAGCCAAGGATCCTTCCCCTGTTCATGCCTCAGGGCAATAACTGAGTGTCACTCAGCAGACCCTTACTCTTCACTAAGTGTTGGATCTGAGTAAAGTCAGTCTGCAATACTCTGTATTGTATCCTACATTGTGTGCAATACCTCTGCACCACGGGCAATGTATGGAGGAACGAGGGATCTCGCTGAAATTGCTCTTGCAACAATGCTGCTCTCAACTGTCCTTCATGTTACCCCAGGTCCCTTCTAGGCTGTTTGTCTATTTAGTAAAATTGAAAATGTGTTCCTTCAAAATAAACCACTCTAGCTGAGGGTCTAGTTTCTCAGTGAGCAATCTTAGACCGCACTGTAGCCTTAAGTAGTCTTTCCCTCATGCTTCCTGCCTTATGTTCTTGATGCATCTCTTGTGCTGGCAGTAGGAATTGCATAGCCTCACAACACAGAACACAGATCTCTTTTTTCTGTGTTTTTCAGACAAATCAGCTTGTTCATATGGTTGATGATATGACAGCTAGCACTGCCCCAAGGGAAGGGAATGTGTGGTCAGAGGCACAGGGGAAAAGTTGAACTGCTGCTTTTGGCAGTAGCCCACATTCAGACTAGGCTAAACTGTTGAGGAAATAGTTCCTTTACCTGCCTATTTTGTCATCATCATCTTGCCTTCTTTACCATCAGTCTCATTCCTCTGGGTAGGTACTAGAAGACTCCACTTAAACTTTGTTTCATTACAGTTGCTTCCCAAATTTTCCTGGGCAGGTGAACATACAGGTAATGTGGAAGTCTATATTACATCTTGAGAGAGTACTGGAGTGGAGGGTACTTGGGAAGGCAGAAATAGTTGTTGAAAGCTATTTGCTGTCTGGTTTCTAGGAGACAGCATGACTCATTGCATCTTGCCTTGTAGTCTGCACCTCTCAACCATTTATCAACTAACACACTTGATCAAGACTGATAAAAAATCTTTTAGAAAAATTATAGAGAGCTGCACTATAGAATGGGAACATTAAAGTGTGGAAATAAAATGATTGCTGAAGATCAGGTCTGTTCTGCTAGCATTGAAGAATATAGGCTCACATTCATCCCAAGGGATTTATTGGTGGAACTCCCACTAGTGCAAGTAATAAACGCATGCATAAGTCTCTTTGTATCTTGACAATTTTCCCCTTACCATGCTTTGACCAAACTTCAGAGTCAGCAGTCTTTCTGTGTGGGGGTGGGATTGTGTCTTTAAATTATTACTGCCATTATTTCATTCAGCACTGCCTAAATATATCAAAACTAGAAAAGAATCTTAATTTTAGTTGAGAAGTATCATTTACATATGCATACCATTTTAAGAACAATAAATAACAGTAGTAGCAATAATAACAGGAATGTCCAGAACATGATTTCAGAACCACAAAAAAGCCGACGTGGATTTGGTGCAGTAATCATAAATAAGTAATAGTTGGTAATTAACACATTGCATTCAAGCTCTGAAAGGAAAATGACACTAGTGTGATAAGGATATTTTCTGCAGCTCATTTAGAATAAAGGTGTAAATGGCATATATGACATTTCATAACCATAAATGCCTAGAAATTAGAATGCGGGAAGGAAGGCAGAGACATCATACATAGATTACAACAGAAAGTTCAGCTACTGCTGTAGAATGTACAGATTTGGTCTTATGAAAACAGTGCTCTGAATGCCTTTTCTGACAGGCAAGAAAATGTTGTCAAACATTTGATTCATCAAACGTTATCTTCACTCTACAAGAAAAGTATTCTATTCCCTGACAAAGCCCAGGAAGCAGAAAATTAAATAAAACAGAACAACTTTGCTGCCTGTCCAGAGGAGAAAAACAATAAAAATCACCATTGAAAATGAGAAAACTGCTTTTTATGCAAATACAGGACTTCCATTTTGAGGCTGATGAGGTAAACGGCTCCATTCCTCTTGAATTTTAAAAGGCACAGCTGAAGAATATGGGTGACATTTTCTACAGTGTTTACCTGCTTTGGAACTGTAAACCTTGGTTTTAGGTGATTTAGACACCTGTGAGTGACATGTTCAGGATGGCGACGCTAAAAGTCATGGATGTGCACCAGAGAGTCCATTTTCACATCGACCTGATGTTCTCCTGAACCCAGGTGGAATCCAAGTAAAGGGGTTTGTATGAGTGAAAAAAATTAAGAACAAAACTCTGACTGAGGTTACTGCCTTCAACAGCCCGCTCCACCTCGAGTGCACAGGCAGCTGCTCTCCTTGTAAATCAGGGCTTGACACTGCGGTGTTGCTAAGCAAACTGGAACCAGAGACGGCTTCCTCCCGACCACGGGCTCCGCTGTGCCACGGATGGGCAGCCAGATCCGAAAGGGAGCAGCCGTCTGTGCAGGGCAGCCTGGCAGAGAGCCGGGGGCGGTGGCAGCCTGGCCCGACCCGTGCCCTCCCTGCTTGGACCTGCCGCCTGTGACTCACGGTGAAGCTCGGCCTTCTATCCCAAATGTGGTTTTCTTTCACTAGAAAGGTTGGAGAATGAAATGCTTTATCCAGCTCAAAACTTCACAGTTTTGTTTTGGTAGAATTTCTACACACATGCACACAAAGGCTATACAAAAATACTTTTAAAATTTGTGTTAATTTAACCAACAAAATGACTATACAAATTAACTAGGCAGCCTGTCTCCTAAATGACTCTGCCACTTTACTGATAAGTCTTAGATTTACCTTGGATATTTCCTATTTTAATTATTTAAAATTAATACGTGACCCATTTTGCTGGCCCTGGCTTAAACTCCTGTGCATCTCTATCAAGACTATTTATTGCTAAGACACGAAGCAGGGGAAAAAAAGGCTGGCGCCGGGGTGATCTTTTCTCCAGTAGCATGTGGGAAAAACAGGTTCTCTTCCAACCCTCTTGTTCCCCAGGCTGTCATGGGCACTGAGTGCTGCAGAGATAGCAGCAGCAGCTTCTCCAGCTGATTAACCAGAGACAGTGACAGACTTTAACAGGAGTGCTACCCGGCACTCCAGAGCCAGAAGAATAGTTGCCTCAAAATAGAAGCAGATGGGTCTGTGCAAAATGATGGGACTTTGGAATTCAAAAAAGTGTGTTAGTGGGGAGGGAAAGAGGGAATTGTGTATCTCATTTCAAAAGAGATTTTTAATATGTACGCTCTGTCTCTTACTATCTTTTCCAGCAGGAAGATAAGCAGGTCAGGCTGTGCTAAAATATAATGAGCTGTGGTAAACCGTCATTTTAAAGTATGTTGAAATCTTTAATGGCAACAGTAGAAGATATTTACAAAAGTACCACATTATAGATAATTTATACAGGGATAATTATCCTGCTAATAAATCTAAATAGGAACAAACATGTTTTTTCTTTCATATTTTGGACAAGTCAAGTGGAGCATGTGAAAAACAGAGAAATGTCCTGTTTTACAAATCAGGTCCAAGTATGGAGCTGAATTTGAAATTTGTCATTGAGATTTCCTGAGTCTAAAGGGCATTTGCTGGTGTAAGGATCAAACTCTGAAGTCAGCACGCTTAATCTCCACCAGGGTAACTCCTTAGACTTTGGTGACATTGCTCTAGATTTATGCTCTGGTAACTGAAAACAATATTATCCTCAAAGGACGGCTTCCTGTTTACTGTAAAAAAAACCCTAAGAATTGGACCTTAATTTATTGATCCAATCCCAGCATAGCAAATCTACATCCTAAGTGCTTGTTGCAGGTCTTTAGGATGGTTTTACACTGCTCTGAGACAGAAGTCACTTGCTCCCCCACTATGTCACAGGTGTGCCATAGTGTTCTCCAAAATACTGAAAATTACATTTACCATAGGATTCAGCTCATCTTTGGTTACAGATCTCTAAAAGTTCACACTATATTAGAAAATAACATGGGACCAGACCCATTATCCAACCCTGGGCTAACTTTTTCACACCCACATGATTAAACTCTCTCAGCCCTCAAAAGCAGACTGACGGCATTTAATAAGCTTATTGAGGATGTGTCAGGCCCATGCTGAGCCCTGAACTGTGTGTGGGCACTGTCTGGGAGAGTGCTGGGATGCCGCTGACGGTGCTCGCAATTTGACCATATGGATGGTCATGCTCCAGTGCCCGGGGCTGTGTGATAGCCTGCCTCCGTTTAGTACTGTAAAAATAGTCCTGGTGTCTAAGCCTGTCTGCTGCCTCTTAAATGCCCTTCTTAGACAAATCGACACCTAAAGATTCCCATTTCTCCTCATTTAGTTTAGAAAACGTCTATCGTGACTAACTCAGACCTAAATTTTAACTTTCTCACGCCTAACGTGAAGTGAAGCGTCTGCTAACTAGAGCGTTTCAGGTACACCATATACATGAATGAAGAAAGAAAAGGACGGCAGATTTCTTACTGCATGTGCCTGGATTTAGTATCTGGTAAAGCTGAATCTTTATGTAAAGAAATAAAGAGTGAAAATAAGGCAGTCTCTGCCACATGTAGATCGATGGAGAAACAAGCACTCACTGAGCCAGGCAAGATGCTGACACCATGCTTTTCTCCTGTCTGCTCTGTAAGCAGTATAAACAGTAATAGACATTGTATCATTTTAAATTGCCTCGTCAAATGTAATGCTGATTTTAGACTTGGTTTGAGCCTCCTAGCTACCATGGAGCAGGGAATATTTACTCTCATCTTAGAAGATTTTACCTGGCGAGACAGAGCGAGCAGCAGTCAATACCATTAGGGTGAGCAAGACCCCTCTGCGCTCCCAGCAATTCTTCAGGGCTTCGTCCTGCAGAGCCCTGGGGGATCTCAGAATCAAGTGGAAAAACAGAGTAATGGGCATGTCAGTGCACACTGATTAATCATCAGTCAAGTTTGAGTTTGGGGGACACACAGACACTTATCCTAATGTAAGAAGAGCAAGCCCCCACTTACTGCCCTTGTTACCTAATGCTCGACGTGGCCTCAGTACTTACTTAGACCTGGCTGAGACCCAGAGATGCTGATATTCAAAGCTGCAGTTGCTGATTCTTTGAGTGTCCCTTGATGCATCTGATTAAAGCAAATGATCGATACTAAACTTTGAGAAAAACTAGTGTGGGGATGTTACGGACGACAGCCCATGAATAAATAACTCTGATAATGGCATTTGTCTTACTATAAAGCTCATTCATAATTTAGCAAGAATAATGCCCATTAAAGAACACCTAGAATGATTGCTGCCAAAATAAAGAGTTGATTGGTTTCTGTCTTCTGGGAACTCTCTCATAATAAGCTCAGTATGGAAAACTGGCTACGAAGTCTATATAGTGATTATAAAAGTATCTACTCTCCAGGTTGTTGCCTCCTCGTTTACTCTTTCTTCAGCACTTTTTGGACGTCTGCTTTTGATACATGTTCTCTAACTTGGAAAAGAAAAATGTTGAGAGGGGTCTCATCTCTTTCACAAAAATGAGGAAGAATTTCACCCAATCTCCGCTGAAGTCATTAGAAACTGATTTGGGTCCCAAAGTAAGTGTCATGGGAACCTTAAAGTAAATATTGCTCCTTATTAAGCAAATCAGTGTTGCTGTATGCTAAATTTAAAGGAAGAAATGCCCCAGTTATGTCGGACTAGTTATGTACTTTAATAAAATGTAGCTTGAATATTCATACTGTACAGTTATGTAACGCCTATAAAATGTTTCCTGCCCCACCACCACAAAAACAGTTTGCAGATGTCTTTTAATCTAGAAATACTGTCTGTCTAAGGCAAGAGGAGAATGCCAATACCAGAGCCTTGCTCTAACAAAATACAAGTGGTTTGTATTTTCACATAAGGATTGTGTATATGCATTGGCACATCTGTTGACTGCGCGGTCCCGCAGCCTGGAATGGATAACACTGACTTCAAGGTTTAATGCCAGCCTCACTTGAGCAACAAACACTTGTACCCTAACAGCCTTTGCAGCACTAAAACAGGATACGCTTCTTTGGACATCGTGTCAAAATGCTAAGTACCTTCAGATCCTGCCTTCGCTGGGTGATCACCTGTTTCTATTTAACATCTTCTATTTAACAAGTATAGTATGATGGTGATGGAGCCAGATCATTTCAGAAGCATCCTGGAACAATACTCCATGTGGAAAATTATGGTGTCCCGTAGTGCTTCTCATCTACCTCAACTATATTAAACTACATCTACCTCAACTATATTAAACACTACATAAAACAATCTGAATTCCAGACGTTCTCTCTAGATATTGTAAGTATGCTGTGCCAGTATTTATGAGATCAAAAGCATGCCAAGGCTTTAAATCCATGACTCTAAATAGAAACTTTGGGTTTCACGCAAGACTGAGCTCTCAGTGTACTGCTCCCCTCCCCTGAACATGCCTCAACCTTAAACGTGACCACAAATGTCACCACTGTCACTTCTCTTGAGTCAAAATATAGAAAAGCAGGAAGGTATATAACAGTGCACTCCAGAGCTTTGCTTTTAGAGGTCAAGGAGTTCAGATATTGAAATCCAGTGACTTCCTACAGATCAGCTCATCTGATGCCTCTGTACCCAGACACTGGCAGTGCCTTTCCTGTCTCTCATGCCTGTGGGTCAACATCAGAAAACAGCCATTGCTAATTGGCACCTTTTTAGCACTCAGGGCAGTAAGAGAAACAGATACACAGGCCTGAAGGCAGAGGCCAGAGAGATGTGTGAGAGGGGAGGCCGCCTGGCCCTCCTCAGGCCCACTAGCAGCAAGATTTACCAAGATCTCAAACAACACCCAGGGCTTGCACTGCTACTCCTTGCACTATCATCCCTTACATTGCTGAGATTTCCCCCTTTTCTTCCAGGCCATTTCAGTCTCTTTTACCTGCTTAGGTTTGTAGGAGTGCAAAGACCTGGGGGCTGAGGTAGCAGGACAGAAGTATGGAGCAAAAGAGGAGCCAGGGTGGAGGGTGAGAGCTGTTCGTCCTGGAGGGAAAAGTGTTCCTGTGGTTCTGCCCCCCTGGACAGTTACCCCAGAACAGGAAACCACCTGGCACAACGTGAGGGGAACCATTGAAGGGTAACTGCCCACTTGCACACACACTCAGAGACACACACATGTAACTTCTGGGGGGAAAGGATGCAGACTGGAGTCCCTTGAGCTCAGAGAGTTTCACCTCAATCCAAGGGGCTATGTCATGTGGGCATTTTTCTGGTGATTTTTCTTTTGCCCAGTGGCAGATGGGGTTTTCCTGGAATAATACACGTGCAGTTGCAAGCACTGGATTACACTTTTCTCCAGTGACTGTCCAGAGTGAATTGCAGAGGACTGAAGCGCACTAATGCAGAGAGCTCACACTGGGTGTGCCATATGAGCTGTACCAGGGAGATTTTAGTCTCCAAGGATAGCAGCCCAACATACTTAATGAACACTGTTATCTTCTATTATTTCCTGTAAGAGAAAGTGGAGAGAGATGATTCACTAAGGAAATCTGCATAATTAGGGTCCATCATTTCCTAGATGGGAACATCACAGTCAGGGAAGAACACTTTCCCCCACCCTTTTAGCAATTCTTCTCAAGTAGCTGTTAGCTCCTCCACCTCCGGGAAGGGTGAAGGGACAGCTAATGCCAAAGAAACCTTCACCAGGAGAATTGCTTCCCTCCTTGCTCCAACTGCCTCTGCTTCCTCAGCTTTCTAACTCCACATATTTTCTGCTTGGGAAATGTTCAGTTCAATTTAATTTTCTCTTATTACGTGTGGCTTTTATGTTAATTTATAAATCATATACTAACCCCAAACTGAATTTTGGTCTTGCAGCTTAGGAACAGTACAGCGGTCTGCTGAGGCTTGGTCTTTGCCAGGATCTGCTGAATGCCATGGGAATGGCATAGGCTGCCATCGGATCAGTCCTTGAGAATAACAGTCTCAAACTCATGCTTTGGCCAACTTCATATTTAGCTCTGCCTGTTTCCCAGCAAACAAGGTGATCACTGCGCACCCTTCATGTGGAATCACAGAATCACAGAATCACCTAGGTTGGAAGGGACCCTTTGAGATCATCTAGTCCAACCAATGAAAAAAAAAAAAAAAAACAAAAAACACACCACAACCCACACACACACCACCACACCACCCAACACTAATCCATATCCCCGAGCACCATGTCAACTCCTCTCTTGAATACCTCCAGGGATGGTGCCTCAACCACCTCCCTGGGCAGCCCATTCCAATGCCTGATAACCCTTTCAGTAAAGAAATATTTCCTAATATCTAACCTGAACTTCCCCTGGCGTAACTTGAGGCTATTACCCCTTGTCCTATCATCTGTAACTTGGGAGAAGAGACCGACCCCCGCCTCTCTACAGCCTCCTTTCAGGTACTTGTAGAGAGTGATAAGGTCTCCCCTCAGTCTCCTCTTCCCCAGACTGAACAACCCCAGCTCCCTCAGCCTCTCCTCGTAAGACTTGTGCTCCAGACCCCTCACCAGCTTCGTTGCCCTTCTCTGGACCTGCTCCAGCACCTCAATGTCTTTCCTGTGGTAAGGGGCCCCAAACTGGACACAGTACTCGAGGTGGGGTCTCACCAGTGCCGAGTACAGGGGGACCTCTCGGGTCCTACTCACCACACTGTTCTTGATACAGGCCAGGATATTGTTGGCCTTTTTGGCCACCTGGGCACACTGCTGGCTCATGTTCAGCTGACAGTCGACCAACACCCCCAGGTCCTTTTCTGCCAGGCAGCTCTCCAGCCACTCTGCCCCAAGCCTGTAGTGTTGCCTGGGGTTGTTGTGACCCAAGTGCAGGACCCAGCACTTGGCCTTATTGAACCTCATCCCGTTGGTCTCAGCCCATCCAGCCAGCCTGTCTAGATCCCTCTGCAAAGCCTCTCTACCCTCCAGCAGATCAACACTCCCACCCAACTTGGTGTCATCTGCAAATTTGCTGAGGGTGCTTTCGATCCCCTCGTCCAGATCATTGATAAAGATGTTGAAGAGAACCAGCCCCAGTACCGAGCCCTGTGGGACACCACTCGTGACCGGTCGCCAACTGGACTTCACTCTGTTCACCACCACTCTCTGGGCCCGGCCCTCCAGCCAGTTTTTAACCCAGCGGAGAGTATACCCATCTAAGCCATGAGCATCCAGTTTCTCCAGGAGAATACTGTGGGACACTGTATCAAAGGCCTTGCTAAAGTCTAGGTAAATAACATCCACAGCCTTGAAGGGAAGGGACTATCCAGCCAGCAGTCACCAAGTGGGGAAGTGGGAGAGAAAGCAGGTGTTGAATAGTTCAAAATTATGAGGGAGAGATGTTAGAAATGTACAATCACAATGTATTTATTGCATATTACTTTGCCAGCAGTTAGTGGCATACATTTCTTAACACTAAAATAATTTCTAAATGGTCCTGTAGTATGAGGTGGAGTCCACTGCTACCAAAAATGGGAGGTCCCACTCTACTCCACCTTTTACAAGTGCAAAACACTGCCTTCTATTTAGGACTAGCTATGGCATACATATCGACAGCCCTTCTTCCTTTCCTGTGATGGTTTAACTCACTACTCAGGCAGAAAACTAATTCAAGGAGGGTGGAGAAAGTGAAGGGAGAGGGTTAGATTTCTGTTGGCTCAGCAAGTTAAAACAGCCCAGGGACACATCTGGAAAATGACAGAGCAAGTGTAAAAGAGAAAGTAGAGCCTTAGTGCTAGGAACAGGGGACGTAAAGAGAGTGGAGAGGAGATCAACATTTCAATAGCAGCAAACTCTTTTACGGTCTCAGTTGCTCTAAGGACAGGACTTTCTTTTGTCATACCAGTGAAAGACAACTATAAATTAGAGCATCATCACAGTAGGCTTGCTTTTGAAACCATTCCAACATAAAAGTCACCTATAACCAAAGGCTGGGTGGAAAATGTGGAAATAAGGCCTGAGTTTACCTTCATTCGGAGTCTCTGAGCACCTCAGCAGCATCAGGGCTGGAATGCCTCACTTGAGGAAGTCTGCTGGAGTGCTCTACCTTCAAAACTTTGTCCAAGGTTTACTCAATTGGGTGTTTGCATTTGTGTCTTATCCTCTAATTCTGCTATTGTTTTTCTTATTCTGCAGACTGAGTTGGAACTTGGATTGCTTGATAAGTTTAATATAGTTTTTTACTTTTTAATGTTTTTTAAATAAATTATATGACAAGTGAACAACATAAAAATCTTCAAAAGAAAATCCTTCAAATAGTACACTTTATGTAGAGTCGATCAAATTAGGAAATCAAACAGATTTTCTAAACAGTGTTCTTGTGACAACAGATGATCATAATCTCAGCTTTCTGGTAAAGCACATGGACTGTATACTTTCCAGTTTGCTTTTATTTTTTTCCTCTCTTTTGATTGTTAACATATTGAATTATTTTTTCTCCAGTGTTCATCCACCTTTCTCTGATTAGTCACTCAATATATTATCCAAGGAAACGTTTCACACAGCACCACACTCAAGTCCAGCAAAAGTGGGAAGTTTCATAAATCATGTGAGAAAGCCTTTCCTTGTAAGACTCGAAGACTTAATCAGTCTGGATAAGTTTTGTATACAGTCCTAAGCACCTAATTTTTTGCACTAAGCCTTCAAAAGTTAGAAATCAGCCCCTCTGCATTCCATCTTTTAAAATGAGGATAATTACCCTCAGCTCCACAGTAGCAGGAAACCTTAAAGCTACATCTAAAACCTGTGCTGCATCTAAAGACAGATTGAAATGGTTTGTGATTTTTTTTTTTCTTCCAGTACTGTTAATACTGTTACTGTTTTGTAGATCAATAGCAACTTTTTCCAAACAATAGTGTACTTTGTAAATCAGGGTCCTATTTTGGGCAATAATAAACGATCAGCTTATGTTAGCTATTTTGTGATGTGATTAGTTTATTATAAAGTATTCACCAGCCCATGTCTGTGGGGAGGGGTGGATTGCCAACAGGGATAACAAATGGCACTCTCTGCCACTCACAGAGACCACAGACCTCACTGCTTTGCCCAAAAAGCAACTGCCTGAGATTTCTTATCTCTTCTAAAGTTTCACACTAAATCGAAGACCTTGACAAGAATTTCCTGTCCCCTCACCTAAAAGCTGCTGGAAACTTGTGGCCTTCAAAGGTGAGATTTGAATATCAGCTCTCCCCGTGTGCCATTTTGCAATACAAAGGAACCTCTGAGCTTTAATTGTCAGACAAAAGAGGCTGTCTTAACCTACACAGTCCCTTTAATTAGGGTCTGCATGTGTATACATCAGTGACCTTTAATGGCAGGCCATTAGCACCTTTAAACATTACACCCTGATTTGTTTAGAGTCTGTGTGCAGAGAAGGTCTCTTTAATCTGAGGGAAAGGATAATAAGATCCATTGCCTGGAAACAAAAGTCTGCAGCTTTTTGTACCTGCTAGTTTCACATTAAGGACACCTTGCCACTGCAACACCTTCCTCAAGGCTGGTCTCTCTTGGAAGATAAAGCCCTTAGTGTTAACAAAATTAAACCAGGAAAGAGTGGTAAATAGCAGGAAAGGAGTGTAGACTGTAGAGGGATATGTGTCTGGGCACAGGACTGTTTATGGCTCAGTTAACAGACCTCAGCTGAATCTCTGTAACTAGCCCGTCCCTGGGGCTCCATCACACTATATAGGCTGGATCCTTTCTCCTGCCTGTGGCTACTTGATCCTTATGCCTGTCCTCTGTGCCCAATGGTACCACCACAAGTGCTTCTGAGGCTGCAGACTGAACTGAGCAAGGGAAATAATTCTGGGGGGAAAATACCAACAAAATCCCCCAGTCTAGGCTTCTTATCAGGTGGACTAAACTGGATTCATTCTTTGATTTGGTTCATGGCAAGACCCCGTCAACCACTGAACCACAGAAGCAGGGAGAGGGCCCTTGCGGTACAGAGCAAGTGCTGCAGGATAGTGTCGCAGTATCGCTGCCAACCACTTAACCTTGTCTTTAATATGTTGTTTTGCAAGGTGAAGTAGTTTAGTTTTAACATTGAAATTATCAGCTTAGTTATATGGAGAAATTGAAGTACAAAAGCCAGTAAAAGGGTAAAAGCTTAGCCTCAGTTCTCTGGCCAGGCCTCCTTCTGGTACAGGATTTCCATTGCCTGCAGCTTTCCAGCGAGGAACTCCTACTTCTGGTCACTGACAAACTCTAAGTAAGCATTAGCTTCCAAGTTCCTGGTGACCATGACTGTTACAATGATGTTTTTCAGGCCTTTGAATAGGAAGTTGTTTAATGGTCCATTTAAAGGGAAGTGATCTGAAACCAAACTTGGTGTGAAGTGCAGTAACAAACTTACTCCTGATTGGTCAGGAGTAAATTTGCCACTTTCAAATGCAGTATTTTTTATTATGCTTATATGTGGTCCCCTTCTGATTCACCTAATGATTCCCCTAATAATTTCCCCATCACTTTGCACACTTTCAGGACAGGCCTATCTGGTCACCTTCTAGCCTCTACCACTCTGATGTCCCAGAGACTATCTATGATTTCTCACTTATAGTCTGGCACAGAAGCACATTTTCCATTTCCACAGACATTTCAGTAATGGAGACTCTGGGATCCCACCTATGCCTTCAGCTCTCTGATCACTGTGAGTCTCCCATCTATCCCCTCAGAGTCCCTCATAAAGATTTTCAAAACTCAGTGCTTAGGAGAAAAGCAAAGGCCTAGCAGGCCTGAAAACATGGACTCTGACAAGCCTATTGGCACTCCAGGTAGATACTAGAAGCCCTTGGGCAAGGACTTTGAGCAGTACAGAGGTGAATAAGAGATACTAATTCCAGTGCAGAAGGTGCCACAACCACTTTCAAACAGGAAGCTGTTATAGCCTGCAAAGGCATCACCTGAAGTCGTATTTTGCTGCAGACTCTTAACCTGACTTGGATAAGACTGGGAAAAACTGTGTGGAGATCCTCAGGAATTCAGGATTCTTTGTCAGCCAGGAGCCTTCTTAGGATCCTGATCCGGCCCAACCATTAGATGCTCCTTCTTACCAACGCACAAACAGCTGTTGCCATTTATATTATTGTGGTTGGATGTGAGAAAATGTTCCTCTAGCTTCCTTTTGCTTCTTATTTTCTTTTCTCCTGGTCTCCTCCTCGCCGAAAGGCTGTTGGCCAGACTTGCATACAAAATGCTACTCCCTTCTCCCAGACTTGTTATCTATCTTAGGCAGACACCCAAGTCCCTTTAGACTTCAAAGTTTTCAGCATGCATGCCAGGAACCAGCCACGCTTCGTGCACTCCTCCTCCCAGCCTCCCCTTGACTTTCCCAGGCCGCTAAACTCCAAAACAGAGTTTTCAGTAATCCAGAACCCAATAGTTTATCATAGCAGTACCCATCAGGGTTCCTGGAGGAGTCATGACAATGAGAACCAGCCTTCTCATTTACTACTCTAAGCACTGGAGAGAGCAAACATAGGCCAGTGCCTGAACGCAGATGTGCTGCTGGCCCTTCCCCTGCCAAAGCCCAAAATAACTTTTTTAGGAGAGTAAAAACAGTTAGTTGCCAGTCACTGCAGATAAGCATTTGCAAACAGACAGTGCTGGGTCATGTTTGCTTGGGAGATAAGGTGGAGGCTGAGACTCAGGAAGTTCTTGGGCCAAGCTGGAATGTTTGTGAGGATGCCTGGCCTGTCCCCAGTTCCTGAATTAGTAACATCCCTTTTGCAACCCTGCAAGAGCTCTGGTGGCACCAGTCTAACTAACACAAGGCAAATCTTTTGCAAAGATGCCCTTTTACCACACTGACTGAGGACATGGCATTTATAATAGGAATTATCTGTGGTCCTATATAACCTGTATGACACTGGTACGGTCAACCTGCCTACACCACACCTCTTTAAGGATCTGTCACCACCTGGAAACTCTTTCTTCTTTTCCTCCCATGCAAGAGCATCGCTCACAAAGCAATGTGCATCCCACACTGAGAAACATCTGGGGCCTCAAGGTGCCTGTCCAGAACACCAGTTGTTATGGCAAAAAAGAACCCCCAGGCATCAAGTCTCTGAAGAAGAAATGTTTGTGAATATGACAAACTGGAAATGGCTGGGAGATCAAGAACTTCACTCACAGGCTACTGAAAGAGTACAGGAAAATGTCTGCTTGTTACACTTCTTACCTTTCAGGGTTGGCAACTTAAAACATGTTGGTGATTACAGCCACTGAGCACCTTGCTAACCTTGAACCAAATAGGAGCAGTGTCCAGCAAGAGCTTGTAGACTCCTAACATCACAGCCTATATTTTCCAGAAAGATCTAATGGGATTTTACCGTAGGCAATGGCAAGGCTTAGAGAAGAACTATGAGTCTCTGGTTTTTCATTAGTTGAGCTCATTCAGCTGACATGATAAAGCATAATAAGGTAGATAGAGAGGCACCCAATTAGATGCTAAAAATGCAGGGTAAAAAAAGTATGTATTTTACACTGTGTCGCAAAGGAAGGTTTAGTAGTCCTACCTTCAATAAACAAAATGTCCTTACCTTTACTACAACCTCTTAAGATCATTTCAGCCATATACAATGATGTACTACACCACCAGCAAGGCCACAGCTTCTCTATCGCACGCAGGGACAATAGCAGCCCCCAGTTGTCTCACTTCTAAATATGTTTGAAGATTTGCTTTTGCAACATTCAGGGTCTTGGCACTTGCAGCAGGTGAAGGGGGTTTTCCTCTCTATGCATCCACCACTGAAAAATCCCAAAGCCCAACTAGTTGGAACTAATGTTATTCTACATTTGAGCTAAATCGTACTCACTACTCTTTGATCTTGAAAGGAATTTAAATCCTTCTTCTTGTATTTGTGTTACTTCTTTGTTTTAAAGCACTTTCCAAGTATTCATTGTATGGTTTCGTTCTAGACAAAAGTAATTTTCTTGTGATTCAGAAGGTTTATTGCTCATTTCACCCAGCACCTACAGAAATCAATTGATGAATGGGGTTTCCATGCAGTGGCCTGTCCATGTGTGGCAGACAGACCAATGGTACTTGGATTGCTGGCAATCAAAGGAGTTCACCTACAGGAGACACAAATTTCACATGGGGAAAAATTGGTAATAAAAATTTATGATTAACGAGGGAGGTAGAATAACAAAAGACATCCACAACAAGTAGAGATGTGTGCCAAGTTCTTTGTAATTTATTGGCCATTTTTTTGACAGGCAAAGACATTACTTTTCTTTTTTTTTTTTATGACTGCCCACATTTTGTAATAGGAAGCATTGTGGCTTTCAGAAAGCTTGTGCTGCTTGGCTGATGTTGCCATCAACTCTGTTGGGCTTTGGCCTTAACTCCATACGTAAAGGAGCTCTTCTTAACCGTGATGCTCACCACCAATTTTAGTGACTGTAAAGAGGGTTACTCTGCTAAATGCAGATGTTTACAGTGACTATTACCCAGGTTTCCCTTAATAGTGGGTATTTGGTCAATATGTCTAGTTCTTACCGGAGCCTGGGGTGAGTGGTTGGGCTGCAGATATCTCCTCTGTGGATAACTAAGATTAAGTGAGATGAATCTGAACTTGGTTGTTTGCAGTACAGTCTCTTTCAACAATCCCACTTTAATTTTCTGCATTCTGATCAGACCAGAGAGAGTATCAATGCATGCCATCTTCATTAAGTGTTTGTTTACATTCCCATCTTTGGGCAGATTGCTATCATCCTCCCAGAAAAGGATGCAAATATCTAATAAACTGAGTGTTTCAGAAATCTCCATTTTGGCCCCTTAATCCTGGAGATTTCTGATTAGCCGCCTCCAAATATCCCATAAACACTGAGGAAAATAACCCATGTTGCAGTGAAAAAGATAAGGCACAATTCATGAGAATGTTTCCTTCAACTTGAACAGATTTTAGTTCACAGCCAATGCCTTCAAATGGAATTGCAATTGGACAGCTGTCCATTTTCATGATGTTTGCTAGTCTGGGATATGGCTGGAAAGGGTCTTAGATATTTGATTTAGTGGGTAACTACTGCTTTGACTAATTTGGCTGTTTGAACTTGCCAGATGCAAATGTGGACATTTCGGAAAGCACCTGCTGTCTCCAGGGATATTTGTGAAAATGAGGTGCTGTCTCTCCTGAGGCTTATCTTGGCAAACAAAACTCTGTAAACCAAAGCCAAATATTGCAAAACATCTCTTACTCTTTTACATGTCTGCTTTAAAAAAAAAAAAAAATGTCTGTGAGACCAAATAGATGCTAATTAAGTTAAATCAACTGAAGGGCACAGAGAGAGAAAAGGAGAGAAATATATTTCAAACAAGCTATTTTTGGTTTTGCCTTCACAAAACTCTTTTTCTTTTTCTCTCTTTGTTTATATGGCTGGGCTCAGCCTCAGCTCAAACAGCTGATTCCAATAAAGAAGTACTGGCAGCTTTCAGACCTGCTTTCCCCCTTGAATCTAAGAGAAAAACAGAAAAGAGTTTGCAAACTTTTCCAAGTGGACCTGGAGGGGCTCACTTTCTAGAATTTAAATGTCTGGCAAAAGAGCTCATGCTAATTATAACATCTCAATGCTCTCAGCTTCCCAAACCCTTTCCTGGCCTTTCCCCAGAGCAGAAGAAGGAATGTGTAAGACTCCTATTGCCATTTAATGGTAAACTCAGGAGCCCCCATTTCTTCCCTTTCTCCAGCTGAACCCACACCTGCCTTGGACAAGTCCATCTATAACAGCTGTGAAATGCATGTTTCATCCTTCTATCTTGGAATCACTATGGTGTGAGACCACAGCAAATTGAAAGCCTGTATCCTGCTAAGACAATTTGTCAGTCTTCATTTGTAGCAAGCTGTGTGGCAATGCCACTGCTAGTTAAAGGGTCAGTATGACTTTCATTTCAGATTACCTGTTCTTTTTGAGGGCCTCTATGCATTCCCACTTGTGGGATATAGAATTCCTTTTGCAACAAGCCACAGATCTGCCTTGAAAAGCTAAGTGCATAACAGAGTGCTTAAAAATGCATGCAAGGATGACTCGATTACCTGCTCCTTATTAGGCACTCTATCTTCCCAATGGCTGCATCACTGCAGCAAAGAACAGCTGGAAATCTGCTGTATATTTTCAGACTAAACCTTTCCTTTGCTCAGGCAGACTGATTATGAGAAAATCACTAAATATTTTTGGCTCCTTAAATATGCTCCATAACAATGCATTATAAAGGACATGATTTTTGAATCTGGCCAAACAGCACATGGGTTCATTGTGAGAAGAGCATGAGGGATCCTGCTGTATATGTCTCTGGAAAGCTGGGTAAAACAGGGATACAATATGATTCTGGGAACAGACGAGCATCCCCCCAGGGACTCTGATTTGGTCTAAGACTGAAATGTCCCGAGGAAGAATTACACAGCTGGCCTCACTTCTTTTTCCTAATTTATCTGTAGCACATCATCCAGTCCAATCCCTTGGATGTCATGATGTACCCTTATGCCAAGAGAATCAGCAACTGCCCAGCTGGGGATGTTTTTTACAGTCCTTTCTGTATAGCAGAATAACAGAACCCACAACCTGTCTCAGAAAGCTTGTCTTGTAAAGAGTCTGTTGGTCAATCAAGAATTTTACAATGCTTTCAATAATTATTTTTATACTAAAATTTTCATTTAAATGTTCTGCTTTCTATCAAGACCTAGTAGTTTATTTCTCATGTTCTGTTTCTCCTCTGAACATTATTTTCTGTCCATTTATTTCTCAAGTTTCCTCATTTCTTTTCTTGTTTTTGGATGCGTAATGTCTTACTTATACATTTAATGAAAACAACAAAAAATCATGGAAAATGAATACTTAGCAAAATATGTTTCAGAAATGAAGAAATCAACTAAAATGATATTAACTTCTGAGCCCTGATAACGGGTCTATATCATTGTATGTATTCTTCACTTTTTTTGCTGTTCCTACCTTCTGATATTTGTTTGTAATTTGTGTCCCAGGCTCCTAATACATTATTCAAACAATGACTATCTCCTAATTTCCACTATCTTCTCTGATAACCTTGCACCTCTTTTTATCTCAAAAACTAAGCAAATGAGCCTGTTTTATTTTTATATGCTGTTTGCTGAGCCTCAGCTAAGCTTCAGATTTGAAATACTCAGACTTACTGGAACCGTAGATTTGAATACAAGCAGGTTAATCTTTCCAACACAAAAAACTGAAGTACAACACTGTTGCTCAAGAAATAAATTATTTCTGAAAAGCACTCCTGAAATGACAGTCTTGGCATGGGCAGCTTAGAATCAGGTTTTCTTAGAGGCCTTCTCAGAGAAGATGGGTATGTTCTGAAGACAGACTCCTTCACAAACCGTAATCTTCCACTGGCAGGCTCCTTTTTTTATTACAGCTCAGAAGATATAGTGTGGGTCTGCACAGATTTCTGCTGCATCAGTATAACACAAAGAAAAAAGTAGTTTCTCAAGGGAGAAATTAAGCTAGTTAGTATATCGTAAATCCAAACCAACACTATAAACTCCACCCAAAAATCAATAAGCAATCAACATAGATCACAGGGTACCCAAAATATAATCATCTCAACATTCCTCCAGTGAACAGCTGGAATCCTTTTCTCTGTACCAACCAAATTATTCCAACAGATTTAAGAAGCAGAGTTTACATAAATCTTTGTAGGATGGGTTTTGCACCTATGCATGAAGATTGCACCTTCTTGTCCTCACATAAAGATAAGAAAGCTGTTTCAGCTACTTTTAAGAGAATCAAGGAATAACTGAGAATAAAATCAGACTATTCATTGGTAAAACAAAAACAAATGGCTGACAAACACTGGCAATCCAACAGAAAGATACATTCTTCATAAAAATTCCAGGTTTTTTAATTTTATCTGGTTTGGACATTGTGACAGGATGACAAACTGGCTACAGTGGGATTGGGTCTAGATCATTTATTGCTCTACAGAGAAATCCACAAAAAAGACCAAAGAAAAAACAACCAACTTTTATTCGGAGAAAAAAAAATAGTAATGCAACTCTTCAAATAGGGAAAACAAAGTAATCAACGACAAATGAATAGGAATAGTATTGGTTTTTGTACACAATCTCTGTCCTCATTCACTACATCCTTGCTTCCAGGGAACTCTTTACTATGGAGCAGCAACTCTTACCTGTACCCTTTGGGTCCTAGGAAACCTATTTTCATAATCTCTAAGGCCTGGCTGGCTTCTCTCAGCACCATGCCACAGACCCTCCTGCTCCCGGTTCCTTTGCCAAGTTTATCCTGCACTTTCTCCATCCCGTTGTATACAAATGTGCTCACAGGCCTGATGGGGAAGAACCATCTCCCCTTTCCCTAAACCTCACATCACCCAGCCACTTTCTTCAGCAAAGATATGTATAATTGTGAAGATAACAGTAAAGAAAATGCCGTCCAAGACAAGCCTCAATTAACTCTCATATATCCATGTGGCGGTACCAGCCAGACTCAGGAACAAGGAGTTAACAGTGCCATCTGGAGCAGAGAAGAGAAGAGATAAAGCTAATGTGTGTCTGGGCATTGAAGGCAAATGAACCAGGTGTTCCTACCAGCACCTTCAATACCTTGTTTTCAAGCTGAACAAGAGAAATAGAACAGGGTAAACTCCTACAAAAAAGTAGTTCTCAGAGGAGAGAAACCAACTATCTGACATGACTCAGTAGCACTTTCTCTGGGTAAAGAATAAGAGCAGACTAGTGTGCACCACTTAGGTTTGTAGGTATTTTAACAGGATCACACGAACAGCCAAATGGATACACATAACTGCTCTGACTTCATCCATCAGTAGAAGATCTGCCGGCTAAACAAAGTCAGTGTTCACATTGTGCCCTGACAGGAAGCTTTAATTGTATACATATATGTATATTGTATATGTATACATTAGCATATACACAGATAAAACCTTTAATTTTTGTCTCACTGTGACCTTGTCAATAAGCTTCATAAAAAATGAAAGAGCTAACAAAAACAAAAGCTTGCCAACCCTACCACCCGTGTCTCATTAACACAAGCCATATCACTGCTGTATAAAGCAAAGCTACTGGCCTGGGCTAACTATTCCATTTGCACAGGACCTGGTGCCTCCTGCTAGGATTTAATAGCTGTGAAACTTGTGTTTTCAGCCTCCAAGTCATGGCCCAAATGTCACCAATCTCTTTGCTACTACACAGAGCATGACAAGGACAAAAATGAAGCAGAAATATTGTAGCATTTCTGCTGGGAAGCTATTGCACTAGCTCCACAGAGATGATGTCCATCTGAAAGCAGTCTGACTTTTCTCACAAGTATCTCATGTCAGTCATGGAGTGGAGCCAGGTAGTACTTTCCTCCTAGATATCTGTAACCTAAAGCAACTGGGGGATTTGGTAAATCCTATGGGTAAAAATTCTCTTCTTTACTTCCAGTGTTGTGGTGGATTAGATTTTTTACCACATTTCTGCAGTAATCAGGTATTTTTTGCTTAACGATGCTCCAGTGAGGGCTCTGCCTGCTTTCTGGGCCTCTGGAACTGCTCTGAATGATCCCAATCAATGTGATCTCCAAGGGCAAAGTCATGGAGAGGGATATCTTGGAGTCAGGTCCAGGTCTAAATCCATCAATAGACTGCCTGTGGGAGGATAAATTATCTTCCTCAGGGTCCAAACGTGAGTCTCATCTGTCTTTTAGAACAAGCCATCAAAACAGGAGTTCAGTGCTGACAGTAGAGCCATGACCAAATTTCTGATTACCAGACCAAAGGGAAAAATACACCAGTGTCCAAACCTGATCTTATGTCAAACAACTCAAAGACTCTTCAGACTCCAAACAACACCTAACTTGCACCATCAGCTGCCAGAAAGCCCTACACCGTAGCGAAGCAATGAAACAGAAAGCTTCCCAACTCATACCCCGCTTCTCCTGTGAATCCCCTTCTGTGGAGACAGAGTGAGTGAGTCCCTAGCCACCTGTCAAGTCATGGCTTACCTCCTGTACTCTTGGCATCTTGCTTTTTTCTTCCTACATGTCACTCGTGTGCCAGCAGAGCTGGCCACCCAACAACTTCTGCTGTGAGTCATCCCTCTGAAAAATACTGCAGAAGATTCCCAATTCTTCCAAACATTTTAAAGAGCCCTTCAATAGCTTTTACAGTTGGTGGTATTTTTTTTAAAAGTCATGACTTTTTTTCTTGTCTATTGCTAATCTGCAAAGAGGGTTAAAAACTCTGTGAATATGTACACTGCTGAAAGTTATATTGCTGGTGTATGTTTAAGTTATCACAAAGACCCCATGAGAGGGGAAAGTGTCTCAACTTCTAATTGCAAAAGCAAAAATCTTCAGAAGGGGAGCAGCAGAGAAGATCAAGGAACTTGGCAGTGTATATATTCTGGAAACAAATGATTTTCATTTCTTTCAAGGGTGAATAAAAAAGAAATATTAAAGGGCAAAGAAAAAAACCTTTTTACAATAACTTTAGAGGTTATACCTCATCCTGATGTTTCAGTAATCAAATACTTTATCAAGCAAAAAGAGATTTTAATTTGCTATTTTAAAAGCTCCCCAGCTGGAAATAGTCTAATCTCTAAAGGAAGGAGTGCCAGATGCATAGGACAAGAACAGTAAAAGCTCTAACCCAGCAGTCTTCCTCTTATCTTCACTGGTAAGAGGAAATGAATGAGTCAGCAGATCAGAGAGGGAGAAATCAACTGTGTCGCTCCAGTAGTTCTAAAACATATGAACCCAAGAAAGTGTATGAGTTATAAGGCAAACTTTTAACGTTAATAAAATATCTCATTGGAAGCCAATGGAAGGATTTCATGTTTGACAGCGTAATAAGCCAGAGTTTCTTTGTACCAGCCATTATTTTGGATCTTGGTTTAGTAATAATACCTAGTTCTCACATAGCATTCTTCATCATTTGATTAGAAACTGCTTTATCAAGGAGTTCAGTACTTTTGCTTCTATTAAATTGAAGTAAAAATAATCTAAAAAAAGAAGTGAATCTTGTTTGATAAGACATTTCAAGAGCTACAAAACAGTGCCATGTGATCTAGACTAAAAGAAAAAACAAAAATGAGTTTCCATATTTGCCTTTGATTGCTTAGATTGTGCTGTTCTTGCAAGGATAAGCATGTTAATTAAGATTGTAATGGGTTTCTAAATGGCAGTAAACTGTCAAATACTATAAGTTTAATTTAGTTTTGAAAAAAATGTTTAAAAAGGAAAACATTCAATGAGAGAAATAACCAAACCCTGCTTAAAGTAAAATTCCAAATGTTTCAGAAAATTTTAGATAAATATTCCATACATTAAAGGGTCAATTCCATTTCTTGTAACCATTAGTCTGATTGTAAAGTTGCAAGCCTCACACATTCTCACACTATGTCAGATATTAGCTGCTTCCACACAATCTGGTGTGTTCTCAAAATACAAGTCTTTCAAAGTACTTCGGTGTTTTCACTTGTGGTCATAGACATATATCTTAATTAAAAAAATATTTTCCACTTTGGACTAAAGACATTGACTAAACCATCTCAAGCCTTCTAGGAGAGTTGAATTTTTAAACTCCCTTATATTTATTTAACTTTTCATGGGTATAATCTACCTAATATATTTCTGATGACCTGTATATCAAAGGTACCTAGAATGTACCAACCAAGAGCTCTTACCATTTTCCCATTTCCCCACACTAAATAACTTCAGAGGTTCTTACTAGTTGATCAACTATGACAATCTAAACATCGTAGGAGGTTCTTTCCATTCTTAATTTCACATTTTAAATGCCACTTTCCACAAGAAAAAAAATACAGAAGGTAGAAAATGAATAGTCCAAATTAAAAAGGTGGCTTCATGAGGGATGCAGAATTTTTAGCCTTCTTTGGTAGTCTGTGAGAAACTGAAATTAGACACCAATAGTTTTCACTTTGCTGTGGACTGGTTAGAGAAGTGTGGCCCTAGTATTTAGAACATGTGAATTGCTTTTTCTGAGGAGCAATAACATACTGCACATATGAGATCAGGCATCCTAAACCCTGTAGCTACACAACCAAGCCCCAGAGATGTAGGGTGAAATTCTCCTGCTCTGCAAAGGTCTACCAGGCAAAAGCCACCACCTTTTCCAGGACAGTTTTTTCAAGCACACGTAGGGGAATCTGTTACCTACAAAAATAAGATCACTTATATCTCAGCTGGTTTCACCCTTTTGTCCAAGATCTGGTAGTGATCACAGTAGTGTGCACTGTGATTGTGTTGACATTGTGCTCTCTGAGCATGGATTCCTGCCTAGTTTCACTGGAATCACACTGAGCAGATACATTTCCTTTTCATAATGAAAATATATAGGCCCACCGCCTCCATAGTGCTCACCAGGCAGTAAGGGTGGCCGTCACGGAGAGAGGATGCTGCCTCCCCACACTCCTGCTCCTTTCTTTGCTGCATTTGCTTGACTTTCCCTCTCACTGGCAAAGTCAAATGTGGAAAGCGTGGACCTATTAAGAGATTATTCCCAAATTCTTAGACTGAGAGTCATCAATAAGCACGCCTGGAGAACCATTTCAAAATAGCAGCTCCTGGACATGCCATCGCCAGTAGCTAATTCTCATTCAAATGAAACAATGTGAATGAGGCTCTCGACTGCTTTATTAAGAGTAGAATCACTCAGGCATTGCGTTCAGCTTTGGTCCAAAATGAGCTTTCTCTAACCGAATGGCTTGCTTTAGCAGGGTAAAGTGACCACCTGCTATTCTTTGAGCTGCAACCAAAGCACAAGGAGCACTTTTTTATTTTAACTAGCTTACAGCCTGAGTTGCATATCCCCATGGATATTAATCAGCAAATTTAGAGCTGTGGTACTATCAAAAAATGTAACATTTTAAATTTATTTTCGTAAAGTACAGGGTCAAAGTGAACATTAATCTTTAACGAGATGAAAATATGTCATTTCCTTGTGGGAATTAAAAAGTAGACATAATCTATAACTGACTTGTAAAGTAGACAATAAGGCAGTCAGCTTTATCCAGGAATAAAATATTTGGCATTTTAGAGGAGTATTTTCTATGAATTATTCGAAACACAGATAGAACTATGCCTCGGCTGTGAAATTATTTCCTGGCATTCGTCAAAGCTCTTTTCCACTAATTAACTAAATATCTTCAATCAGTGATTTCTGTGTTTATTTATTAAATAGGCCACAATACTTTGTAAGCCATGTTGCCAAGTTGTCTTTTATTTTAAAGAAATAGTATTTAGAAACTAAATACAGAATTAGAACACATGCCTCTGAATTTCAGGGTGCCATTCACGTATTGGTAGAAATGACTTACCTCAGTATTTATATATTACTATTCTGTTACATGTGGTGGTATTCCCACTATGGAATTCAGCATATTGTCTCCTAGATTCTCTCTCTATTTACAAAACATGAAATTTCTTTAAAAAACATGACATTTTAAAAAAACAAAACGTTTAAGCGTCTTACACAATTGTTTGATCGGTCAGTGCTTTTCTATAGTTTGGTCTTCTTAAAGTGAATCAGGCAAGAAAGTTTAAGAGTATCTGAATTTCATGTAAAGAAAGAGGACATCAATCCTGATATGTACTAGGAAAACTCTTTTTAACTTTAATTGTATTATGCAAATATAAAATTAGAGTGATAGCACCAGTTGCTTTTCCTTATTTTAAGGTGGAATGATTGATTCAGGATTTGCTAACTAGATGAAATACTTATGAGTTGTTATGTATTAAGATAATACTTCAAGAGTTCAGAATGCTGTACAAATATGTACACTCCTGCACAGAAATCACTACGCCCTTTTCAACAAATAATAGCCACTTTTGAGTAAAGACAGATTTACCGTTCAACAAGGCACAAAGCTGCCACACAGCAGAATAAGAAAACTCAGGGCCCAACTCTCCTTCCTATGAACAAAAATCTGCTTTTATGCCCCTTTTGTGCTGCTGTTTTGCCTTCATCTAAATAAGGTTCAGTTCCAGATGTTCACAGATCACCACTGCTGTGGGACTTCTGGTGGTTCCTCAGGGTAGTAATGTTAACGTCATTTTCTCTCACTCTCTGTTTTCTATACAGGGTTAAGAAAGTAAACATAGATGTTAGGGAGTTGTGGTCTGCCTGGAGAGGGGCCAGGGGCTGCAGGGGCTCTGCAGGGCAGGCAGAGAAGGACCTGGCAGCTGGGTCCCATCCCACCCACCCAGCCAGGGAGCACGACAGCCTCCCTGGGGATGGAGACGGCCAAGGCTGGGCAGGACATCAGCCCATGGGGCCTCCCCAGGGAGGGAGGCCAAGAAGGCACAGCTCTGGCAGGGCTTCAGGTGGCATCCCATGGCTGGGGTAGGGACTGATGACCCCAGGCTGGGCTGAAGTAGGGCCGGGAGAGAAGACACTAAGGCCCGTGGGTGCCCTCAGGGCCCTGATGGTTCAAAAGATTGCTTGTTACAGAAAACAAAGGGATTTAAAATTATAATGGTGGTGTCAGTTGTCTCTGGAACAAATACTTCTACATAGAGCATCAGCAGAAAGGAGATGAGGGGGTGAAATTCTTCATTAGCGAAGGGCCAGTGCTCTGCTCTGCGCCAGCTGTAAGATAGTGAGGAGCATTTCCAGGCATCCCATTCTAGAGGTGGGAGTCACAGACTAAGGACACGCTACCATGCTGACTGTCTTCAACCAGAATTTGGAGACTTTGGAAAACAGATAAAGAACCTTATTGCACGTTAGAAAGTACACATCTTCTGCATGGGCAGAAATTTTTCAAAAGCAAGGGCATAGCTATCTCAGTTCAAAATGTACATTTCCATCATTATGTGGTATTATTAACTAATGAACAGCTTCTGTTCTGCTATACCTTATTTCTGTAAATAAGCAGGATACTCTTCCAGCTTTTAAGTATGTGACCCAAAGTGTTCTTGATAGCTTTACTCCTTTTTAAAAAATTCTATAAATTGGTCAACTTATAGAAAGAAACTTTTTTCTACAAATCTTGTTTTGCTCAATCTTCTATTTACCTTTTTCACTATCATTGAGTGTTAGGTTGATGCATTCAGAAAACTGCCCACAATGATTATATCTCATAAAAATATGTTTATAATCCATGACTGTTTACCTGGAACAAAACTTGATTTTTTGTACACATTTTTCTGCTTTCACTGACGTTGAATTTTATATTGAGATGCTAAGTTATTCTCTAGTTGTTCATGACGGTGAGATCTTTTTGTAGCTCTTCAGAGTCAACTTCAAAACAGACTTTGCCAAAATGTCTATACGATGTACAGACTTAACAGTGACTGACAACACATTCATCCTCATTTTCAGATCCAGACTATGCTGAACTTACATATGTCCCACTACTGATCTTAAGAAGATTTTGCAAATTTTTGGGTACATAACCCTTCTCCATTTCTCCATTGTATAAATATGTCATTTGTTTCTAACCTTCTTTGATCATCCATTAATCCATAAGAAAAATTTCTCTGTTATCCCATGAGTACTTAGTTTCTTTAAAAGAGATTTTGTTAAATGCTTTTTGAAAATCCATGTGTATTATATCCTTTGGATCAGTCAGATCCACATATTCATTTATTCTTTTCTCAACTATAATAAAACTATGTCTTTCATCAAAAGCCTATTCCCAAATATGTCATATTCCTCACTGCATTGTTAAATTTATTCATTATCAAGTTTTTTAATTTCTGCTGTTTTGTGAAAATCATATTTACTGATTCGTATTTCCCAGGATCATGAGTGGAGCTTTTCTTCAAAGTCTGATGCCATGTTTCCCATCTGCTCTGACAATAAGACAGATGTAAACAATAATCACAGGTGTCAATTAGCCATTCAACAATTTCATATTTACCTTTCTTAGAATTCTAGAGACAATGCTACTAAGTTCTAGTAATTTGTTATTCTTAAGTGTATTAACTTATTTTAAAACTCTTTCATTGACGTATTTCTCTGAAACGTTTCCTCAGGCTCGTTCCCTATAAAGAATGACTGTGATATGGGAGTGATTCAGTCAGCCTTTCTGCAATCACTATATACTACATAAAAGTTCCTATCATTTCTTAACCATATCTTGGAACTAGCTTTTTCTAGAACACTAGCTTTCTTATTCTGATAGGTTTGAATGAGAAGCAGCTTCTGTATCATTAAAGATTAGTTTCTCCAAATCTTTTTTGGCATGTTTTTCATGATTTTGGTTTTAACTTGTCGAGGATTATGGTCCTTTCTAGTCTTCTTTCCCAGAATCATTTCCACTTTTTGGTTCTGAGACACATTCCAGACTTTACTTATATACCAGCACTTTCTTTTTCCTTTACTCTAGCTTTCTCCTTTATTTTTAAATTGATTCCCTTTTAACACATTATCTTTAGTTGCTTTTTTTAAAACTTCCTCATTACTTAGAAATTTAGGAGGTGGGGTACAACTCTTTCTCTCTCACATGTGGAATTTGAGTTCATACAAGAGAAAGGAGATCCTTTAGGGGTTTTACCTGAGCAGAGAACACACCAGCGACAGATTTATTCTTTATGTCTTCAGGTATGAGTGGAATACCTTTAAACAAGGTTTTAATACATTTATGGAAATGAATTAACGGTAGGTGGCCTTAAAATCTTACTAACAAAACTCAAATCTCTGAGCTGGAACTTATGGGTCAAGCCATTTCTAACATCACATGATTGTTAGCTTTAAGAGAGTGGGACCTTACTCATTCCTAATTTTCCCATTCACCTAAGCCTACTTAAACAATCAAGCTTTTATAGCTTTCTGTATAATTTATAGCCTGATAGTTCACATGTGATAAAACTGTAGAATTAATATAACTAACAGATATAATGGATTCTCTGATTAATAGATTCCCTATATCTCTGGCAATATTTAGCAGGCAGCAAATAATATACTACTTTTTAATTAGTACTACTGAGAGAGAATTTTTTGCGTTTTAGATTATTATGGTTATTACTCATATCATTTTTAGGGATGAAAACTTCAAAAGGTTGAGCAATCTTGTTTTGCAAGAACCATAAGATTACCTGAGAGTGTCCCAGTTTTTTCTAGTTCTTCTATTACCTCTTCTCTTCTGTCATACATCTCTCTCAAGGGAGATCATCCTCATCCCACAAAAGTTCTCCTCTCTGCCTTTGAGCACTAATCTATGTCCTTTTGTCATATCTTTGACTTTGTCTTTGACCTTCCAACCAGCTGTGTCTATTAGTGGAATTCTAAATTCAATAAGCATTTTGGCTGACTCATTTAAGTTCTTTCAGTCCCTTCCTACCTTCTTTTGAGGCTTCTCTTTTACCCTTAACCAGGTGATTCTTCAGACAAACCCCACTGAGCTTCTTATTTTTGTCCCACCTAACTGTCTGTGGGACAGTAACAGATGTTGCAAAGTCTGCATAATAACATTGAATCTGTATATTTTTTTTCCCTACATCTCTTAGTGTTTATGACATTAGACATCAACAGCCAGCCAAGAGCTAACTCCCTTTTTGGCTAAGGCCTTCAACAGAGAGGTCGAATATCAAGAGAAGTATCTAGGGTGGAGGGTAAGTCAACTGTGGGGGGTAGAGTCAGAAAATGATTCTTATCAGGGCAGTTATAGAAGCCGGAGGTTAAAATTTCTACTTCAACTTATGCTTGTGATTTTTCCAAACTAATTTGTCCCTCCCTAATTAATACTAAGAAATAGTCATGAGCAACATTAGAGTGCCACCACTTAAGATAATGCTAGTATCCCCTCAATATACATCTATAAAAATTCACTCTGGGCCAGAGGTGCTTAGCCTTTTGTGCTAAAAAATACATTTGCAACTCTGACAGCCTAAGGGTTGAGTTGAATTTACATAAAATTTTAAATACATTTACATACATTTGTCCTGCAAATAAAAATTAAAATCCATTACTTGTTATTAAGACTTAACTGGAAATAGTAGCAAACGTTGTATTTAATGACAAATGAAAGAAGACAAGACAGAGGGAAAGTTATGCTACATATAAACCTTATGCAACATTCTTTCACTGAATTTTTTATTTACAAATGAATTCTGGCTAATCTGAGGATGATTCCATAAGGAACATACATTATTCTGTTCCAGATCAATTCATTTATGGCTTAAAATGGACTAAAATGTGCTTGGTATGTTACTAGAAGTCAAAGGATTTTCAATACTATTCACCAATTCTCTACAAAGTTCTTCTTTAAGTTACCATTCCTTTCAGGAAAAAACAAATCAAAAGAAGAAAAGGCTTGAAAAAAAGAAATGTTGTCTTTTTAATTTTATTACTCTTTCCTTTTTTTCCCCTCTCTTACCTTCTTCCTCCTTCATTTGAAACAGCTCTTAGACAATTGCTGCAATTTCAGCATGAGAACATATTGACATTCCTGGGTAACCACAAGAATAGTGAGAAGGAAAAACAGCATCTCAGAAAAGCAAAGCTCACTACAGCAGCCCGTAGTGAGAGGTGGCAGGACCATGCACTAAGAGCTGCATGTGAATGGCTCTTCTGAACACAGCTTTTTTCATCCTATGGGGAAAGGCCACTTTCCAGAAAGATGCCCACAACACGCATTTGTACTGGAGCTTAGCCTGCAAACAGCAGGGCCAAAGGAACGTGCACCAGTGGTTTATGAGCTTTGTGACAGAAACGTAATACAGATAAAAGCTATGCTGTGCCTTACAATGCACTGTTTTACACATTTGATGATCCCTTAACAGAGGTGGAGGCATTGACATCCTAAGGGAATCCTGGATTTGCTTTGAAGAAGGTTGATTATATTTGATGAGTGATTGGTTCTTACTATAGCATGGATATCCCTATCAGATAAGTCTGTTTCCGAAAGATTTGGGGTGGATCACTGAGACCGTTCCCCAAAAATAAGGGTGTGACCTGCTTTCTCAGTGGAACAGTTTTTCTTATCCCTTTTCACACATTTCCTCATGGGAAAAAGCAGTCAAAAAAGCAGCATTTCTTCAAGCTTCATGTTCTCAATACCCCTTTGCTTTACTTTACTTCCAATTTTAGGATACATATATATATTTGCTTCCATGTAGGTAAATATATCTGTAGAGTGTCAGCACAACATATCTGTACAATGCTGCCAAGATGCTCATAATAACAGTACTGTTTTATCTGTCTCAGATAGCCTATGAATTTAGTCATGGCCTTTATTGTCTTTAGCTGATAAATGGCCTCTTCCATAAATATTGCTTTCATTACATCAAGAATCCAAGGCTTAACCCATAACATTGACATTGTCATACAGAGGAGAAGTATTTCAATTTTAGCAAGCAATGAAGTTAGTGATTTTGTTGGTGGGACTAATTAAATGTTTGTTATATTTATGTTGCAGCTGAGGTATCATGATCTAGTGATAGCTGCTGGAGCCAGTCAGTTTTATTTAATGTTCTTTAAAAACAGTCAAGGCCATCCAGGGCTCGAGACTGGCATTTATTTTGTTTTGTGTGGGTAGAAATCTAAGGTAGGTGAATTCTGTTCTTCTATCACTGTAAATCTGGAGTAATTTCATTGAAACCAGCAAAGTGAGTCAGATTTGTACAAGCACAGTAAAGGCAAATTCAGATCTTGCAATTTCTTCATTTCTGTTCCCAATGCCATGCTATGAACTTGATGAAGAAGATGTGTCTCTGCTTTCCTCAGGGGCAGCTGACAGCATCTTCAACAAGCTTGTGCTTCTCCATGAATATTTCCATAGATCAGGTAAAACAATGTCTATATTAGCACTGGAATTTGAAATTGCCACGGTGTGCTGAATTATCACTCTGAAATATTTCACAGTTTCAATAGTCACAAAGGTTTTGAAAGGAAAAAGTTACAATTCTTCAAAAAACTTGTTAGTGATATTTGAGTTTTTTTAATCTACATTTTGGCAGATGCAGAAACTGTTCAAACCCACATATATCCTTTCTTTCCAGATGGAAATTTTGCTCAAGGGGAATTTGAGGACTGTGCACACAATCAGATTAGAAACAAGATTTCCCAATGTCCAACAACTAAGTCAGAGCAACAACAGAGCAGTACAGAAATCCTGGCTGTGTCCACAGCACGTATGGAGATCGAGAGGGCAGCACATGCACAGTATGAATGGCCCATCCAGAGAGCACCGCACCTCTTGCAAGCGTACAGACTAGTTCTGGGAGCACAGCAGCATAAATCACATAGCTCAGCTGCTGCCAGGACCCACTGGGCTTACGTACTTCATTCTGCCTGAGAAAACCTGGAAAAAGGTATGCCAGCCAGTCCTTATCTGCATCCCTCTTTCCAAGGAGGCAAAGCAATAGACTCTCACCGGGAACTGATCCTCTCGTTCTCTCTAATACAAAGCACAGGCAGTTTCCACTAAGGATACAACCTTTTGCATCTGAATTCTCAGAGAATGGAGCACGGGATGCGGGAGACTGTTCAGTGCCTTTCTCAGATGGAGATTATTCAGGCTCCTACTTCTCACCTCCGAGAAGGGTGTCCTAACCATAGAACTAGAAATGAGGAGCCTCTGAGCTCCTTAGTGCAACAGCCATGCTGTAGCTGTATTAAAGCAAGCCCATATCTGTCTCCATGAACAGCAACCACTGCGATCAGACTGTTCAGCACAGTTTGACAAGGTGCCCAGATTTTGAAATTTAGATTTACAAATGCCTTCTCAGGATTTCCATGCTTCTCAGGGACGTAGGGGAGTCCCTTAGGTCCCTGGATATCACTAGGCACCCAGTTCCTTGCTCCAGCTGATGTGGCTGCTTGTGTGCGTGTGTCAGTCTTGTATGTCTGCACAACTTACCCTGTTCTGGAGAGTGAGATGGGGTCTGGTATTGAATATGCATCAGGGACACATGGATCTGAGCCCATGGCAACCTTCACAGGAGTCCTGTGGAGCAGACAGAGAGGCTGTCAGGCTGACACAGCCGAGTGCCTTGCATATTATAATCTGTTTCTTCCAGTCTCCAGCTGCCTTTGTTACCAACAGTGTTTGCCACTGGGGTTTAGATTTGTGACCAGCTCCCCCTGCCCCACTCCACCTTAGTCTTCAAATCTGTATTTATGCAGTCAGTTTAGTAAAACTGTATTAAATAACACCACTGCACCTCACACTTTCACCATTCCGTCATGTCTGTAATAGTTTAACTGGGGTCAATAACATTTTTTAAATTACTTGCAGCAAATGTGGTAACTACTTAAACAATAGACTCCATCAGTTCCAGAGAAGCTGTTTTATTCTACTAAGTCAATTATCAGTGGTTTCAAAAGTCCCTAAATAAGTAGTTGTCTGACACATCATAATGGCTCCTTCTGTTACTCTATGCCAACTCATATACTGCTGCAGAATAATTTGTCTTACTCTTTTGTTTAGGATTTGAAAAACAATCATGTTGAAAGGAAACAGAAGAAAAATTATAAGAATAATGGAATAAGAAAACAAAAGCAATTCTGGGGAAAATAAACTTCCTACTCTAAATATTGCTGGGATCTTTTAACAGTATATTTTGCTGTATGAGCAATGGATTTACCAAAGCTCTCTGTTCTTTGGCAATCACATTAGTGTGCCACAGTTGCATTGGCTGAAATCATCTGCCCCTTATCCCCATCAGATTGGTATTCACTGCCAGCCCCTTTCACAACTGATGCTGAGCCTTAGGGAAACCACCTGGTTGCCTGTGCTGTAAGGGAAAAACCTCACTTCTTAGATGACTTTTATGCCAAAAGCATTGAGACTAGAGGTAACTCTGCCAAAAAAAAAAAAAAATCACTTTTATTAATGGGCTCCCTTCAGGTGTGCTGCATCCTTTCACTTTCCATAATTGCTTTAGGGACCGAGCTTTGCTGAGCATTCACAGAGGCCAGACTTGAGGTCAGATGTGCAAATGGCTGTGGTGCTTGATTGTCCAAGGTTAGCTTGTAGGCTGCCCAGTCAAGGAAAGAAGGCAATACTACAAGGTCAGTTGCGACTATTCAAACCAGGCAGCATACGCATTAAGAAAACCCTGTATGATCACTTGCCAGACATTCCTTGGATAACGTCCGCAAAGCTACAGGACCCCCACAGATGCCATGGACAATGCACAGGCAGACAGTCTCTGAGATAGCAGGGACCAGAGTTGTCAGCAGCTTGAGGGATCAGGGCCAAGGGAGGGAAATGTTGAGCAATGCTGAGGCTGCAGCAATGTGCTTTTTGTAGCCTATGGCAGCAATAAACCAAATAAATGAAAGTCTCTGAAGTGTTTTCATGCGCTGTCCCAGATACAGGAAGTATCATCAATAATGGATGGAGACACTGATTACATGCATAGCCAAGGCCAAATTTTAAGCTGGGAAGAAGCCACCAATTCCCACCTGTAGCAAGAAGAGACAGAAGAGTGGGGGCTTGTTCCCTTCCATTGATCATCCAAAGTATCTGGGACAAATGTGTAAGAGAAACTCAGTCATTTAATGAACTGAGGCACATACTTTGTTTTGGCTCCTTGTCTGAATCATCTGCCCATTTCAGCCAGTGGTATTTCAGTCCTGCACGTATCCACTTTGAGCCACTGCATCTACAGTCAGTATCTGCAGGCAGCGTGAAAATGTTGTGGTAGGACTAGTGCACAATGAGATGTTCATTTGGGTGAGGATCACTGTGCTTCCCAATACTGTTTGTATGGACTTCTACTACCTGCCTTTTAGTCTGCAAGCACCTGCTAATTCCATAAACTTAGAGGTGATATAGTAACTACTATGAAGGAAATTGTAAAATAAACTGAGATGGACATGTGGAGGCCCCTTTCCAAGCAGAAATCCATTGCCACTGGAATTATTATTAAAGGAAAAATCAATGCAAAATACAACCACAAATCTTCAAAGAATAATTTAAGCTGGCTTTACCTGTGTTTTTTGCTGAGCAGAGAAAAGCAGCCAAAATTTCGCCTAGTGTTTTCGTTTAGCTTATACTTCATATGCAGTTCACTATTTACCTTCATACCATAAAAACATTTTCACAACAACCTTTCCCTCTCTGTGCATGATTTATATTCCTACTATGCCATTTGATTTCCATACACAAATCCAAACATTTCTAGCAACTCCTGGGTTATTTTGTGGAGAAATTATTGAAAGACCATGCACTTATGGGTTTGGTTTCTTTGTCCTCAGAAATTTTACCTCTTTCTGTGTGTATTGTGATAGGGGAAAACTGAAGGAAATAATCTGTTGGCTCCTTCATTAGAACTCAAAAACAAAGTTTCTTTGATGCTTTGCTCATTATTTTTATAAATAGCCATAAGATAGTGTATTCTTTATCCATAATTTAACAGATCACTATGTTTATTTCCCTGTACTTTTTTTTCTTCCTGCAAACTGCAGATAAGGAGTCATTCATATGTGGCATAAAGCTCTTTTTTAAAAAAATTAGCCATGGTGAGTCATAGTTGGAATCTTTCAAACTTCTGGCTATTCAGCTACTAGACGATTGAGATGCAGAATCAAAAATTCACAAGAAATATCAAAAACCTTTTGTCAGACTGAGAAAACCAAAGGAGTATGAAGTTGTATTTTCTCAGGCACAGTGAGATGAGAAACAGTGGCATCCCCAAAATGAGAGGTTTTAAAAGGTTTAGTCAACAGTACTCAATGAATGTTGCTTTTCCTTAAGGCAAAATTATCTGAAATAGTTTGGGAACACTGTCTAAGGTTACCTTTCAGGGCAAAAAAAGAGGGATATTATATATTATTACTGTTGTTGATTTAAATACACTTGACCACATGCCATTGAAGCAGTTGATAATGGATTTTTTAGTATGAACATGTTTTCCATGCATAATAAGTAATGATCAAAAATGCATAAAAAAGGAGTAGTCCAGTGTTAGGAGACTACTTGTGGGTTTTCTTACTGTAATGGGAAGTGGACTTTTACTACTTCTCTGAATTTGTATTAAGGAAGACTATTTCTATCTACTTGGCTCTTGCAATCCAAGAAACCTCTATGTTGAAGGCTGTGCTAATGATCTTGACATAGATCTCAAAACATCCCTCTTTGGAAGAATAATTTGAATTTACCTTGGAGATAGCTGAGATGTCTCTCTCTTCTAATTGTTTTTGAGTGGACTTGCCAGCCTCACTGAGCTGAGTATGTGAGAACTGCTGCCCATTGGTAACTAAACAGGCTAACACCTTTGATGCCCTCCTATCTTTTTGATGGGAATCGAAACATAGCTTTTATTCTAAGATGAAAAATGCTTCCTGGGGGAACATTTGAACCACTAGCAGGAGATCAGGACACTTTCTATGTTCTCTGAAAGCTTTTTCATTCAGTCATTGGGATGCCTTTCATGGAAAGGTGTTGAAATCCACAGAGCTATGTCGCATGAAACTAATCTTTTATCAGAGGAAATAACAACAACAACAAATTAGAAGAAACCACAGATATATGTCTTCTGAGCCTCACAGGAAGTCCCCCAAGACACGATCCTCAGTCATGCTCCCTGGATTTCCTTGTCTGGGACCTCTTCATACCTCTGTTAGCAGCTTCTCTCTGTGTTGTGCACAGCCTTTCTCAGTCCACCTCACGTCACTTTTAATCTTCTGCTCACTGCTTCTCCTATTAGCTCCTCAGTAATATCACCATTTCTAAATCTGCTTCCAGGATTTTTCCTCTCCATCACATTCTTCCCTCCACCCCCCTTCTTTCTTTTTTCCAAGGCACTTGTATGATTCTTATTTTGCAGGACTCTCACCCATCCAAATCTCCCCTACTGTTTTCATGGCCCTTTCTTCTTAGACCTACAGCCATCTTCCAGCTCCTCATTAGGTCCAGTATTTTAAAAGCATTAACCCTCTTCTCTCTGTATCATCATCTACCTCTCATGCTTGTCTCTCCGTCCTTGTGCTGCTCTGCATACATTCGCTGGGCAGCTGCAGAGAAGATTAAATGGCCATTCACTTCCTTGCCTAGGGGCAGAATTTATTAGATGCTGAACCTCAGAAGGCTTGATTCTCTCAAGATAGTTCAAAACGCAGGGCCACATTCTCAAGAAATGGGTTTTATGGGCCAGAAGACACAAAAGCAGTGTTCAGGCAGGCAGTGTGGGAGGAACACAGAGGCAGCGTCTCTCACCTCCTGCAGCTGGGTGCTTGCAGTGCAAAGCAGGGGGATTGCACTCTCTTGCTTCCAATCTCAACTAGCCTTGTAGCAGAGGAGTCACAGGTTTCTCTGCTTTAACTGTTCAAAATGTTCATGAAGCTGTGCTGTACTCCTCTAGAAAGTGTAACACAAAAAGCCTCAGCTTTTCTTTGTAGGATAGTGCAATTATCTATGTTCCCCTGGCAGGGGGAATACCCCTGATTTACCCAGTCAAAACATGATATCTCTGTATGCAAACCGATGTTTTAAAGTTCCTGTGGCTGAAAGTCTGTTATCCGAAGTCTAGTATGGGCACATCGTCTGCTTGCAAATATAGCAGGCAGGATGGAGAAAAATATGACCCTAAACTAATGTTCAAATTTAGATTAATATTTCCCCAAGCACTATTTCCATTAGTGCTAATACAGGAATGCATAGATCATAAATTGTCCTTTCAGTCTGTGACAATTCTAAATTTAGTGCCAGTGTTAATTAAGCAAGAGAAAATTAGGCAATGCAACAGATTTGGGGAACAGGCTGTGGAACGGGGGAGCTGGGTCATCAGTTTGAGGACTTTGGGTGGTAATAATTTAGTGCACAAACAATCGTGAAGATAGACCTGACTATTTCAGTGCTTTTAATGATTTGTAGCATTTAAGGACAGTAGATTATTTTTGAATTATTTAGATTCCACATGAGTAGAGAATAATCTTGATTTACCCTTCTTCTGGCCTTTTCTGTGTTGACAGAAAGAGTTCATTTGTTACTCTGACATACGTGCTAATTACTATACCCATATGTACATACTGCACATTTTATTGACTACTGTGTGAGAAAGATTTCAGTGGGGTTAATAAATGTCAAAAATCTTACGCAAACATTTTCTTCTCTTTTCTTTCATATAATAGAGGAGTCTGTTTAATAAACCTGAAATCAGTATAGGGTCACAATGTGTTTGGCTTTAAAACTGAAGTTAGGGTAAGTAATTACAAAAGACCCACTGTGTTCCTTATTTAGTTGCATATAATACAGAACTGAATGGGATGATTAATAATCATGTTCTACACTGAAAGAATGTAATTTATAATAGTTTATGTAAATACAGCAGCAGTATTAGTTGTTCATTTACCATTGCCATGTTAGCACGTATGGGAATTCTAGCATTTTTAGAAAGCAACAAAGCCAAGATCCTCACAGGAGTTCTGTGCTTAAATACCTTTGAGAATGTGGGCCCAAGGTGCTAAAATAGCTTAGCATTACTGAATGTTTAGTTAAAATTAGACAGAATACTGGCATGTGTAGCAATGTTTGCTAAGAAGTCTGGGTTATATTGAGCTATGTTGGCAGTGGAGGAAGATGAGAAAGAATTAAAAGCTTTTACAAGATCACTGAACTTAAAAAGAGCAAAATAAATAAAAATTAATCATTGGCATAGCATAAATTACATTTTAAAAAGGAAAATAACTCAGAATCCAGTACAGGATGTTCTTTTAACTAATTAATTATTGTCAAAATTTCAATATAAATTATGATGACTTTTTTTTAATCGGTGTGATCTATGAGAGGCCTGGGAAAAAACGAGTTTTCTCCAGCTTTGTGCATAGCCCATGGTGCACTTTCGTGACCATAGTGAATTGTTACTTACCTGCACCTCTGATCAGCAATGAAATCATCACTAATGTTGTTCTGTCATGTTTGTAATAGTAAGCTATGTAATTAATTTAGAGCACACCAGATATACCTCTTTCACCTTTTGCAAGGATGCTCTTATTACACACAGATTCACAAAGGCTAGAAATGTTTTGGCTCCTAAACATCTTAGTGAATCCAGTACTTAGTGAGCACTACATGCAAGGTAGCTATTACCTTTTGGGAGAGGAATAGAATTTGCTTCACCATGTCCTTATGAAGACCTGGTGTTAAATAGTAAGTATTCTATAATTTTCACTTAGGAATACGGTATGGTTAGTCTTTTATGAAGATGATCAGGTCCTGGGTTGTACTATGCTTTAAATTCGTTATACTTTTTACTGCTATTCACAGACATTCCTGCTCAGGAAAAATAACAGGTTTGAATTTTTGAGACCATATTAAACTCTTAAATAGACCATAAATGGTGTGCTAAACAGGGTTGCTTTCTTGAATGAAAAGCCCTCAATAACTAATTGACCAGGCAATTAATGGAAAGTGCTCATATTCCATACTGCAAAGGCTGGATCATGCACCGCCGCAGCCAGTGGGAGTTCTGCCATTGACTTCAGTGGGAGTGCAAAACGAGGCTGTTTTGTTCCTCATTCAGTTTGGTTAATAAGATTTGTGCTGCAGGCCCTTTTCACCAAAATGCTGGCAGGCTTCTTATAGCATTACTGGAAAATAGACCCTACACAGATTACTAAGGCCTTTTGTATTTTAATGTCTTTTTTGTAATGATATTCAGTCCTTCGGGGCAGCTGCCTAAGAGAGACATTTGTCAACTTCACTTTGTTTTTAGGACAGATGAGCCAGAGCCAAACCCATAGACCTGAATAACTTGAAACTCCAGAGGAGTTTGGATCCAGATTTGAGCCCCACGATTTGAGGCCCTCACTAATTAGTGGGCCCAAATTCCAGCCTCTCATGGTGTGCTGTGCGTTAACCACAAACTGGGCTTGTGTTTACAAAGGGGCTCAACATTTGCTGCTGGCATCATCAGTGCAGAATCCCAACAGCAAGAATACCAAAACCAGCTGAGCAGAGTCAAAACTAAAGGCTCCCTAGCACGGGAGTGGCTCTGACACTGTCCTATAGCTATTGCCTACAAAAGAGTACAGAAACAGGGCAAGCACATAGTGATACTTCCTCAGCAGAGCCTCCTCATCTGCAGCAGCACACCAGGGTGGAGTCTTTGTGTTGGCAGAGAGAATTTTCTTTGTTGGCACCAGCCACTCTTTTCTGAATTACCTATCGTTGCTCCTGCTCCTCTTGCTCCTGAGGCAAAGAGCTAGAAGGGAAAGCTTGTGAAATCCCAGCGCTGCTATAGATGCATGTGAGAGAGCTGAGAAGGGCAGCCCTGAAATATGGGTCATGGGGAAGAACATAGAGAGGCAGAGGAACGGCTGCAGAAAGTCTGTGCTTGGAAGGACTCAAATCCTGGGCTCTAGGATACCTATTATAGCTTTTTGCAAAAGTGTAACTATATCCAGTTAGAAAATGGCTGAAGTTAAATCAGTACAGCATTCTTACTTAGATGAAGCCATAATTTATACATGCAATTTTGAATTTTTAGGATAAATTACGTGCACACAGAACAAAAAGTAGAGATAGTAAGGGCAAAGTGATTGAAATGTTGTCTGTGAAATGCATGTGGAAAACTAATTAACTTATAGATGGCATTTGTCCATATCCCCCATGTGATGCACTGAGAATCTCACTGGTATTGTAGAATGCAAACGCTTTGAAAAGAAATTGCCCAAGGGATTGAATGTCTTTCCTTTACATTGTTTTTAAAAGGAAGAGTTTCTTGCACTGTGTTTATTTGCTGCTAAGATACTGTTACACTAGCACCATCCCAGCCTGTTTCTCACTGCAGTATCCCATAAATTAGATTGTTGCAGGGAGTATTAAGAATGTGCATACACTGCCTGACTAGAGCAATTTTATCTGAATAATGTTTCATGACCTTTCTTGCAACAAGGTCCTGACTAGAAAAGCATAGATTTACCAGGCATCCTGGCTGTACTGAAAGATTGTAATTACTGTTCTATTTTATCAGTATTAGTAGAGAGAGTTCTTTCCCTGACATCTCCTCTCCAAACACAAATGAAAAGTTAGGAATCTGTATGACTCAAATAATGAAGTTCATTAAATCCAGGTACCTGTTTCAAATTCAACAATTGTGGAAATGATGGAAGAGCTGTCGCCATCAAGATGACTTTCCAACAGGCTCAATGAGATGGTTTTGTGGCCTCAGTCCAATTCTTAATGGACAAGAGTCCACATTACAAAAAGCAACACACAACGGGCAGTAATTGATACTCTTTTGGCACTCGAGAGACATGAAGTATTGAATGAGCATGAAGAATGGACTAACCTTTCACCTCCCCCTATTCCAGGTCAAGGATGAGACATCTGATAGAGCCACATAGGAAGCTTGGGCTGCTGCTCTCTGTGCTGCCCTGTGCCATACCCAAACAAAGGACTTCTTTCTTAACAAGCATCGGGCTGACACTTTTCCTGAACTCTAAATTTATGTGAAAAATTTGGAGGTTTTGGAAGTCAGTGTTCAATCTCGGGATTCTGCCTAAAGAGTACAAGCTACTGCTCTGCATAAAGCCGTGTCTTTCTGATTGCCAGCTGCATTAAAAACTATTACACTAATTCCCTGCTATACATATGCATATATAATGTGTATGTACATGCATAACAAGAGTAAACGTATTAGTTATTCAAGTATGTGTATACATCATAGGAGAAGTAATGCCTTTAGCTAGGATTGGCTAATGCTCCTTTATAAGAACTTACTTTCAATTACTTATACATTTTTCCAAAATTTAACTGTTACAGCTTAAATTTTACATGGTGGGTGTCTGTCTCTATCTGAATTGGTTTTAGAAAGTTTTCACTAAAATGGCTCAGATAATTCCAAGAACATAGTTAGTAAAAATACATCCTTTTAGTAATATTAAGAACTCTCGCAACCATCATGTTGAGAGACTCTAGCATGTCTTAACTTTGGAGCTAAAATTTGAAACTCTGTAAGGAAATCACTTTGATGTCAAGACTTATCTTCTGTCACTCCTGTGGAAATCTGATCCAGCTGTAATCTCCTAAAAAACCAAATTCTCATGCGCTCATGTTCTGTTAAAATGTAAATTCTCTAAATACTCTATTTGCAGTAAGCATGCTACCTTCTCATGCAACTATGACATCTTGTGCACAGTGTATATTCTCTGTGAAGAATATCCACACACGTACATACACACACACATACATATATATATAGTCCAAGGCCGCTCACAATGTCATTCATACACATTGCATAAATCAGGCGTGATAACCCTATAGACCCATCTATCAGTAGTATTCAGAGTTCAGCTCTTCTCAAGGACAATGTAGATTATTTTAGTTAAAGCAACGAGGACAGAAAGCACTTGCAACAAGGATCAGGAAGCACTTGCATCATGGATCAATGTGCTTAAGTCTATTCTTAAGACTTCTCCTCATCACCCAGTGAACCAATGACAGGTGTCAAATGTCTAGTGTCTTAAACATGCCCAAAACCAGCTGGGGGCTGCCCTGATAGGTCTGTATGACTGCAGCAGCCAACTGCTTTGACCTGAACTTTGTGAATCCACCTCTGGCTGGATTGGATATCGCTCACAGGGTGCTTTACAAACAGGTTTAAAGAACCGCATAGTAAAAAGGATAAGCAGTAAACATATAGAAGGGTCATTAACTTCTGAAGTATTCAAAAGTGAGGAAGTGCTTGAATTAACATTGTCCTTTCAAGAATCCCAGTGTGAGGGAGTGAGTTAGAAATCTACATTTCTGTACGCCCTGAAAATGAGAACTGGAAGTCAAAGTATCTTAATGCGTTCTCACCATCTGATCATGATATAAACACACAGGAGAAAGTGTAATGATTTTGTTGGTGACAGAGGTTTGAGTAGTGTGTATTAAAAACAAAAGGCTTAAAGACATCACAAAGGGAATTCAGTCGGCTTAAAAAACCATCAACATCTAATTCCTCTTCTGTGAGCTCTCTGAACCCAGTACATTAAATAATATGAGGTCCAAATTGAAAAAAAGTTTAACACATGTAATCAAAGCTCTGTATAAATGCATACTCAGGGAAAGGACAAATTAAGGTTATGTAGATTACCTAAAACCTAGTATTTCCTCACTTTTAAATTCTTGTCTCTGTTAAAAGAGTTGGACAAGATGACCTCCAGAGGTCCCTTCCAACCTCAACCATTCTGTAACCCTAACACTCTCTTTATATAGTTTCTGGTATGATAGAGCTTTGTGTTTAATCTCTAGATGTCCCCCCAAAAAGGGTCATCTAGAGAGACAATATACAAAACCTAATGTTTTCTTCCCTTTCTGTGCCATGTTTTGAGTTTCATTATGCAAGCTAACACTCAGGTTGCAAGCACTTTCCCACTTTGCCAGCCAAATGACTATGATGAAAGGACACCTGTAGGCATGTACAGAAGCCAAGAACATGCTGTACATCTATTATTTATTTAGTTCTCATCTTTAGATTTTGTTTATCAAGAAAAAAAAAACCAAACAGGTAGAAAGAGGAAAAAGCTCAGCTGCTATATAGTTGCAGTAAGAAAAAACATAGAAAAGAGCTAATTTTGTTACCTTGGCAAATAAAAGAAAAATGTTCTCCACTCTGCAGTCTGTGCAAAATAAGTCCCACGGGAATTATGCAAGCACATTCTCATTATGATAGTTATGATTTAGATTGCATTACAAAAGTAAAAACAATCATTCAAATAGGCTTGGGTGCAGTGATTTGGAGAGAAGCTGCCACTCTGCCAAATAGAAAAAGAGAGTGAAGGGGTGGGGGCGAGGGAAGGAATAAATCCTGCCAAAGTGAATTCATGTGAAGGTGAAGCTAAAATGCCCAGAGGAACAGATTAAATGCTCTTATGAATGTCCCAAATGCGTGTAAGCAAACTGCCCAAATAAGGTTTTGAACTGAAAGCTCAGGCTTCTGCTGGAAACACCCAGAAACACACAGATTAGATATTGTTTGAAGAAAAGGATTCTGGTTTTGTTGCCTTGAAAGAGCATTTGAAAATCACACTTCTTCTGAACAGAGTGCATTTTAATGTAATAGAAATACTTTCTGGCTTCTTCAGTAACTGAAAATCAGTCCTTTAGTAATTCCACAGCACAAGAGGTAGAGTACCACAGAATTTAGTTCCTTTTTGTTCCAGTTGTTCTCTATTTGGGTTTTTTTAGTTTGATGTCTCTACCGGCCATTTTTAAAAATGGAATCATTCAGATAATTCTTTATTGGCCCTGACTTTAATGAAAAATTCACAGGAGAAAAAAGTTCTTATCTTAAACATAGCTGCTGACTTCCGATATCTCATTTTTCTCTCACAATAATCCCAGTGTTCAAAGTAGGTATTGTATTTATCATCTTTGTATAGAGCTGAATTTCACTTCACTTTTCTTTATGGTCTTATCACATCGTTTACAAACACTTTATCTCTGTAACTGAAAATAAATGAAATCCCAGGCTTTCGATGAAATGCCATGATGAAATGGATGGTCCAAAAATCTATATTTAGATGACTGACTCCTGTTTGTAGAAGACATGATAAATGTTTCATGCATATAAACTGAAAGATGATGGATTTAATGATCACAGTCTAACGGGGAAATGTTATTTTGGAATAATTAAGTGTTCTGTCATTTGCAAGTCTAAATAGTCCGTTGTTAGATTGTGCTTTTGTCTGTCAACAAACCATTCCATTTTGTGAGGGTTATTTATCATTAAAACAATTGATGCAATGGAAACACACCACCAGTATGTGTTGTTAACACATTTTATGAGACCTTGATTTGGATCCATATTTCAGGGACGGTTAATTGGTGTATGTTTCTGTCTTACAGAAGAAATATATGACAAAAACCATTGAAGGATTGGAGGTAGCTTTCTTATTCGGAGAGTGATATGTGAATTGTATTTGTTGTCCTTCCTAGAAATGTTTTCAAAATTAAAAATATCTTGGTTTCAAAACTCACATGTGCAAGCAGATTAGACTGGATTGTACTGCCCAGTTTCCAGCTGTTGATCCAAAAGGGTGTATGGGCAGATCATGATTTCTATCTGCTGGCTTTTATAACTGCCCTGGACACCTCAGATGGTATCTCAAATGGACATCTCTGGTTAGACAAGTTAATCTTGCCATGAGGAATACCACAATGGGAAGTACAATCTGCCTATTCTATTTTATGATTTTTAATATCTGCATCAACAACTGCAATCAAGACAGTTACAGCAGTCTGATTTCCCCTGTTGTGCACACACTATTTTTATTGACTCTGTACAGAACTGAGTATGAGTGCCTTTTTTCTCAACATTCAATATCAAAGCAAATAATAAGGAATATAATTGTTAGAAAGTAATAGAAAAAGGGAACTATTTTGACTAAAAAAAATCAGTGGCTATACATTTGGGTGTGTGAGAATAGTGTCTGATATTTAATATCTGAATGATTGTCACAGCATGGGAAGGTATAAACAAAAAATTGGTTTTTATATTAATCACAAACACTATTTCCTGGGTTGCATGATATTTATAAACATTAGACCACCTTGTGTATCTGCTTGTTTCCTGATTCTAATAGCCAGCTACTTTTTACCACTCAATCCCAAACTAGTTTTAAAAGCATTTGGTATCTTTTCTTCATGTTATAGATTAAGGACTGAAGCATATGAAGGTGAGGTGATTTGCCCAGGATCTGATAAAATTTAACCAAGGACCTCGATCTCCTGACTCCCCACTCTGTGCTCTGGTCAGTGGTGGCCCTGTGAAATATCCTGTCACACCGGTTTCTATTCTTTGCCAGACATGGAAGCCTTTTATCACAACTCTTAGAAGAAGTAACAGTTTCTCCTTTTTACTGGCCAATAAATTACCTTTGCCATGAGTCTCTGCTCTCTACATTCATACATCCACAAGACTTGTGAGCCCTACTAATCAAGTAGGAATCTCAGCATGCACAAGTGTGGAAGCTGTGAAACAGATATATCCGATCATCAATGATTTGCCCTGGGCTATCAGAAGAAGAGAAGTACTGAAAGTGTACCCTTAGGTCTAGAGCTAGGATCAATGGTTCAAATCTTGACAAACTGGCTGATACATTGTGGCATATATCTAAGTCTCAAAACTCTTTAGAGATTCTTCTAGCACTTTTCCCCATGAGAGCCTTCTGCGTCACTGCTTTCCAGGTCATTTTCTTAATCCTGGGTATAGACAGTAAAGAATGTCTTCAGCAGACCCTTGAGAAAAGGAAAAGTGGAGGCAAGGGGGAAGCACATCTACTCCAAGAGAACTTTGAATAGAAGAGTATTGAAGGGGTTGGGTTTTTTCTTTTTTAAGAATAAAACTTTTTTGGTGTTTTTGTACTGAATTACTTTTTCCTGGTCCTAAAACTCTAAACCCTGATATTAATCATAAGTCTTAATGTAATAAATGAACGGAATTTATCAGGCCTAGATTACATTTTATTTCTTAAAAATCATTTTGGCACAATTTTTTTTAATTGTTCCACAAATGTATTTAAGGTTAGCAATTATTTAGATGCATTATACTGTTAAGACAAATACCCTGGAGCTTCAACTCTGCTTTCAGTACATAATTTTGTTGCAATATAATTCTCCATTTATCTTTTTTTGCCATAATATCCATTCCTCATTAATATCAAATCTTTATTTATGGGAATAATCTATTCAATCCTATGCTTTATAGCCTAATTCCCTAACAAAGATAAAGTTTGTTCCTTTTGGAGCAGACTTCCTTGAGAGCGTGGATTTCAACTCCATAGAGCCAGGACTATAGAAATCAAACATGCTTTGGAGGGCATCACTGTGAACTCAGAGCCATTACCTTGAAATTAAAGCCAGTAAGGGAGGCTGTTCCAATTGTCAACAAGCACAGTTCCTTAAGGACAACAGTGTCGGGTAAAGAACCAATGAGACAATGTCTGATCTGCCCCCTCAGCCCACATTGGTTATGCTGAGGCTGCTTCCTGGATACACAGGGACCTGAGCAGAAGCTGAATGCTGCCAGGGCATTCATTGCTCAACTCCTTGACTGCTCCAGAATATGAGCCTTCATGCCCATCTTCCAGCCAATAGAAGAAATTGCCACTTGCAAGGGAAAAATAATTTCTAGTCTCTCAAGCAAAACTGGTGAATTACTGCTATTATTTCACTCATTGCTAGTACTCCAGGACCAATCACAATTTAGTTAAAATAGATGAGGCCCAGAACAGCCCTGATGACCTCTGTCTGTACAGATATGAGCCCATAAACATCGAGGAAAACAAATAACCTTTGAATTCCATTAGTCACAGAAATTAAGAGGCTGAAATGCTCAAGCGTTTACAGAATCAGACATTTTGCTGGTAGGCTTCTCTAAATAGGGCATAAAGAGTAGGTCTGAATGACTGATTTCAGTATTAAGTCTATTTTTTCATTCCTTAAACAATGAAAGGCTTACCAGCAAACCCATGAAAATTATTTTCTTGGCACATAGTGAATACTTTGAATATATCAAGTCAAGGTTCCAGTTAAATGTGTTCATATGCTGTCAAGCTTAGCAATTTATTAGAGAATCTTTACCTAATTTGATGTAATTGATGTTAAAGCCTTTTTTCCTTTGCCTAAATATGCTGTTTGTGTATTCCTTTTAAATGAGGATAAGAAGAAATGGATTTGTAGAAGATGTTTTTAATTGATTCCAAAGGGAATACCTACCATGGAATCTGCTGATGAGTTCTGTGGGGCTCTAGACTCCAATCATTCAGCACTTATATTTTTAATGACAAGATGCTACAATGCTTAAAAAACTGAATTTAAATTACAAGCATAGATAATTAATGTCTGCTCTCTCCTAATGTCTTATCAATAACTACCAAGCTTCCAGCTAGGACAGGCACCTTTGCATTGTCTTAGAGAACGAAATTGTATAAAAAGCCAATGGGAGCAGAGCTTCTATCAAGCTCTTTGAAAGCTTCAGTCAGGTACTGTGTGTTAAATCCATGATTTTCAGTTACAAGCTGGAGACACCAGCACAATATATGCAACACACTGTGTCATTTGCCACCCCTGGTTATTTGGGCGTTTGTTCTTCCTCAGTTTTCATGTGGGTCGATATTCATTCAAAATTAAATAGGGCTAATCCTTTGGTCAGCTTCATGGTAGTCATCCTCTTTGTGTGAAGAATCCTACAAAATCCAGGAGAACTAACTGTGTGACTGAAGGTTGCTCAGAATTAATAATGATCAGCCTTGGCACTTGTAGTGTGATTCAAGGCTACCTTCGGGCAATAGGAAGCAGGACTCTTGGGATGCTGCTGGTATTGATTCACTGTGTAACAACTGGGCAAGATGTTTAACAATATAACTTTAAAACAAACCCAGCAATTGTGTTATACGTCACATAGCTGTGGCACGATTTAATGAATGCTTCATATTACTTTCCGTAGATTCCTCTGTACAAACTGTATTTTATTAGGATATGAATGTGTAAGCAGGAATGTAGCCTATGGGATACTTAAAGTAATCCATCGCTTCTCTTTGACGACAACAGGGACTTAGAAGAAGTATTTCTTCTAGTTTTGGCTACTACAGTCCAAAAGAGCTGCGCACTAATTGCTGAAAGGCCTGAGGAGAGCAACAAAAACAATCAGATGTGCAGAAAATATGATCTATCAGGAAAGACTGACAGTAGAGGGGATGTACAGACTGAAACAGGGAAGACTGAGGTGCAATATACCAACAAGCTTCAGGTAAAAGCGAAAAGGAGACTGAAGCTACATGTGAATAAAAAATGTTCTAGTGATATAAAAAACAGGGAAATGCAACAGATTTCTCAGGGATAATGTGGTGTATCACTGGACTTCTTGAAGGAGAAGACACCTGCCAGGAATGGCAAGTATAGTCAGTGTGGTCTTTGGGCAGGGACAGAGTAAATGAAACTTCACACTGCTTTGTAGTCCTACAATTCTACAGATCTGTGATTGAAAGTCATTACATAAATGTGAATTGCTTCTGTGTTACTACATTTTCACTGTCCCTTACCAGATAAATAAAATTATTGGAGATGTGGCTATCATCTGTACATGGAACCTGTAAAAAAAGTCCTATGCACTACTCAGTTGCTGTGCCAGGATCCTACCTATCACTGCAAAGATATGTTAAAGAGTACCCAGAAAAACAGCAGTTCTGTCAGTAGCTTAGAAAGTAGGGCAAAATATTCTGCTACTTCCACCTCGGCAAGGACAGATGGAGATGCACTCTGTCCATGCAGGCATGAGCAGAATAGAAGTGACCTGAAGCAGAAGGCCTGTTCAGACTGTCGGGCTGTGAGGTCCCGGTGAAATAAAAGTTCACTTCTTATTTAACTCTTTATCTCCAAAATGTTTCCAAGGCCTCAAATATTAGTCAGGTAAAGATCAGACAGAGTATGCCTTTAAAGGATGAGCAGATGGGCATATCTGTTTGTTTGACAGGAGAACGTATGTGTTGCTTGACCTGGCAAACATTTCTTGGTGCAGTGGAAGAATTGCACAAAATATCTCAGACAGTAACTGAAAAGCGTCCACCAGAAATAGCTCGATAATTGGTATATGATGGTATAAAGCCCACAACAAAATGGGTTTGATAGTTCTAGCTCAGTTAAAGGAATATTGTTCAGCTTGATAACTCTGAAACTAGCTCTGCTACCTGTGCTAAATGACTCTGACTTTCTGTGTTACTCAGGAGAGTTGTTCCTCCTTTTTCTTTTTCTTTTCAGTGGAACAAGTTGCATGAGAATACACTTGGATGGAAGTAAATCATAGCCAGGATTTTCAGAAAGGTATTCTACCTATTAGGGATTTTCTGTTTGTTTTCCTTCTCTCCATCCCTGATGATGATTTTAGCAGGTAATTGGGCACCTTTATTGCCAAAGTGATACTGCAGAAGTTAGCTGCTACTGACTCAGGCCTCACAACGTGCCTCCAGTCTTAGCTTTCAGAATCATGTAATGAAGTTAGTTTCAATCTAAGTCATAATTGAAAAAAATAAAAAATAAAAAATAAAATAAAATAAAATAAAAAAAAATCTAATCCTAGCCATCATAATTCCAAAAGAGAGATTTCTTTCCCATGTCTAACACTTGCAGTGAGATCTGCTGATATCCTCAGTATCAGTAGCATCACTGCCTAGCATCTGGCATTGGCACAGAAGACAAAGGTATCTAGCCTTATATCCATCAGAAGAGATAATCTTTATCCTCTTTCACAAAGAGATCCTTGAGCTGGTACTGGCCAATCTGGTATAACACAGCTCTGATTTCTGTTGGAAATATTAGCTCTAGTCCTAAAAGCTGTATAATTACATTAGCATTGTTCCATGCCTGAGGTAATAAGCTCTGCCTCGCTGCTGCGTGACCAGCTGAAGCTCAGCGCTGCTCCAACTGCTGCACCCAAAGTGGTATCTGGCACTGGCGCAGCACTAAAAGCCTTACCCAGAAGAGTTTTTACAGTTTTCTGTTGGTGCCACATTTTGACCAACAACAGAAACAGACTGGGAAGTTTTAGAAGTCCAGAGTACCTACCTCTGCCTGTAAAATCAGTAGAAACTATAATATTGCTGAAAATCAGATCCAGTGCCCATATCATGAGGGCATCTGGAATGCTAGTCACGCAAGTCTTGCTTACTCACAGCCCTGTCTCTGGATATTTTTACAAAATCTACATTCTCAGCAATAAAATATGTGTTGCTATGGGGCATCTGTTTATGTTTTTATGTGAACTGATAATTACACTGGAGTTCCTTCTGTCTATAAAAATGGTAGAGTTTTTCAGTAAGCCTACAAACAATTACTAGTTAAATGTAAGGATACTCCCAATTTTATATTTGAAAAAAACAAATACATGGGATAAATCAGTGCAAGCAGTTATCCAGTCAATTGCAAGTATGAATCATAGGTTTGGCACGCGTGACAAAATACAGTTTTGTCCCTTTATAACCTTGTAAGTTAATTTCTCTGAGCTCAAGACCATATTACTATATTCACCTGCCAGCTCTCAGACCTCATAGCAAACTATCCTAGGCTGGGTGGATCTCAGCCTACATTTCTCTGAGCAGCAAATGCCAGGCAAGTGTTAGAAATATGACATCATTCAAAACAGATAGGTAGATGGGTAGATTTTAAATGTTTGAGACAATTCTATTATGACATTCCCAAACCTAAAACACTGCAAAAATACAATACTTACTATGAATAAAAGAGTAAAAGGAAAGTAAAATTAAACAAACTGTAGTTACACTTAACTAACACATTGCAAACATTAACCCTGTGAGGCAAAATCCACAGGAACAGCGAGGCCCTTACAGTCCAGCTGATTCATTTGTGTTTGATCTTTTTGCCCCAAAGACACCCCAACACTACCATAGGCACCGGTGCAGATGTTATTTGCTAACTGTCCCCTTGTTTACATTCCTTTGGTGAATCCAGTCATGCTGCTTTGTATGAAATTTGTCTGCCTCCAGCAGCTCACCCATCTAAATTCTCCAAAAATGCTACCAATGGTCTCACAGTTATATGAGCAATTTTTGATCCTGCATTTTTGGCCCTGTGTCATGGAGAGTCCCATTGAAACTGAACGAGGATAATGCCTCTTCTTCAGAGCTGGCTTCCACATTTTATTTCAATCTGCCTTAGGTCCCTGCCTTAAAAAAAAAAAAAAAAAAAAAGGATTTTTTAATATAACATAATAGTAACAATGCAGTTGTTTTGGTTAGAAGTTTCAAATTGTGTCCAGTTCTTTTTTCCTTTAAAGAAGATAGGGTTCATGTTTTCTTACAGCTTCCCAACTTTATTCTGTTCTGTGTCCGATGTAATTGCTGACAGATTAATGCCCATCTGTCACAGTTCCACACTGTTCATTTTTAGTGAAAATATTCTGTACTTACTCTTCTGGGTGTTACAACCTGAAAAGAACCAAATCCAAATCTGTAATAATAACATTACCAGAATTAGATAGATATCAATGACAAGTCAAGGAAGTATTACATATGCATATACATATGTGCTTTGAAACACCGTGGTTGGGCAGACTAAATTACCAAAGGCTCTAGGATAAAAGCGTGTGTAACAGAAAGCAACCACAAAGCTGAGGAGCAAAGGCTTTGAAAGTACAGGAAGAGGAGGGGGCCGGAGACCCAGCAGACAGACACATGGATACAAACGTGTGGCAGTCTAATGAAGCTGCCTATGCACCAGTATAGGTTAGGGGTTGACCAGCTGGAAAGCAGCTCTGCAGAGAGGGACCTGGACAAGTGACAAGTTGGACAAGTTGACCATGAACCAGCTATGTGCCCTTGTGGCCAAGAACACCAATGGTATCCTGGGGTGAGATCATGAGAGCATGGCCAGCAGGTCCAGGGGGGTCATCCTCCCCCTGTAGTCTGCCCTGGTGAGGCCACATCTGGAGTACTGTGTCCAGTTCTGGGCTCCCCATTTCAAGAAGGACAGGGAACTTCTGGAGAGAGTTCAACGAAGGTCTACAAAGATGACCAAGGGACTGGACTATCTCTCTTATGAGGAAAGGCTGACAGACCTGGGTCTGTTCAGAATGGGAAAGAGAAGACTGAGAGGGGATCTCATCAATGCTTATAAATATATCAAAAGGGCAGGTGTCAAGAGGATGGAGCCAGACTCTTTTCAGTGGTGCCCAGTGACAGGACAAGAGGCAACGGGCACAAACTGGAACATGGGAAATTCCATCACAACATGCGGAAAAACTTTACTTTGAGGGTGGCAGAGCCCTGGAACAGGCTGTCCAGGGAGGTTGTGGAGTCTCCTACTCTGGAGATACTCAAAACCACCTGGATGTGTTCCTGTCCAACTTGCTGTAGGTGAACCTGATTTGACCAGACAGTTCAACTAGATGATCTCCAAAGGTCCCTTCCAACCCCTTCTATACTGTGATTCTGTGATAACGGATAGCATAGATGGAGTGTCTTTAAAATCTATCTATAAGATAGCCACAAAAGCAATTGGTTGCTTTTATCCGGTACTTCAGAATCAGGTGTGCAAAACATATGGCTCAGATCCTATCACGAACTTCTGTCTTAGTGCTAGGGGTAGTAGTATGTACTTAGTACTACAATAATACTGTCTTACTACCATAAACATAAATGTGTTTTGGTACCTGATGGTGCATGACTGATCTGGTTACCTGCTTTTGAGGGCTGGCTTTTAATCCTGCAAGCAGCAATTGATGGAGGACAACCTAGGAAACTGAGTTCTAAAGAAAATCTGCCATGAGGATGGCAGATCTAGCTGATCTCATGATCTAGCTGCAATTCCAACTCAACAGTCTAAGTATCTACCTGAAACATTTGTCTTTTCACCTTCACCATTTGGTAATAACAGTTTTAAATATCAAAACAACCTATGTAATCGGGAATCAGTTAGCCAAGAGGTAGTAACAAGACTTGTAAGAGAAAAAATTGAGCAATGGATTGAGAGAATCACAACCTTTGTCTTGGATACAGGAAAATGAATTCTCAAGTAGAATCACAGATCTTGCAATGAGGTCCTAATCCAGGGACGGAGGATATTTTCTATGGATCATTAGACAATACAGAATGAATTCTTGATGTCTAAGTGTTAATATGAAATGAGAAAATCAGTTACAAGGATCCAACGAGTTCTAAAGATGAGCCACTTGGGTACTGCAGTGTACAGGAAAAGAAACCAGAGGTAGAATAGAAGACACTGAAAATAAAACCAAAAAAAGCCAAAGAAGCAAAAAATGGGATAAAATAATGATAATAATTAAAAAAAAAAAAAAGGTAGAATAAAAGAAGCTGAAGATCTGAAGATTAAAAAAACCAGAATATTAAATAAAATTAGAACCAAAGCCCAGAAGATGAACTATGCGAGTCAAAACAGAAGGTAGAAAAAAATAAACCCAGGTAATGTAGCACAAAAGCATTCTGAGCAGCAGAAATCCTGAGATTTCTAGAAAAGGGAACATAATGCAGAAAAAAAAAATTAACCAATTCCCATAAGAGGAAGCAAGAGCTAAACCAAAAATTAAGTGAAGCCCAGGCTACTTTTCAATTTGTGCTGGGAGATAAAAAGAGGAATCAGATGAGAAATCTGATCACATGCTGTGTTACCAGGAAATATGACAGTTTGAAAACTTTTTTAAAAATACCAACTTTAAAAAATAAACAACAGCTGTACAAGTGGGGAATAACTTAATTTGAATGGAGATGTCTGGTATGACCCAAATTTTGTAGGACTTAATGAAAGCCCACAAGAATATAATACACTCTCTTCATTAAGAAGAGAACGCAAATTAGTAACATTGCAACAAGCACAAGAAATGGTAAACCTAGTAATCACCAAATTAATTTCCAAACCAAGGACAAATGAACAAATCACTGTTGAAACAGAATTGGACACCAAACATATTAGAACAACCAAATAAAGATTTAGGATCCTTCAACAGGAAAAACATACAAATCAGCTAGTAGCACTGGAGGAATATCCAGGATGAAACAGTGAAGAACAAACTTTAATTGATCAAGCACTCCCAACAAAACTTGTCTGATCTTTACTCAAAAATGCAAAGTAATCCAAAAGGTAAAGGTGTATTAAGCAAGGGAACTTGACAGGTCTGACAGTTCATTTAAGGTGCTGGTAAATTGTTGGTAAGTTGTTTCACACTGCAGAACAAAGAGCAAATTAAAATGGCCAAGGGATATACACAAGAAAAGAAACTTTGGGGGACTGCAGCCAGGTTAGCGATTGAGAGCACTGGAGAATACTTATAAAGAGGGTTTCAACTACCCGTATATGAAGGGCTAAACCAGGCTAAGAAGATGATTAAGCCCAGTAAATCCAGCAACAATGAAGTTGGATAATTTTGTAGATATTATTTGAAGATCTGAAGAAATTTTGCAAGAAGGATGTGAGACTTAAAAACCTACCAGGCTAATAAAGGGGGGAAAAGAAACCTTCTCTAATCAGTTACTAAAGGGTCAAAAAAACCCAACAGGTAAACAGGATCATGGATAAGACTGTAACAGAAACAACTGTGTATCCAGCAACCAGGATGAAAATGTTAGCCTGGTCCTAAAAGATACTGCAGACAAAATCATGGGATGGCAAGAGAAACAGGAAAGGAATAGAATGAGGAATTGATTGATTGTTATTCTTGAAGGGATGTGAAAGCTTACATATTTGAAGCCACCACCAAACACTCTTGAGGCTGAAAGATTTTTTTAAATATAGAGTTGCATACTGCACAAATCAACTTAAATATTCCTTTGAACACAAATTTTTGAATTGTCAGTTGGAATATATCTTGGACTAAACCCATGCAGACAATGTATTAAAATATATATGAGTAGAATGAAAAGATAGAGACCTAAGTACTTTATTGAGAAGTGTAAGGGTAGTGAGTGGGACAGTAAATAGTATAGATCTCAGACCCGTATCTAATGCATTTGCATTTATCATTGACGGGCAATGACACAATGAAAACATTCCTACAGGGAAATGGAAGTTTACACATTTTAGAACATAACAAAGGAGACCCATGTTCTTTCTAACATCTACTTCTTCATTAGTTTCAAGTGTTATAAAAAGCAGAAGAATCCATCCAGATTATGATCTGGTCTGTGTGATGTGCTGGTATGGAAAGCTTATTACAAAATGTAATTTTCCAAGGCTTAAAAGAAGTGAAAACACAGAAATATCTGCTTTGGTAAATTTTCTTTCAGAAGGTTGCACGCCCTTACATGCAACTTTACAGCATTATGGTTGGGAAAAGGGACAGCTTGTGTAGTGTTATATTGGGAATATTTTAAAATAAGTATGTATAAGTCAATGGCCTCACGTTTGTCTTAAGAAAATACTAAGAAATGGGAGAGGCAATAAATTCCCTAACTGGAGATATACTGATAACCAAAACACTACAAATCTGTATGATATGTAAGCATGTATCAATTTAGTAGAAAGATTCTTTTGTTTTCAAGGAGCTAATCAAGTAGTTCTAGAGATGTCCAACAATTGTTCTCCCGCTTCAGGAAAACTGCAGCAAATATCCATCAGCATGAAGGATCACTCAGTGCAAAAGCTATCTTTTTTGGTCTGGAAAAAGCACACACTTTATGTACTTTGTCATGTGGTATCTTGGCAGTTGGACCACACTTTGTAATTGAAAACCAAACTTTATCCAAAGATGTTTGGTGCTCTGTGCACTCAGTCAGATGGATTCAAGTGCATAATCAAACATACAATTCTTCCATTTACAGTAATTGAAAATAACACACAGACTTTAGGCTGGTTTAAAACTACTCTAACAGGACCAATGGATGGAAGATATTAGGGAAAAAAATCTTGTACCTATGTCTACAGTGAATTGTTCAATAACAGAATTCCAGCAAAATTAAAAGATTTAACAAATCCAGAAAAATGTCACAACACGGGCATCACATCTTGAAACAATATGTGGTGATTTTTAATGGATTTATATATTTTACAGTTCCACAGCATCTAAACTATTATATGTATTATTTCACCCACTTATTGTATTTTTAATAATACAGGCTGGGATCCTGCTATGTATTGTTATAATACTTAAGTGTTTATCAAAAACACTTGCATATTACAGCAAGGTTATTTGCAAACAGTTATCAAAAAGTTAGTATCTGATGAGGTAAGATCCAAGCATTCAAAACACACTGTCCAGTCATCAGACGCAGAGCCGCAACCTGCCAACGCAGATCAGGGAGCCTACCATTTACCCAACTGAATCATAAGACCACAGTGACCTGAATATGTCCCTGTAAAGGAAGAGATGGTTGTAACCTGAACAGAACCAAACTCAAACCTCGTAACATTGCAATAATGAGATAAATACCTGTAAATAAATGAAAATAATACGCTGTATATGTATATTCTTTGAAACACCATGGTTGGGCAGAGCAAATTACTGGTGGCTCTAGGATAAGGACATATGTAACAGGAAGCAATCACAAGGCTGCAGCAGAGACCCCTGAGAAAACCAGGGTACAGAGACCTTGGAAGTACAGGAAGAGGAGGGGGCCAGAGACCCAGCAGACAGACAACATGGCAGCTCAGTGATACGGATGTGTAACAGCATAATGAAGCTGTCTATAACTGGTAGCATATGTGGGGTGTTTTTAAGGTGCATTTACTATGAAATTGCCACAGAAGTTGCCACTGGTTGCCCTTACCCTGTCCTTCAGAGCCACACATTCCCACTACATGGGTAAGTACTGTCTGCGTAGCACCCTTATAGGGACCTGTGCTTTGGTGTTTGCCTAATGTTTTGTGAGTCATATTTTGCTGGTTTGGTTGTATGCTTTGGAGGACTGGCTGTTAAATTTAGATGTATGGGAGATGACTGGCTGAGGAGATAGATTAAAACTCTGCTTTTTTTGTTCTTTGTCTTTGAAGTTTGCAGTTTTTGAGGCTGTGTAGGTTAAGAAATTCAGAGTTCTAAGTATGAATGTTAACTTTGGAAGGCCGGTCACCTCAAGACAAGGACAAATTTGAAGGGTTCAAAGGGCAATACAAATGAAAACACACTGGTTTAGTTGTGGTGCAGCCATTGGTTTTGGCACTGTTCATTTCAGAGTAATTTGTCTTCTGTGTTAGGAATACTGTGTTACTGGACAGCATTTAATGTGATTGCAGTTTTAAAACAACTCCCAGTATGAAACAGAATCAAAGAATCTTGTGGAGCTCTTCAGTAGAGAGAAATCCCTACTGAGTTGTATAGAAGTGTGTTATAAATGAATATGGAGTGTCTGAGCTGTGACCAAATGTCCATTGCTAGCCAACGTTATTTTGTGGTGGATTGATCTTTCTTCTTCCAAAGCTCAGCATTCATAAATTGTTCTGGAAAACATCAAAGTTATTTGAAAAGGTCTATAGCAGTATAAATTTCTCTATGCAAAATGGCTGTTTAACAAGATTGCCTCCTTGAACTTTTCACATGATTGTGACAGCCACTTTCATTTACTAATGGAAGTTTTATAGCAGATTTTCCCACTACTCCTACATATCTGTTTACTATTACTTTATGGAGAATACTTTACAAATTGGGTCTCTGAAACAAAGGAAGAGACATTTGGTGACATTCCCAGACTGCTATGTGGCTTGTTAGCAGGGCTGCCCAAGAGACAGCATGCAGGAGAACCCCAACCACATGGACTGCAACGTTGGGCTGCCCCAATGGGCCCATCTACATGGGGGTTAATTCAACAGTCATGGTCATTGCTGAAGAACTCCTTTTGTGTTAGCCCTGCTTAGATTCAAATTAGGAAGAACAGAAGGTTCATGAGGAATTTTTCCCTGTTATTCGTGGTGCAGGATGCAGAAGGATGGTGTGCGTGTAGTTAGGTTTTACGGTGATAGTGATCATTTAAGTGAAAAGGGAAAAGAGAGGGTTTAGGAATGAGTGGTCAGGAAGACCAGATGTCTTCCTGACATCTCAGGCTTCACGTACCCAACATCCATCATACTGTATCTGGATGAGTTTTGGAACTGATCAGGAACAGACTATTTTCTCATCTCATCATGCATAGAAAGCATTCTCTTGGTATTTTAGGAAACATCTCATGTATTCCATCTGGAGAATCCCTGGGTAATTTTACGTTAAATGGTTGAATTCCCTCAGGGCAAGAAGTAAAGATGTTTTCAATTGCTTGATGAGGGAGAAGAGAGTAGAAAGGAGGAAAAAATATCTGGAGAAGAGACAACTAAGCGTAGAGTAGCATTTAGAGAAGCAGAAAAGAAGTGTGAGTAACAAAAGTAAAGGAATGATTTATTTATCTCTTATTTTTCCAAGTTATATGTCTTTGTGAAGTCTCTGTTGCAAAAGACAAACCTCAAGTTTGCCTGATTTGCCATTTTTCATCTTATGAAGTTTCTTTTTTTTTTTTTTTAAGGGAAAGAGTAATATTTCTCCTAGCAAGTAAAGATTTTTTTCTCCAACAAGTTTTAAGTGTGAATTAAAATAAAATTATTAAGTGCTCTGACTTTGCATTTTGGTGAAAGATTTCATTTTTAAAGGCAAGCATACTCTTTCTGAGTAGAAACAAAATATTTACAAATTAATTTTTTTTTTAGCAGAAACAGTAGCTTTTGTTTTCAGTGAAGTTCCAAAAACTTCACAGAAATTTTAAATTTTTTTTATCAGTCCAAAAGAATATTTTGCACTTTTCTAAATGTGACATGATGAACAATTCTCAACTTTTGAGGCTGGATCATCCTTTTGAACCAGGGTCATGCAAGGTCAATGCACTATCATCAGCAGTGACACTGTGAAGCTTATGATGAATCATTTCTACACATGGAATAAAGGCATTAGACTGCATTTTTCTTCCAGATGCACTCATTAAATTACACAAAAATTAGTGGGGAAAAATCAGTCTTGAGGCACACAGAATTTCATGGCTCTAATTGAGATGGCTTGTGCTAACTTCAAGATTGAATTTGATATAGTGGTTGTATGTTGCTGACTGAAAACTGGTTTGATTCTGGCTATGTGGTTTCATAGCAGCAACCTTCACTTTAATGCATACTGGCATCACTGTAATTAAATTTAATCCATAAAAAAAAAAAAAAGAGATAATTTTAAAAACTTTTGATTTCTTATTTTTTCTATATAAATGCTAACATTGAAAGTTTTAAGCACAGCAGGAGCTAAGCAACTAAATATGCAGTCCTACCTCCAGACCTTTAAGTTGCATACTGTTTAGGCACATCAACTACATCAAAAGGACAGAATTCCGGCAGAGTATGTCCTCATTCATTACTGTGGCAAGTGAGGAGATGCACGATCAGATTACAATTACCCTATGTAAATAGAAAGGATCAGAATAGGACCTCAAAGACATATATTCTAGGCTTCTCAAGTAAAAGAGTTCCTAAATGTTATGCAAAATAATATGTGGCATTTAATCTTCTAAGAGATGTAAAGAAAATGTCTTCTACTTTATACATTCAAAGGGAAAAGTCTTTTGTTCATCACATTGGACAGAACTCTTATCCTTAAACTGTCAAGATGATAAAGGCATCAGCATACATTTAAATTCCTTACCTCAAAAGATGGCAAATGATGTATGCAAAAGAAAACCAGAGTGCACAAGAAATTTCTTTACACAGGGTTTGTACCATAGAAGAAAGTGAATGTAAAAAAATAGGTGTGTTTTTTTAAGCTAATGCTAATGTACGATGAGGTCAAGTGGCAAAGAAATCCACCCAACCACAAGCTTTTTTTTTTTTAATAAGAAAAAGGTTTTTTTTTTAAGGTAGAAGATTATTTTTTCTCTTTGCTTTTGCTTATATTGATGGACTGTGAAGGTCAAGAAGAGATTGATCCACAGAGGCCAGTAAAAGTTAGAAGTAATTTAATTAGAGTTGTCCAAATCTGAAATATCTTCTAATCCGATTATATACTTATTTCTTGAGGGAGAGTGTGTCAGTATCTATATTCGCTATAGAAAGACACTTTTTTGTAACCTAAAAGAATTCAGTTATCAACTCTTTTTTAGAAAGCAGAATGAGTAAAAAAAAAAAATTATCTTAGTATTTTTCCATAGTTAAAAAATAGAATAAGTTTATATTAGTTTATATTTCAAATTAATTGTGTGTGTGTGTTTATGTATATTATATCTACATTACATAAAATAGTCCTGTTGAGTCCAAGTAAGCAGACACACTGTTGGTTCATGTGAGGATCCATTTTAGTTCGGTGCTACCTGCCTTATGTAGCTGGTGTGATTCATCATAATGAAAGACACACTCTGGGACATTTAAAGAGATGTAATTTTGTCTAACCGTCCTAATATTAAATGGACAAAATGCTTTCTGTGAAGAGGAAGAATGTCATCCATCAAAGATTTTTAATCCCAGCTTTGCCATGGTCATCCTTTTAGGGTTTTAAGGGTACAAAATGCACATTAACTGTAAGTACAAAAACTGAGGTGACTCTTAACAACTGTGAAAGCAAATGAGGCATCATGTGAAGGTGAATACTCTGCAAATGAGAGCAGAGAGGCTGGGAAGCAAATTGTACTATCCACTGAAGGGCAGCACAATCAGCCTCACAGAGCCTTGAGCTGCAGAGAAAGGTCTTTGCACCGCCCCAAAACAGTAACGCTCCAGAGAGGTTTCTAAGGATGCATCTCATCCTCAGATAAGCAAGTACTGCAGCCCTTCCTGGGCTGCAGGAACAGTAGAACAGGATTTGTCTGAAAAGTGTTCAGTAGAAATCCTGAGGTAAAGTAGATCTGGGTGTAGAGAAAGCACAGGATTCTAAATGAATCCTTTACTCTCCCAGTGTCTATTTGTAGCACCAAAACAGAAACAAAGGGGTTTTTTTAAGACATTGAGTTATATTTTTTAAAATGTCCCTCCCTTTCATTTCTTGAATCCAGAGCCAGAAATAGCAGTGCTGAAATTCTGTGAGAAAGACCATCCTTGCACTTCTCGGAAATACCATCGTTATCTCTATAAAGTCTGTTGCTCTGAGATTTGGAGATGTTTTGCTGACTGCAGAGATCTGGTTGTTCTTCAGATAAGGAATTGAAAGTTTATCTCATTACCAGATGCAAATCTCCACTCTAAGGTCCACCCATTAACAAGTTAGACTGCTGAAGTATACTGAAGCATAACTATTGTACAAATCTGGTAGGGTCTCCTTGGCATGAATGTTTGCAACACTGCTTTCAAAAGATTTATAAATATAGATGGACTGGTGATGTTATCCAACACGATTGAGATGCTTCTTAAATCAATGTTACCACTGAGTTGCCCACAAATGGTGAAGAAATTATTTTATTTTGATAAATATCAGAGATAAAAAGCCCTGTGCACTGAATGTTGTGCCTCCTGAGCTTTTACTTTTTTACCTTAGATGAGCAATTGATACAAGCAGCAATTAGGAAATACAACCTCAGTAGGAATGAGGTTACTCATATGCTTAAAGATTTGTCTTGCTATTAGACAAAGAATTCAAAATTTGAAATTATACCTATGCAAATCCCCCCCTCATATGACAGTTTCACAAATCAAGAAATGTGCCATGCTTTTTGGAGCTTGCTGCATCTTGGAAAACAGAGAATATATTCTTCTGTCTCACTGGTTATTTCACTGGGCAATTGAATTTCTTGACAAGTTCTGGGCAGACCATGCATTCCTATTGAAAAATATGTCAGCGTGATAACAACTGTTTTTACCTTGAATGTTTCCCTGGATAGTGAATTTTTTTCTAAGCTGCTAATAATATATCTCACTCTCCCAGAGGGGTAAAAAATACTTTCCTAGGAGCTGTGTTAGTCCATGCCGAATGAGGGCTCTAAGAACAACCCCAGTGAGAAGTCATACGAAAGCTTTTTTAGTAAAGAAAAAAAAAAAAATAAGGTTGGCCTAAAAGAGTTTACACAGCTGTGAGTGATAAAATATAGCAGCCATGGCAACCCACTCTCCAGTATTCTGATAATGCATCAGAAATGAGGCTATTAGAATTATTAATTCACATTAGTGGCTATTAAAATTACTACCTGCAGATTCACAGCCTGAAAATCCTTTTCTATTTCTAAGAGAAGGTTCAATTGCAGAAGGAACCTTTTTGCTAAATAGGTGCACTGTATTGTATGCTAGACATTATGGGAAGTCCAACAGATAATAAAGCTCACATTGAGCTTTATGTAGCTGCTTTGTAATGCAAGGGTAGCAGATGTAATACTTTATTCTTTTAATGATGGCAAAGAACCAATACAGCCCCAATAGCAGTAACAATAACTGGACTCTCACTGGTTCCCTGGAAGCTTATACTAGAAATTCAACTTACTGTAGGGTATTTCATTAAATAGCAAGTGACATACAAAATATTCTACTTTGGTAGGTAATAAACAAAGCCAACAGAAATCAGCAAAAAAACTGAGCCAGACCCATGGAAAGGTTTTGTAGAGATGCTGCAGTGAGACTCAGGGAGTCCTGTAGAGATTTGGCTACATCCTTTCCATCCCCCATTAACTTAACTCAAAATGCAATTGCATGCTGTTTTAAGTAAAAGAAGAAACACTATTACACCAAGGCCACAGCAGGAAATAATCATGGGGAACAGCAACATGGCAGAGAAAGAACATTTTATTTATGGAAATGAGCAGAAAAAGTAACACACAAGCTAGAAGCAGCCAAATAGGTACCAGTAAAAATAACAAACAAGCAAAGAACATGAGCTTGGATGACAACCAGTTTTTAGGAATTCACATCACAGTCTATCTTCTTTAAGATCCCATGTACCAAAAATGGATATGACATCCAGTGTTCTTTCTAAAAATTATCGTTCTCAGAAAGAGAAGATGAAAACAAGGGTGACTGCAAAATGAAATTTAGCACATCCCCACAGGCTAGACACAGCAAATGATGTAGGCATGTACAATGGGGCTTGAGTAGCCTTTACACTAAATGCTATTCTGAATTCTCTCCCCTGGTTGCCACCTAAGTCAAGAACAGCCTGAATTCCTTAGGGACTTTATTTTGTTTACTCGCTTTTAGAGTTCCCTTGGTGCCTACAGACCAAGGGAACCCTATCAGTAATTCCAACAGGTACCTGGAAGCAGCTATTTGTCCACCTAATCTTAGGAGCATGGAATCAGGCTCTCAACAAATATAGACACTCTTGTTTTCAAACACGGTGGCAATTACTTTCCTAACAAATAAAAAGCTGGTAGTACTTAAGATCATGAATTAGAAGACCAGGGATTGATTTCTTCCTGGGAATGGTTCAGATGGACAAACACTGGGTGTCCTGATGGCAGTCTCCCCAACACTCTTGAGGCTGTGCCTAGAAAAGTTTGTTTAGTTTAGCTGTGCTACCAAAAAACACCAGCTGTGGATGCACTTACAATGTTAAGAAGGTGAACCTAGAAATTTGGTTTGCTCCAGTTTGGCTAGCAAAATCAAAGAAATTTTACCTCAATGGGCATGCCAGAAAATGTTATCGGTGGTCCTCACAGGAGATGACCAAGTAACAAAATTATTTCTCAGTGACATTATTTGTCAGTGACTATTTGTAAAGTTTCCAAAGACTACGATTTTGTGGTATCAGTACCCTGCCCTTTTCCCGTTTTTCCTCAGGCATTTAGACAAACATTGGTGGATATAGTATTATTCATACAAATAACAGTATCCCTCCACAAGCAAAGGGCTTCATGCATGAACAAAAGCATTTGTTGTTTCATTTTCACTACTTGCTGTTCATCAGCTCAAGTTCATGTCAGCAGGATGACTCATGTGCTTCTGTTTAGCACGTGCTTAATGCTCAGCTGAGTGAAGCAGAGCCCACTGTGGCCTGCAGAACCCAGCTTGCCAATGGGGAGAGGACAGAAGAGCTCATGCCCCTACCTGCCCACCAAGTCTCGGTTGGCACTCTCCTTGGTTTCCTGCCATTGCAGCTGCCCAGCTTCTTTGTAACAACTGTGGGGCATGGACAACCTCAGCATGACCCCACAGGAGCAGGGTCCTTCACCAAATATCTTTTCTCTCCTCCTGATTTTTTTTTTTTTTCATTTTCCAAATTACAGCTGGGAAAAAAAAGAAAATAAAGTATTAAAATCTTTTACAAGGCAAAATCATCTTTCTCTGTACAGTTTGTGTGTAATGGACTAATGAGCAGTTATTTTTCCCTGCATCAGAAAGGAAATTTTTAGGAAACATTTGGAGCGAGAAACAAAAGAAATTTTGCAGGGACTGGCTGGGGAGATCACGTGAATCCAAATAAGCAGTAGAAAATCACAGAGTCAAGAGTAGGCAAAAAACACAGGTTGAGACCTCAAAAAGCAGGCTGAAGGGGGGAGAGGAAATAATGGAGGTGATAAAGCATTTCCTTTTTTCTTCCTACACGCTATGAATACATTTGCAGAGATCACCAGTGTGACATGATGAGCCCCCTAAAAATGCACCAGAGGACATATCCCAAAAAGAAGCCCTGTAGTGGAAGAAGAACAGTCAAAGTATCAAAATACATTATTATTCCTTACAAAAGTGTCCACGGTTTAAAGAAAGAGTCGAGTTTTATAGTAAAATTTAGGTGGTCAAATGCTGAAGGGTGCTTGATGAAATTCTTCAGTGGGGCAAGGGAGATCGACTGAACGAGTGCACAGGTCATTCCAGCCATGACTCCTGGGAGACGCTCCCCACGCCTCACACGTCGCTGCTCCAGAGCGGCTCCATGCAGGGAGCAAGACACTTCCACAGCAAAACAGGATTTCCCCAGGAAACTATTTCTGCTAACAGTATCATCTGACAAAAGTAGTTTCAAATTATTTGCTTCTTTCTATTTTAACATTTTCTGTGTGTTTTCCTTCAGATCATCCTCTTTTAAGCCACCACAAAGGCGCAGCTTCCATACATTGCCCTTTGACTAAATGGCTGCTGCTACTTTTAGTCATTTTGATTTTAACTTAATCTCATATTAAAATCTAAATGAGGGATGATTTCAATTTCTTCTTGGAGGCTGGAAGAAACAGCAATGTGGGACTGTACCAGCTGCAGCTTTAGAGCTTTATTTGGAAGGCTACAAGGACACACTTTATTTCCTTATGGATCTCAAAGGCCTGGACTAATTAGTACTTATTAGAAAACAAATTAGAAATGCATTTTATTTCTCCATATGGTGAAAACAGGAGCTACAGTAAAGGGATAGGATATCAGAAGAGCTGAGATAGTGATTTGCAATGCATAATTTATTTGACTAATTTTGCCTTTTGTTTTATGCCTATGCATTGTCTATGAACAGGTAACAACTTCCTTGAACATGTCTATTGTACAAAACAATTTTTCAAATCATTTTTCCTATGTAGTTTGTCTGTGAACAATTTATTACATGTATTTGATCACTAAAATTCAAAGTTGTAGTGCCAAAAAATTACAGATATGCAAGTGATAAAGTTTTATTTGATAATGTGGATACTACTATGAACTTTTTTATGTGAGTGTGCTTGATTTGATTTTTTAATTTTTGGCCAGCAAAAATTCTTCAAAATTAACTTAAAACTGCTTGATTGCTAGTAAAATTGCTACTGAAGAGAAAACAGGCACTACCCAGATTAACGAGAATTCACAGGAGCTTACATCTTATCCTCACTGTTTTGTGAATGTTTCTCCCATGATGTACTTGATGTATGTAGAAGGTGAACCTGGCAGGTGAGTAAACACAGTTAAAGCAATTTGATTTTTAAAAGTTAATGAATACCCAGAGTAAAAAGAGAAGTGATCCCAGTAGCTACTGTCAGAGACATCTTATGGCAACTCTGTCATAATCAACACACTATTTCTATGTTTGTAAAAGACAGGAGCTTTAACTATTTTGAGGGTGGAATAAAGAACTAACTATTCGTTATGCCTTGAGTACATTAGAAACAGGAACACTGATCGCTTTGATCATCTCCTTCTGTTACTGTTCAGCAACAGGATGACTCCAGCACAAACACCTGCAGAACACCATCACATATATGGCTACGTCCTAACGATGTTGGACGTCAGAGCATCTCAAACCCACAGCTCTTATCTCCCTTTCCAGAGTAGGACATAGTGCCCATCAAGCTAAAGCCATGCTTCTCAACCCAAATCTTGAACTTGGGACTAGTTAAGGTATTGAAAGATGTTCTTTTCCCTATGCCCAAAGTTCAGGTCTTTAATTTCTGAGTAGACTAATATTCAATAGGCTTTTATATGAACTGTTGCTAGTAAACTGCCAACCACATTTGCTATGAATGTCCTGTTGTGTGGCAGTCAGTATTGCCAATGTGCTGGATGGGCTTTCATCATGCCCACCTAGAAACCAGGCTGCCTTAGGCGAGCAAGGGCAGAAATGGCAGATTTGTTCATCCCAAACAATTTCTCCCATTTGTCTGCTCTGGGCAATTTAAAACAGAGAAAATTATGCACAGATAGAAGTGCATAGAAGTAATTATGTCTATATGCATGCTGACCATGCATTTGCATGAACAATTGATTCCAGATATTCCTTTTATAGCCCCTACACCTGACTGACTCTAAACTTTCATCTTTAGACCCCAGTACATGCAGGCACATGCAGCCTAGTCCCTTTAGTAAGCCATCTAAACCCTTTGGAAGCAACCACGTATCCTTCACACTACTAAATGCTCCAAGAAAAGGCATTCTATACATTCTACTGGTAGAAGGAAATATAAAAAGAATCTATGTAAGCATGACAATTTGGGGGAATTGATTTTATCCCTGGATTAAATGGTTTTGTTCGCTATTTGTAGATTCCAGTCAGACATAATCTATTTTATTCCACTGAGAGGAAAAGCATAGAAGATCTGTTATCTTCCTTAAAATGTTTTTTGGCTAGAAAATGCTTCTAATTTGTATGATGCATTACTCCATCGATGTAATAGAACTACATGCTTAATTTATACGAACTGTAAGTATGCATGGATCATACATAGTTTTTCAAATTATGAAAGACTTCTTGACTTCTTGTTTTTCTCTGTTGATTTCCTTTACTGACAGGACAGAGCTCACCCTTCAACCACCTCTTTTAAGAGCACTTTGCTAATCTATAGGTAGTTTATAAACTCTTTTCTCTCTTTGAAAGTGTTTTCTCCAATATGTTCCACATTCAGAGCTGTATTTCAAAGTGCCACTTTAATCCTTTTTATCTTTCTGATAACTTAGACTATTGGTCATTACTTGGTTATTCTGGTCACATTTCACTGTTCTTCACTGAAATCTCAATAGAGAAAAAATGCTTTAGGCAAAACGAACTCTGAACTTTTGTGTCATCAAAATCTTAATGTAAGTATATTGAATACAGCCTGCACAGCTTAACCTAAAATCATAAGAAACACATTCACATTATAAAGTTTGCTCCAGCACAAAAATGGAAGTTTTTGTGAAGGAGAAATTTAATTTCTCAGTGTTATTTCTTATGACCCTGGGTACTTACTAAATCTAATAATAAAAAAAGGTTGAAAATATTTATATAAAATCCAAGAATAGTAATGCAGAGAAGATAACAATAAGAACTTCCTACTACCTCCTATACAAACCATTGTGCTTTTTACTGTCCATAAACTATTAAATGATTTGGCTTTCTGCAATTACAAAGCTAGAACATTGTCTTCATGTGCCACATTTGAATACTTACAGGTCATGATGACACCATAAAAGTTAATGTGCATACTCTTTTTTAAATACCATTACTACTCCAAGGAAGCAGTGCCTATCATAAAATTATGTGTAAATTAAAAAGAGACATTAGCATGAGTTAAAGTGTCCTTTTCCCTTTCATTCTCTTAATACTTCATCCCTGGGGGTTTATCAGAAAACTACTTGTTTTCTAAAACAGCCATTTCTGACATAGGTACTTTGTCTTTTCAAATATATCCCCACATCGTTATTACATTAAATCACCATTTCTGTAGCAGATTTTGTCTTCTCCGCTTCACCTTCTGCGTTAGTTATCAAACCTGCTGCTCCTTTCTGGTACAGACCAATTTCTCACAGCTTAATTCTCAAATTATTTGCTTAAAATTCCTAAAATGCAGCTCCACCATGGCTTAGCCACTTTTACCGCTTTTAAAATCACTACTTATTAATGTTAATCATGTTAGAATGTAGGGTTTTCTTAACTAGTATAAGAGCTTTAAGTTTTTAATCTGAGTCTTTTTTTTCCCTTCACAAATTTCCAGAAAATTGCTAGGATTAAAATACCATAAAGATTTTCTTTCAACTCCTGTAAGCCTGTAGCCCACATTGCTTAGAAGAGAATCTTTTATGCCATTCAAAGGACATGTGTGCATACTGATGTAAACCATGATCTGTAGTACATGTGTGTCCACTCCATCAGGACATTTGCACATCTTGCATGCTGCAGTTAATAAAAATGTAAGAACTGAGGGAATTGTGTTACATGCAACTGTTTCTTCCCTTCAACTTCATCCTGTAATGATGTCATCACCCACCTTTTATACACCTTTTGAGCATCACCCTAGGTGAAATATATAAGGCTTTATAAGCTGTGCAGACCCCAAAGGGTAGTGAAAGCTGGATCTCCATTCAGAAGAATAAAGGTGACCCTACAGGGGGAGCCAAGCCAATCTACTTCATTGCAATTAATTACCTGGTGGAAAAGAGATGGACGAATGAACTCTTCACCCTCAATGCTCTCCAAGACAAGCAATGCCTCCATCTGTGGTCACACAGCTGGAACTGGAAAAGAAAAATGTGAGCTCTTCTCTGGTAATATGTCAGCCAGTTTAAGCAGCAGCAGTTTTGAAGTTTGAGGAAAGACTTCATTTTGCAACCTCCATTTTGAAACCCAGTTGAACTGAAATGCATTAGATGAGGTATTTCTGTTTCCTCATGACAGCATCTTTGCAAAATTATATAGCCATTGTTCTTAAAAAATGCATGTCTCAGTACTTGCAGTTCTGTTATTATCACATTGCTGAACAATCTCCTTTCTAAGGGTCTCCAAGAAGAAAGATGAGGCTAGATGAACCAGTCTGGAACCTTAATCTGTCCTTCATCCTTTATTTTCAGGTTAATTTCAGTTAGGAGAATTGCACAGAGGCTCTCTAGTCTCACTAACTGTTGGTTTCTCCCTAGCAATGGGCAAAATCTCAGGTGTCTGTTTTAGTTTCTTAGATCAGTCAGCAGGCTTTGATACCCATGGTCCTTGGTTGTGATAAACAGCATAGCTTTTATGCTATCACTCACTTGAGTGATTTTGTTCTTTCCTCTCCAAATGTCAACTCCAGTTCCCACTGAACTCAACTACAAAACTGCTTTAGGCTTCAACTAAAACAGGTTTGGGCCCCAGGAGATGAAAGAAAGTGATTTTGATCAATTGCTCATCTGCCCAAAGAACACTTTCACACAGGTTCTGCCAGACTATATTTTAGCGCCCCTCCTCTATGTGATGCTGAGAGAGATAATAACACAATTTGGGCTGTTGTGCTATCAAGATGCAGATGACACGCAGCTCTATGCCTCATTTTCATCAAACCCAGATGGTGCGGCATCTTTGCTTTGCCTGTGCCTGGCAGAGATTAATACTTAGATAAGGGCAAGCCGACAGAAGCTTAATTTGGACAAGATGGAGGAGGCGCTATTGTGTAAGGGAAAAGAGGCATGATCTTACTTCTTTTCCCTTCCCATTTGGGAGGATTTTGAGCATGTTTGGATTCCTATTGCTATTTGAAATCACAGGTGGCTTTGAGGGCCCAAGAAAGCATTTCATATCTGCTTCAGTTAGACATCTATCACATTTCTTCTTGGCTTCAGACAGTGCCACCTCCAATCCATGCCTTTGTAAATTCTAGACTTAATTATTGTGATGTGCTCTATATGGGGCTACAGATGAGGACCAACTGGAAACAATAGTGCGTGTTGAAACCAGCTGCTTGCCTGGCTGGCAATGGGAGCCATTGAGCACATACTAGACAGCTTCTCTGGCAAAAAATCTGTCTCCCTCCCCACCAAAGAGATGGTTCCCTCCCTATTGGATCTGGCTCCTATGCTGAATTAGTGTTAAATGACCTGGGTCCTGTCTTCTTGAGAAAACACGTCCTGCCAAGTGAACTCTCAAAGCTATTTCTGACAATATAATGTTAGAGCTCTAGAATTAAACAAATAGGAGGCAGTAGCAATGCTTTTAAAACAAACAGCTCTCAGCTTCAAAATTGGCTTCCCCAACTACTCCAACAGAGCCCAAATGTGTTAAGCTTGGCACAGTAAATGACCCTTCACTTTTCCCTAGCTTTGGATTATCACCATGCTTATCACAAAGGACTGGTTTGGGAATCTCATAGTAACTGCATCTGTATTCATGAGCTTTTTAACATCATCATTAATATTGCACTAGAGTTATGGGCTCCCCATGAAATTACACTAAACTGACACCAAGAACTTAATCTAAACAGCCTTGAACTTTGGATTCTTATTTTAAAGATTCCATCCGTGACCCACTGCTCCTCAAAATGTGTGGTTCAGATAAGCACTCCCAGGATTCAATATTTTTCTGACCTGCCTCTTGGGTCAGCAAAAGTGGTCTGGAAAGCTCAAGAGAGTAGCCTTATTTATTACATTTCAGCACTTCTTTTTCTAGTTGTAGCTAAAACCAGGACCTACAGAGAGGAATTCTTAGGACATTAAAAAACTCCTTTCGAATTCCAGAAGGACTTTATGTTTAGTCCTAAGACGGGAAAAGCCTGTCATTTCTTATTGCAGCCAAATGATCCATTACAGGAGAAAGCTTAAGTAGAATACTGCAGTGAGAAGTTATACTACTATGTATTTAATGCAGAATACTGAAAAATCTTTTCTTTTAGACAAATTTTATCACCTGTATCTATGTCAGATAATGGTATTCTCCATCAGTAGTGAAACTGACAAAATGGTATAAGATCCTGAGGACTAAGCTACCACTTTATGAGAGTAACAGTGGCAGAGTCTGTTTTTTATGATAATAGACCAAGAATCAAATTCCTGCCTCTGTTGCTCCAGCTGACCAGTTCAGAACTTGTTATCTGAATACAATATCTCTATCTCAAATACTCTGAGTAAATGGGATTTAGATGTAATTTATAATTCTTGGAAGGGAAAATATTTCATTATTTCCTATATAGACTACATATAGCAACAACAAATTAAATTCCTAAAGATATGCAGGTGCTTGGATAGAAAAAGGAGACATTTCGATTCCTTGGTCTCTACTTTGCTTAATTGGATTTTACTGAGCATTTTAAATCGGTTGAGACTTTTGATCAAGTGCACATCCACCGTCACTTCCAAGAGCTTTCACAACACTACAGACCTGAATATCTATCTGACAGACATATTTTTGAATCTACTAACAGTTCCTTACCAAGATATTTCATCAAAAATGTAAAACCTTATAAAAAATTCAAGTGTTTTGGTTCAGTTGAGGCCCTCAGCTAGAATAATGTCATCTCATGTCTATACAGCATGGTGTTGTTTTTATTTGGGGGCTTTTAACACTACAGTGATGGTGATTTCAAAGGTTCTAGCTCCTTTTTAAGAGATAGCTGCACTATTCTTGATTTTGATCTGTCACCACCTTGCCACAGTATGATACTCCAGGTTTCTTGTTTTGAGTAAATGTATTTTTTTTTATCATTGCAGCTTGATAAAACAGAAGCCCATTTTGAACAATAAAGCATAAGTAATGTATTTCTATTTTTATATGTTTTCTTGGATATGATTGCAATTTATGAGAAAAACCACTATAATTATGAATGCAAATGATTTCACAGTTACTGCAACAGATTTTGTTTATATATGTTAAACTATGCTGAGAAAGAGCCGGCTTTGATCCGGGAAACTCATTAATGTCTTCGCAAAACAGCAATCAGAACATGGTGTACAGCAGTGATAGTGACCATGCTTCACCAGGATGTGACTCAAACCATGCCAACTTTGAAACTCAGACACCTTCTTGTCTCAGCACACAAAGGTGAATCATATGGAAGATAGTAAGGCTTTTTAAATTAAATTGTTTAAAAATTGTGTTTCTAGTCTGGCACTAATAAGACTGTAATTTATTAAAGCAATAGAACCATGGTTTCTACCAAGGAAAGGCAGAAGTTCCAGTGAAGACTGATGGTGCATATCGATATCCTGTGAAATTAAAAAGGGCGAGTGCACAAGCTTGAGCATTCAGCCCTTGATGTCCACTCTGTATTCTCCTTTGTAGTGGTTTGGACTATTCCCCTTACATGTCTTCAAGATGGAGCTTGGATTCATCCTGGGGCCAGCTTCCACCAAGGAGCAGTATAGATGAGGCCATTCCATGTTTAGCTATCTCCATCTGTCACCATCCTCCAACATTAACCCAGAAGACCTTATACTCTCACATGCAACCCAAAAAATTCACACAACACTCCAGGGCATGTGTATACTCTCCACATCACACTTATTAAAATCCCACTCTTGAGGCTGTAAGGCAGTTTCCTCATTAGCAGCCTGGCTTATGGACCCAGTCTTGACGACAAGTGTTGTTAACACCATGTCAACAAATGTCTGAGGAGTACTGTGGAGCCAGCCTGGGCCTCACAGAGCAATTCTCCTTTCAGCATGCAAAAAGAAAACCTAGAAGGGGAGGGCCAGCCAGATGCCCCAAAAGAAACTTCAGGTTATTGCACCATCCACAGGCCATACTGGTAGCACCTCTCAAGTTCAAAAAACAACAGTTACCCTGAGAATATCCCAAAGGCAACATCTAAAAGACATTCCTTGACTTCACCTTGCCCAGTTTCCTGTTATCTATCCATACTCCAGTGTTTAACTCATTCATAATTGGCCCAGGTGAGCTTAGAAGGGCCTAGCTATGCCTTACACAAGGCATAGGAAATATCTGTGGGTGACCCAGCATACAGAGGCAAGATGGGCACCACACTGGACAGGTTCAAGACCTGGAAGAGGAAGGCAGGAGATACAGCTTGAGAAGAGTCATCTCCCACTGCCTTCAGTGTTTTCCCAGAACTCACCATCACATAGATGGTCTTTTACTGCTCAGTGAAAATATATGCATGCCCCTCTTACAGCAAATGTGAGAACCACTCCTGGATGTGGTGGAGGAACAGACTGGCACAGCAGTATGGGGTGGTGCCCTTCTGTCCCTCCCAAAGGCACCCTTTTCCCTCCATTGGACTCACTCCCCATTGCCAAAGAGCAGCTCACACTGCTGAATGCTGAAACACTTTCTAGACCTTGTGCTAGCTGGAGCAGTTGGAAGCCCTGTGCACCCTGGCCTGGTGACACAGAGAAATTTGGGCTATCACCTAGTAGCTGAATAATAGGAATCTGAATGGGAGAGGGATGATGAATCCTTGGCATGTCCTCATGCTCAAGACCCTCCCAGAAACCCTGCCTGGAGTGTCTGCAGGGTCTGATCCCTAGGTATCAGCACAGGGACTGCTCACCACACTGGGGAGCTAAGCAACAGGTTGTAGTACATAGGGTCACCCTTCACTTTGATTGTTTCCTCTCCACGTGGAAAACATGTTCCCCAAAAAAGTAGCCTTTCTTTTTGGTTGACTCTGATAGTTTTCCATTTGCTGGACAGCACCAGTTTTTGCAAAGATGTAGTAACTGTGTGTGCAGCTACTAAAACAATGTCTGTACTAGTTGATGAAACGGGTCAGGGACTGCACTCTGGCCTGATGGCAACTAACTCAGACTTGTTTACTCTCAGCTTTGTCTGGACTTCCTATGGGGAATGGTCCCTGGTCCATTCTAACTGCCAAACCTCACCCAGGCGTTGCCGGCAAGCACTAGCTCACACTGACCAAAACCACACTGAAATCATGCTGGCAATTATCAGTAGTCCCTAGGTCCACACTGCACCTTAATTAGTTTATCAATCTAACTATGGCCTGTTTAATTCACTAAAATATGAAGCTATTTCAAGTTGATATAAGTAGGTATTGGAATGACTGTAGGTTACACAGCAAAACTCTTTCCTTGTTCTATCCTTTAGAAAAATAAACTTTTCTTTGGACTCAAAAATAGGTTGACAACTGAACAAAATTATTCTAATCTGGTTTAATACATATTAAGTTGAATTTCATGAAGAGAGAATTTTCCACAGGGCAAAGGCAAGCAGCAGAGTGTCTCAGAAAAACTGGCTTATTTCAATGAGTATTTCTCGGGTAAACCTGATTAGTTGCCAAGGAATTGTTTCTTTCCAAAGTATGTAATACCTTCCTTTTCAATGAGAGCTGATTATGGCTGGCAGCATTGTCATTCTGGGGCAGTAGGTCAATAGGTTAATATCTTGGCTAAAGGACCTGAGTGTGCTTCACTTGGCAACACCGCAGCATGCTGCCAGAATGCAGCAGCAGCAGACGATAATAGTGAGCTTAACTTCCCCAGTTACTCTCCTCTTCGCCAAGGGAAGCATTAAACACAAATTTCCCCAGCCTCCTTTAAATACCTGCTACTGTCCTTCTGCTGGGTTTTAGCATCTACCCACAGTATTGCCCCCATGTCTAGAGATATTAAACTTTTAAGCTACATTTTTATTTTTGAAAGCAGTCAGTGTATAAAACGTTCAGATTTCATCTGCAAAAGTGTGGGCCTTTGGAAGGATGAGCACCAGCTTGTCTCTGGTCTTCCTTAGCCATAAAAAAATATAACATCTAAAAGCAAAAATTGTTTGTCAACGCTGTCTCATCAGGAACTTCGTATTTTTTTTCTCCAAGTACCACATTTACATAATTAAGAACCATTCATGCACTTTGTTTTTAAATTTTAATTCACCTTAAACTCTGCAAAATAGAATGTCTGTACTTCACTTGAATGGAGACTTGGGGAGATTCTGAATATACTGATGAATGCAAAATGTACTACATTTATACTGATTGCACCAAGATCATATATGTATGCCAAAAAATTATCTTGTAAGACAAAAATCAAGGCAGTAAATATAAAAGAGGCATTTTCAATAAATCCAGTAAGTTCCCATCACTCTCAAAAATGATATTTTAATTATATTCAGGGAGCGATACCACGCATGTCAAAAAATCAATTTCATTAATTTTCTAACATTTCATCCAGATACTGTATCACAAAGGTCTGGCAGCCCTTTTCTAATTATGGGTAATTGGGTGAAAGAACATTTGAATTTATATTAACATGTGAACTTTCTGCATGAAGGATACAGAGCTTTCCAGCAAGATGCTCAGCATTTTACTAAGGAGCTGAAAAAACATCAGTTCCTATTCTGTTTTGTATGGCAGCTGAGGTTACTCCATCTTTTGTAAGATTGCTCCATATCTTGCAGCATTAATTTGAAGTGGGTTCTTGGCTATTGGTCACAGCATGGCATTTTCTGCCTAGCTGAAATCATCTTCATTCCAGTCAGTAAAAACCAAGCACCTTTTAGATTCACTTTGTGCAGTTACCAAGCTATTAAAGTGGGCTTTGACCTTTTTCCAGTGTATATGTGGTACCTGGGTTTTGTCTGTTTATTACTCGTTAAAGTTTTTCTGATGGAAGAATTTGCCCCAAAGGAGGAGAAAATAATTGAAGGTTTTACTATACGCTATGGCATGATGAACAAGCCATGAAGGAAATCTCAAAAACAACATAACATAGAAATGTCAGGGAGTTTCCATTCAAACACAAATCTCACCAGAACAAATCAATGACTGTTAGTAATCAGTCTGAAATAATATTAAAGAACAAAGGTGTGCATAAGATTATAACTACAGGGATGAAAAAGGAGACAATGTCATGTTTATAAATTCTGCAATGGTGACAAAGAAACTTCAACCCAGTAAAGCCAATGGAGCAGTTAAGAACAAAAAAGCAATGTCTCCAGATAGATTTAGAAAAACATTGAATTTAATTTTTTTTTTCAAAGCAAACAAGATGTCCTCTGGCAAGTGATATGAATCCTTTGTCAAGGCTGTCCAGATGGCCTCTGCAAATACAGTACTGCACACAGCAGTGACATACTTGTTGGACAGATAACTTACAGATTTGGAAACAGCCTGTTGGAGAGCTTCTTCATTAAACTAATAATGTTTCTGGTTATTTGGTTACAAGAAGACAAGGGCCCAGTGACAATTTAACAAAAAGGAAAGTTTTAGCTGCTATGACAACCTGGACAACTGTGTTTTTCCTCCTGACAACCTGTCTAAATTATATAAAAACATGAACCCACAATGAAAACTAGATTCCAGAAAAGTTTCTAAGAAATGTAAAGCCATACCTGCGAGGCTACAGGAAATCTAACACAATGATTCTGTTACCCTTTTCATGAAATAAGATTGAGAAGATCATGAGATGTGTTGAAAACTGCTTTGGTTATTTTTTAGAATCTTCTTTAGAAAACTTTTTTTTTCCAGAAAGTAGGTAAAAATTATTAAGTCAACTTTCCTCAAAACAGGAGTTCTTCAGTTGACTTTATCGGCAACTAAATGGTCCCAATACAGGTAAAAATGCAGTAGAAAAGACAGAAGGGAGAAAAATGACAAACTCAACAAATTTCCAAGAAAGCTGAGACATAATTTCCCATTCAGTCAGCTCTTATTCAGGCCCTCTTCTACTTTCATTTTTCTTTTTCTAGTTATATACGAGAGAGTCTGCCAGTCCAATTTTCTATCACCCCCATTGAGTTTCTTTGCCATCCCTTTACCACATCCTACAAATTCAGGTTTTAAAATTTTTTCTCCCATATTCCATAGCCAAAATGTCTTTCTGTTTAAACTGTGTCTTCTTGATAAAGTAACAAAGCAATATATTACTCTGGGGGGGGTGGGGTGGGGTGTGTTAAAGCAATTTTACAAGACACAACATTTCAGAGCAATTTTTCTACAAACATAGCAATAAGGAGAAACTACTGAAAGAAACCAACGTTCTAAAAATGAACCTATTAGACCAGACCAGTTCTATTTCTTGCTTTCTGCTTTCAAGCCCTGGTATGAAAAAAAATTACCCACGTAGAGCCTCAGATCTCAGTCCATATTCTTAAGGTGCAAGACCAACAACAGCAGACATATACGCTAATTCTATTTAGTTTATTTGAATAATGCTCCTACCATTATATGTAATCATCTGAATAAAGATCTGTGTGCTAGGGGTTGCTTCCATCTCCTCCAATGAAGCTAACTGACTGGAGGTAATCCATTGCCTAAGAGTTAATCCCTTTGAATATGATTCCCTGAATTTCTAGTTAATCCACTATAGTCTACAAATGGGTTCTCCATTTCATGTATAACATCAAAGTATGCCAATGTAAATGTTCTCTAGTTAATAAATAACCCAAACAAGCGTTTAGCTGAAAAGCCATTTACCATCAGCTGTAATAAGTGACAAAGAATATTATGATAGAGAATATCTCTTGAAGAAGATGAGAGACGACTGAAAAAGGGAATCTGATCTGTAATGAATGCAGTACGGCTGCTTGTTTACAGTGATTGCTGCATTGTAGCTAAAGGAGGTGCATGACAACCATGCAGTGTCACTGTGACAGCTTCCATTTCCCTAATAACCTCGCACCCTTCCTAGTATTATTCTATCAGATGTAACACATATAAAGTAGTGCATATAATTTTCAATAATATGATATAATCATATGGGCCTATAATGATGAATAGATTACATGAGCAGGACACTAATTTTCCAGCCAAAAATAGAGCAAGACAAGAAATACAAAGATACATCTAGCACTACCTTCACCTACTTCTTAATGATTATAGACCTTCAGTCTGGCAAAGACTTTCTTTGAAAGGAACTGTTATTTTAGCTTTTTGCGGTAGTTATCTTAGTGTAAACACAGACATTGATATACCCAGTGTGCAACCACATGGAAACAACTGAAGTTGATAAAAACAAGATTATAATCCAATGGTCCATTATGATTTTACAGGGTCTGCTTTTCTCCTTTGAAGTCAGTGGGATTTTGTCATTGCCATCAATGGAAATATAATCAGATTCTTAGTCCATATGGGTGGATTTGCTGCATATTACTTCCTTCATCACAGAAACAGCTACTTGAGAACCCCTTGAGTTGATCAGGCATTATTATTAAGGACACTGCCATAAATCATATGCTGTATATGTCCCCCACTTCCTATTTCAGATAAAAAGCAGATTACACTGAGAATATACAAACATTACTGCAGAAAAGAAAAGGAGTGGGGCAATCTGGAAGAGCATGGTGACCATGCTTAGACTTTGGCAGCTGTAGCAATGCAAGCAGAAGAGGAATTGGGCCTAGGACAGACCTGACGAGATTGTTGTCAAATTGGAAATGGGAATAGAATTATATGTGTGATGATTTGCCTTTGACACAGATGAAAACATTTGACTTTTGATAATCAGATAATCAGCTAATAAAGCCTTGGGCTGTGCTAATTTGTTGGAGTGGAATGTGTTTAGACAGGATGATGAACATGTTTTGATAAGGCATTTGTGAGATGGCACAGTTGTGATTCTAAGGAGTTTGGTAAGATATTTGTAAATCACTCTAACCCTAACAATGTAGTCAGTGTGGAGATGATGTAAATGCAAATGAATCTGATCTCTAACAAATGGAGTATAGGATCTGAGTGTATTTTGCAATACATGGCCATATGTAAATTTAAATTATGTATAAATCAGATGGTACGATTTATAAAAATACATGTATTTGCAGTGGTTCTTTAGGGAAGGGTAAGATGTGCAGTAAAAGAAGCATCATTTAGATGCATGTGGCTGTGTGTGGAAAAGAGGTGTAACGTGAGAGGACAGGGTAAAAAAGCGTTGGGTGTGAGAGACTGAGTAGGAGGATAAAAGATGTAGGAGATAAAAGGGTTGAGAGAGGAGAGATATAGACAAGGGAAAATGTATGTCTGATCTTAAAGATAAGAGTAAATAGCTTTGGTTCAGTACAGTAAGCAACAGGAAGCCAGGTAGTGATTCATATGGCCAAAGCAACAGGAGAGGAGATGACACAGAAGCCTGATTTTGGAGAGATTATTGGAGAAGATAAGTAAGAAAAGGGAAACATTAGAGAGAAGGTAATAAATGAGCACCAGACTATATATGAAGATATCAGTAGGTACTAGTCATTAAGCAAATATATTTCTATTCTCCACTAAATATTTGTAGGAAGTCTCCATTTTCAGGCATTTAATATTATGGATGGGTGTGATTTGTTGAGTTTCTTTTTCAAAATACCAAATAAAGGTGTCTTCAGCCACAGATTAATCATTTGCCAAACTTAGTTTTTAATTAAATGCATTACTGTGTTATATGAGTGCATAAAGGAGTAAACATCAAAGTTATTCTGTTCTACTATTGTTAAAATGTGAAAACTGTTTTTTTTCCTTTGGAATTTTAAGTTTTATATTACATGACTTAGCCCAAGGCAAATATTTTTTATGGCTGAATTATAAAGTTCTTGAGAAACAGGTTTATAACAGAAGTGCAGACAATCTTCAAAAAAGCATTGTAAGAACCAAGTCAAATTATGAAGCAAAGATGGGCCTGAACCCAAACCCCAGAGCTAGCCACTCCATTAACTTTTACATACACTGGATTCAGATTCAGTCTTTGTAACACTAACTCATCCTTGCCATAAAATCCCATTACTGATGTGAAAATGGAGAGCTGAACAAATGTGTAAGCAGTTGCAGGATCAGGACCTAAAATACCGTGACTAAAATGTGAGAAGTAGATTATAAAAAGAGACTTCTGAATGTTTCATTTGATGCCAGTTTATATTCAAGATGATTAAAAATTAAACATTTTCAGATATATATATGTAAACCAAGGATAGAATGTCTTCACTCATCATTTCAGGGCAACTCGTACATGGAAGAAACCTGGGCCAGTGTCTGTGAACGAGAGAGAAAAAGATGGGTAGAAAAATGAGACTAA